>NW_009650153.1:0-1786 GCF_000708025.1 Charadrius vociferus | reverse complement strand
TGTCCCCTCATGTCCCCTTATGTCCCCTCATCCCTCCTGGGGTCCCCTGTGTCCCCCACAACGTCCCCTCCATGTCCCTCCTGGGGTCCTCCGTGTCCCCTTATGTCCCCCCCGTCCCTCCTGGGGTCCCCTGTGTCCCCCACAATGTCCCCTCCGTGTCCCCTCATCCCTCCTGGGATCCTCCATGTCCCCTCCATGTCCCCCATGATGTCCCCTCCGTGTCCCCTCATGTCCCCTTATGTCCCCTCATCCCTCCTGGGGTCCCCTGTGTCCCCCACAACGTCCCCTCCATGTCCCTCCTGTGGTCCTCCGTGTCCCCTTATGTCCCCTCCGTGTCCCCTCATCCTTCCTGTGGTCCTCCATGTCCCCTTATGTTCCCTCCGTGTCCCCCCATCCCTCCTGGAGTCCCCTGTGTCCCCCACAATGTCCCCTCCGTGTCCCCTCATCCCTCCTGGGATCCTCCATGTCCCCGCCATGTCCCCCATGATGTCCCCTCCGTGTCCCCTCATGTCCCCTTATGTCCCCTCATCCCTCCTGGGGTCCCCTGTGTCCCCCACAACGTCCCCTCCATGTCCCTCCTGTGGTCCTCCGTGTCCCCTTATGTCCCCTCCGTGTCCCCTCATCCTTCCTGTGGTCCTCCATGTCCCCTTATGTTCCCTCCGTGTCCCCCCATCCCTCCTGGAGTCCTCTGTGTCCCCCACAATGTCCCCTCCGTGTCCCCCCGTCCCCCCTGGGGTCCCCTGTGTCCCCTCATCCTTCTTGTGGTCCTCCATGTCCCCTTATGTCCCCTCATGTCCCCTTATGTCCCCTCATGTCCCCTTATGTCCCCTCATCCCTCCTGGGGTCCCCTGTGTCCCCCACAACGTCCCCTCCATGTCCCTCCTGGGGTCCTCCGTGTCCCCTTATGTCCCCCCCCGCCGCGTCCCTCCTGGTTGTCCCCCCATTCCGTCTCCCCCACGGGACTCCCCGTGGCACCCAGGTCCCTGCCCATGGCCGAGGGGTGCTCCCACGCCGTCCCCCCTCGTCCCCTCCCCGGGGAGGTGACGGCCACCCCCGGGAATGTCACCGCGGACCCCGAACCTACGTGGAGACAAGCTGGAAGCGTCCCCCAGGGGGTGAGTGACACCGGTGTCCCCGCGGACACTGTCACCGTCACCCCCTGGGCCGGTGGCATCACCATCACCGTCACAGCAGCCCCGGCGGACGAGGACACCGGGGACTTTGGCGACGAGGACGTCTCCGGTTTTGGGGACGAGGACATCGGGGACAGGGACGTCACGGTGACGGGGCACGAGGACGTCCCAGTTTTGCGTGACAAGGACATTGAGGATGGGGATGTCACCACCCCAAAGGACATCGGGGACGAGGGTGTCCCAACCCCTGGGGATGGCGGCGACGAGGGTGTCACGGCTCTGAGGGACGTTGGGGACAGGGACGTCGTGACCCCAAGGGACATCGGGGATGGGGACGGTCCAGCGCTTCTGGACAAGGACATTGGGGACAAGGACATTGGGGACAAAGATGTCACAGCTGTGAGAGAAGTTGGGGACAGGGACGTCCCGGTTCCTGAGGACGAGGATGTCACCACCTCGAGGGACGTTGGGGACAAGGATGTCCCAGTTCTTGGGGACAAAGCCCTTGGGGACAGGGATGTCACCACCCTCGGGGACATCGGGGACAGGGATGTCCCACTTCCTGGGGACAAGGTTGTTGGGGACAGAGATGTCCCTGCCCATGTGACCAAGGACATTGGGGACATGGATGTCACCAACCTGAGGGACATTGG
>NW_009650152.1:0-1453 GCF_000708025.1 Charadrius vociferus | reverse complement strand
GTTTCAGAGCTGTGTCACCCCCAGAGTAACACAACAACACAACGGCACAACACTGCAACACAACACACACCACTGCGCAACACAACCGGACACACAACACGCAAACACACACCACTGCGCAACACAACCCCATAACACAACACAACACTGCGCCACACACAACACTGCGCCACGCAACACACAACACCGTGCAACACAACCTGACGCAACACAACACACACCAATCACAACCTGAGACGCAACACAGCCTGACATACAACACAACCCTGTGTAACACAACCAGACACACAACACACCACTGCGCAACACAGCCTGACACACCACACACAACCCCGTGCAACAACCTGACGCACAACACGACCCTGTGTGACGCAACCCGAGCGCGACACAACCTGCGGCACAGTGCAACACAGCTTGGCGTGCGACACAAGGCACAACACCACAACCCACAACGCTGCGCAGCACAACCTGCCGCACCACACAACCAACGCGGCTGCGCAGCACAGCCTGACGCACAACCTGACACACAACACAACCCGCAATGCTGCACAACACAACCAGACACACAACACTGTAACACAGTCTGACCTGCAACACAGCCTGACGCACAACACAACACACAACCCTGTGTAACACAACCTGGTACACAACACAACTGGACACCCAACAAAACACACAACCCCGTATGCCACAACCCAATGCACAACACAACCCACAACCCCCTGTGACACAACCTGACACACAACACAACCCACAACACAGTGCAACATAACTGGACACACAACACTGCAACACAGCCTGCACACACAACACAACCTGACACAACACAACTGGACACACAACACAACGCACAGCCCCGTGTGCCACAAGGTGCCGCGCAACGCAACCTGTGACACTGCAACACAACCCACCACACAACACAACGTGCAACACTGTGCCACAGCCTGAGGTGCAACACAACTCACACCCCCCCATGACACAACCTGCCGCACAACACCACACAACCCCACAACACCGTGAAACAGCCTGACACGCAACACAACCCATCACACAACACAACCCACAACCCTGTGCCGCACAACGTGTCACACAACACAACCTGCAACACCCCCAGCATGGCCTGACACACGACATGACACAACCCACAACCCCGTCCCACACAGCCCATCGCACAGCACAACCCACAACCCTGAGCAGCGCCGCACAGTCGGTGACGCGGTGACAACGGGACACACTGTGACACACTGCGACGCACCACACAACACCACACAACACGGGGGACACAACGCTGCAACCGAGGCCCCAACACACACACCTACACATACACACATACACACACACCCCCAAACACACACACTCACACACACCCACAACCACACACACTCACAGCCCCACACCCACCCCCAACCACACCCACACAACCACACCCCCACACACAACCACACACCCCACT
>NW_009650151.1:1358-2773 GCF_000708025.1 Charadrius vociferus | reverse complement strand
CCCTCCATCACCTCCCTGTCCCTCCTGTGTGTCTCTGTCCCCCTTCATCATCTCCTACATCCTGCTTGGGTGTCTCCATCTCCCCATGGTGTCTCTGTCCCCCCTCCATCACCTCCTTGTCCCCCCATGGTGTCTCTGTCCCTCTCCATCATCTCCTACATCCTCCTTGGGTGTCTCTGTCCCCCCTCCGTCACCTCGCTGTCCCTCCCTGGGTGTCCCCATGTCATCTCGGTGTCTCCATCTCCCCATGGTGTCTCCATCTCCCCTCCATCACCTCCCTGTCCCTCCCTTGGTGTCCCCATGTCATCTCGGTGTCTCCATCTCCCCTCCATCACCTCCCTGTCCCTCCTGGGTTTTTCTGTTCTCCTCCACCATCTCCTATGTCCTCCCTGGTTGTCTCCATCTCCCCATGGTGTCTCTGTCCCTCCTCCATCGCGTCCATGTCCCCCCATGGTGTCTCTGTCCCCTTCCACCATCTCCTACGTTCTCCTTGAGTGTCTCCATCCACTCTCTGTCACCTCCTTCTTCCCACCTTGGTGTCCCCCTGTCACCTCAGGGTCTCCATCACCCAGCAGTGTCTCCATCTGTGCTCCATCACCTCCTTGTGCCTGGTTGGTGTCTCTGTCTTCCCTCCAACATCCCTTATATCCTCCTTGGGTGTCTCCATCCCCCCTCTGTCACCTCCACGTCCCTCCTGGGTGTCCCCATGTCATCTCGGTGTCTCCATCTCCCCATGGTGTCTCCGTCCCCCCTCCATCACCTCGCTGTCCCTCCCTTGGTGTCCCCATGTCATCTCAGTGTCTCCATCCCCTCTCCATCACCTCCCTGTCCCTCCTGGGTTTTTCTGTTCTCCTCCACCATCTCCTATGTCCTCCCTGGTTGTCTCCATCTCCCCATGGTGTCTCTATCCCCCCTCCATCACCTCCCTGTCCCCCCATGGTGTCTCTGTCCCCCCTCTGCCATCTCCTACGTCCACTTTGGGTGTCTCCATCCCCCCTCTGTCACCTCGCTGTCCCTCCCTGGGTGTCCCCATGTCATCTCGGTGTCTCCATCTCCCCATGGTGTCTCCATCTCCCCTCCATCACCTCCCTGTCCCTCCCTTGGTGTCCCCATGTCATCTCGGTGTCTCCATCTCCCCTCCATCACCTCCCCGGGTGTCTGTCCCCGCTCCGCCATCACTTACGTTCTCTCTGCGCGTCACTGTCCCCCCCCGGCGATGTCCCCGTGCCACCTCAGGTTCTCCGTCCCCACCGGGTGACCCCTCTTCCCCCGCAGTTCCTGGAGCTCTGCACCCGTCTGACGGAGGAGCACCCCGAGGTCATCCCTTTCCTCTCCGGTCGCCACCAAAAAGCCACCCCGGAATTCTTGGCCTCCGCCGAACTCCGTAACGTCCTCAGCCGCTGCCTCAGCCGCGC
>NW_009650151.1:0-541 GCF_000708025.1 Charadrius vociferus | reverse complement strand
CCTCCTCCTCCCGCCCCGCCGGCGGTTCCAAACGCCAAATCCGTTATCTGGAGAACCTCTTGCGCGTCTACATGGGGGAGATCCGACGTTTGCAGGAACGGGAGTTGGACTTGGCCGAGTTGGACAGCGAAGACTCCACGTACCTGCAGGAGAGTCGCCTCAAGCGCAAGATGATGCGCATCTTCGAGCGCCTCTGCCAACTCAAGCAGTGCAGCAGCTTGACGGGGCGCGTCATCGAGCAGCGCATCCAGTACCGCGGCACCCGCTACCCCGAGGTCAACCGCCGCATCGAGCGCTTCATCAACCGCCCCGAAGTCTTCCCCGACTACTCCGATATCCTCAAAGTCATCCAAAAAGCCAGCGCCCGCCACAGCCTGGGTCTGGCGCGTCGGCAGATGGAGAACATGGCGCAAGACGCCTTCCGGGAGGTGGGCAACCGCCTGCAGGAGAGACGTCACCTCGACCTGGTCTATAACTTCGGCAGCCACCTGACGGATCAGTATCGGCCGGGTGAGGCGGTGGTGGAGCTCCTGGAGGGGTG
>NW_009650150.1:0-671 GCF_000708025.1 Charadrius vociferus | reverse complement strand
GTCTGCCTCCCGAGCCCCCCAAAAAGGGTCGGGGGAGAAGGACTCACCCTCTGGTTCCTCTTAAAAGGGTTGCCCAGTTCGCACAGCACCGTCTCCGCAAAGGTACAGGCTCCGCTCTGGGGAGGGGAAGAGGGTGAGAAACGTCTTGGGGCGAAGTCCACCCTGGTCCTGGCACCTTCTGCAGATGGGGAAGGGGACGCCATCGCCTACCGGGCGGACGGAGGAGGGCAGAAGGCTGGAGGGCACCGTGACGTTGAGCAGGGCCTCGTGGGCGTCCTCGCCGTTGGAAGGGTTGGTGGGCACGTTGGTGATGTTGATGCTCAGGTAGAGCTTCCGCATGTCCCGGCTGTACTGCAGCACCTGGGTACCATTCAGCCTGCGCAGAGACCGGCCCCGCTCAGCACACGGGTGGCCCATTCCAGCGGGATGGAGACCCCCGAAGGGACGCCGAGGGGTGACCCATGGCCAAGGGGGGGACAGCACAACGTAGGGATGGATGGGGACCTGCTGTCACCTGGGCAGGGGCTGGTTCTGGTCGGTGACGAAGCTGCTCTGGAGCTGGAGGTTGCTGTAGCACTTGTTGTCGGAGCCGCACTCCTTCTGGAACTCGATCTGGAGGGACAGGGATGTCCCCAGTGAGCCTTCTCCCACCCCCCAAGGTGGGGGGGTGG
>NW_009650149.1:0-561 GCF_000708025.1 Charadrius vociferus | reverse complement strand
ATCGTGGACATGGGGAAAGGGGGCACAGCTTGGCACAAAGATGAGGAGGACATGGGGTGCAGGTGGGCATGGGGACAGTGGGACATGGGGCACAGGTGAGCACGAGGATGAGCAGGACATGGGGTGCAAAACACGCAGTGATGAGGGGACACAACACGAGGGGGTGGACCGTGGGGCACACGGCTGCGGAGGACAGAAGGCGTAGGTGGGATTGGGGACACGGGTGCTGTGGGGTGCTGATGTCCCCGTGTTCCCCTCCACCCGGCGGGGTGGACCCGGCAGCCGTGGGCGCCGTCTTCGACATCTCCAACGCCGACCGCTTGGGCTTCTCGGAGGTGGAGCAGGTGCAGATGGTGGTGGACGGAGTGAAGCTGAAGGTGGAGATGGAGAAGAAGCTGGAGCAGAACCAGGCCATCGACGACATGATCCCCGCCCAAAAATAGGGGACCTCTCCTCCCCCCAAGACTGGCCTCAATAAACGCTGCTGGTCCCCACTGTGAACCCATGTCTCTGGACCCACATGTATATGGGGGATCCCCCCCACCCTGGGGGACCTCTGCA
>NW_009650148.1:2677-3036 GCF_000708025.1 Charadrius vociferus | reverse complement strand
GCGGTGATTTTTTTTTGGGGGGGGGCGTTAATTTTACTTTTTGGGAACGGTTTTGCCCTTTTTTAAGGTCAAAATTACCCCTTTGCGTTGGTTTTTTCCGCGGTCGAGGGGTTGCGTGGCTACCGGTTGCGGTTTTTGGCTACTGATTTGAATTTCCGAGCGGGTCTCGTCTCCTGTTGCTACTTATGGGTCGGGTGTTGCCCTCGTTAATTAGCACCGTTAATTACGTGGGTTGGTGGTGGCCACCTGGTTGGCTCCTGGTGGCCATACGTTGGCTTGTGTTGGCCGTGCGGCAGTTTCCGTTGGGCACTCAGTTGATGGGTGGTGGCCAATGAGTGGCTCCTATTGGCTCCCGGGGG
>NW_009650148.1:2258-2613 GCF_000708025.1 Charadrius vociferus | reverse complement strand
CCGGGTGTCTTGTAGCGGCTACCTGGTTGACTTGTGGTAGTCACGCGTTGGTTTGTGTCGGTCACGTGTTGGTTTGTTGGTCAAGTGGTGGTTTGTGGTGGTCACATGCTGGCACGTGGTGGCCACGCATTGGTTTGTTGGTCAAGGGCTGGCTTGTGGTGGTCACATGTTGATATGTGGTGGCCACGTATTGTTTTGTTGGTCAAGGGGTGGCTTGTGGTGGTCACACGTTGACATGTGGTGGCCACATAGTTGTTTGTTGGTCAAGGGGTGGCTCGTGGTGGTCGCACGTTGACCTGTGGTGGCCACGTATTGGTTTGTTGGTCAAGTGGTGGGCGCCATGCGTGGGCTTGTG
>NW_009650148.1:0-401 GCF_000708025.1 Charadrius vociferus | reverse complement strand
TTTGCGGTGGCCGCCATGCGTGCGCTTGTGGTGGCCGCTTGGTTGGCTCGTGTTGGCTGCCCAGCCGGCCATGTTTTGCCTTGTGGTGGCCACCTGGTGGCGCGTGGTGGCCACGCGTAGACTTGTGGTTGCCGCCTGACGCCTGGCGTTGACTTGCGGTGGCCTCCTAGCGCTTCGTGTTGCCCGCCCCTTGCTCGGTGGTGGCTTCCCGTTGACTCTCCCGGTCCTCGGGGACTCTCCCAATTCTCCCAGTCCCCTTGGGACCGCCCAACTGGGCCAACTGGTGCCTTGCCGTCGCAGGCCAAGCTGCTGGAGGAGATGGATCAGGAGTTCGGCGTCAGCTCTCTGGTGGAAGAGGAGTTTCTCAAGAGGAAGAGAGTGAGTTGGGGGACAGCTCGGGG
>NW_009650147.1:3878-5283 GCF_000708025.1 Charadrius vociferus | reverse complement strand
CTCCCCCAAAATTCAAATTATTTCCAGTTTCTGGACTCTTTTCCCCTTCTCAGACATCTCCCGCCGCACCGAGTGCTGTCGGGAGTCCCTCACCCCTCTTTTTGGGGGGGGGAGGCGGGAACCTCATCCTGAGCTCTCCTCCCCTGCAAAATTTTAGGTTTCTTTTTCATTCTTTCTGGGCGGCTGTAAAATTGAGTTTAAAAACCGGGTTTCCTCTTCCCCCCGCTCGCTGCGTCGGGGTGGGAATGGGAAAGGGTTTCATCGGTTGAGCTGCGTTACGAGGCGGGGGGGGGGGGGGAAATAGCTTTTTAAAAATCAATTTTTAATAATAAGGAGGAAAAAGTTCCTTTCGGAGTTTGTCGGAGACGGGCGTTGATAGCAAATTAATTTATTTGAATTGCTTCCCTCTGCTCGGGGCTGTCGGGAGGCGTCGGAGGCGAGCGGGAAATGAAAGTCTTCGCTTAAAAAGCACTGACGTGAGCCGAGCTCCCGGTGCGGCGCTCCGCTTTTGGGGGATTTATTGGGGAAAAAAAAACCCTTTTTTTATTGAAAAAACCATTTCACGTGTTGCTGGGGCTGAACCAAAAGCACTGCCGGAACAGAGATTAATTATTATCTTAATGATTAGAGATTATCAAGGAGAAAGTTTTTCCCTTTTCAGGTTTTGAGAAAGGTGAGACGGGCGGATTTTCTGCATGATGTGTAAATTAAGGTGTCGTTTCCCTCTTTTATTTGCAAAATAAGGCCAGGATCGGCGAGGTTTGGTGTTTCTCTCGCTAGCGAGCGCCTAATTACTTCGTCGCCCTCGTAGCGGTTTGGGTTTTCCTGTTATTAATTAACCCGCGGACGTTGAACCCCGCCTTTGCCCTGCCGCCTGAATGATCTCGAGTATAATCGTGATTTCTTTGGGGTTCTCGTTTCTTTCTCGCCCGCGTCGCTCCCGCTTCCCGGGTTTTCCCACCCCTTTCCGGCGGGTTTGGGATTCGCCGCCTCCCGACAAACGCGGGGTTTTTGGCTTGCTGCGGTGGGGTTGTGGGTTTTTGGTTTTTTTGGGGGTTTCTTTATTTTTTTTGGGTTTTTACGTCGCCCGCCCGCGCCGCCGCCAACACGTGGAGCTCCGGGAGAGAGGGAGGGGGAAGCTAACGAGGATAACGAGGACGGGCGGCTCGAAAGCATCGTCCGGGTGAAAAGGAAGAGCCGAAAAGTTCAAAAATGGGTTATAAACTCCCCCTCTCCGCCGATGGCCGCGCTCCGACACCTTTTTCAAGCAAAATAATTCGGGTTTTACAAAACCTGGTTGCGCGGTGGTGAAAAATAGCAAATTTCGCTGTTGAATTTTCAGAATTTTGCCACTTTATTTAAAAATTGAAGGTTTTTTTTTTTTCTTTTTGGTGGTTCTCCCCCC
>NW_009650147.1:1684-2678 GCF_000708025.1 Charadrius vociferus | reverse complement strand
GGGGAGGGGGGTGTCGAGGGCTTTTTTGGGGGGAAGGGGAGGGCTTTTTCTTTTTCAAATCTCTCATTTTTTGTGAAACGTTTACCAAAAATGGTGTGTTTTCCCTCGGCGTAGGTGACGCAGCATCTCCCGGTGAAGGAGGGCAGCACTGAGGTTCCCCTCTTCCGCGTGGGCTGGTCCGTGGATTTCTCCCACTCCCAACTGGGTAATGCCACCCCCCACCCCTCCTGCGTCCCCTAATTACCCTCCGGGACCCTCGTTAACGAGCCTACGAGCTTCCCCCCCCCATCCCCTTCCCCTTCCCATGGCGTTCCGTAGGCGAGGACGAGTTTTCCTACGGCTACGACGGGCGAGGGCTGAAGGTGGAAAACGGGCAGTTCGAGGAGTTCGGGCAGAGCTTCGGGGAGAACGACGTCATCGGGTGTTTCGCGGTGAGCGGGCGCTGCGCGGTGATGTCAGCGGGTGGCGCGGTGATGTCAGCGGGCGCGGGGCGGTGATGTCAGAGGGGCTGCAGCGGAAACGGGGAAAGTTGGGGATATTTCAGGAAAGAAGAAAGGAGACGGTGATGAGGGGGAGAAGGGGACAGTAATGGGGAGAAGGGGACAGTAAGGAGGGGGACGTAACGAGGAGGAGGAGGGTAATGAGTAACGAGGGGGGCGGTAACGAGGAGGAGAAGGGGGAGGTGATGAGAGGGGTGTGAGGGGGATGTAAGGAGAGGGGGAAGGAGGAGGGGATGAGGGGGATGTAACGAGGGGGAGGAGAAGAATAGGAGGAGGGGACGGTAACGAGGGGGAAAAGGGGGATGTAATGAGGGGCAGAAAGGGAAAGTGAGAAGGGACAGTAACGAGGGGTGGTAGTGAGAGGGAGAAGGGGGTGGTAATGAGGAGAGAAGGGGGAAGGGGATGAGCAGGAGATAACGAGGGGGAGAAGGGGGACGGTGACGACGGGGAGAAGGGGGACAGTGATGAGATGTAACGAGCGGGAGAAGGGGGGA
>NW_009650147.1:0-725 GCF_000708025.1 Charadrius vociferus | reverse complement strand
GGGAGAAGGGGGACGGTAACGAGGGGGAGAAGGGGGACGGTAACGAGGGGGAGAAAGGGAAGGTGACGGGGAGAAGGGGGACGGTGACACGGGACAGTAATGAGAGGGAGAAGAGGGACAGAAGAGGAAGAGAAAAAAACACGAGGTGAGGAGAGGAGTGTAACGAGGGGAGCAGGACAGTAACGAGGAGGAGAAGAGGGAGAGTGAAGAGGATGTAACGAAGGGGAGAAAAGGGGACAGTAATCTGGGACAGTAACGAAGGGGGGAAGGGGGATGTAACGAAGGGGAGAAGGGGTGACACGAGCAGGGGAATGAGGGGAGAAGAGGGGATGCAAGGAGAGGGACGTAACGAGGGAAGAAGGACGGTAACGAGGGGGAGAAAGGGGAATGTGAGGAGGGGAGAAGGAGGATAACGAGGAAAGAGGGAGAAGGTGAGAAGGGGGACGCTAACGAGGGGCAGAAGAGCAGCGGAGGAAGCCGGGAGGCGGTTTCCTCAACGCCTTCGCTCTCGTCGCCGCAGGACTTCGAGGGCGCGGAGGTGGTGGAACTGTCCTTCTCCAAGAACGGGGAGGCGCTGGGGTCGGCGTTCCGGGTGCCCAAGGAATCCCTGGGGGGCAGAGCCCTCCTGCCCCACGTCCTCTGCAAAAACTGCGTGGTGGAGCTCAATTTCGGGCAGAAGGAGGAACCCTTCTTCCCCCCCCCAGAAGATTACGTCTTCATCCACG
>NW_009650146.1:0-3108 GCF_000708025.1 Charadrius vociferus | reverse complement strand
CTTTAAGTAGTACACAATTAAAAAAACGTAAGGCTTTGTAAAAGCTAGTCTTCCAATTAAGAGGGGTTTTTTTGATTCAAAATTACAAAAGTTGGCTAAGAAATAGATACAGAGTCAGGATGTTACAGAAATAAGCCAAGTTCATTTTAATTTTTCAATCAATCCACTACAACTATAGTCAGGAAATATATATTTTTAACTTTTATATCTGGAAATACAGGTTTGTCAATTTTTTATTCCATGCTGGTAGGCAGCCAAAAGCAGGCACTCCGTAGTTAAATATTTCCTAAAGAACACCAACGAAGTAATGTTCTTCTGTATTCTTAAGCTATCTTATTCTTTTAATCTCTCAACAACATTTTAACTGACATATTTTGGAGTTTGATTGCGTTTAGCATAGGTGAAAACTAGGACAGACTGCTATCATATGTCCCGACCCACCCGGTGGGTTCGGGGAAGGGGATATCTTTTGAAAGAGCTCTGCATTATTCAGGAGGCACGACAATGACTCAGGAGATACAGACGATTTCAACGCCCTTTTTTGCTCAGCGAATCCCGGGGCAGGAGCACCAACAAGGCCTCCTAAGTGGTCAAAACAGGCTTTCTTCAACATTAAGCCCAAAATACGTATACAGGAAATTTTGCCGTAGCAGCTATTTCAAATAAGAAGTTCAACGACAAACAACGACGGCTACTTTAAACATAAGAGTTATTTCCAATAAAAAATTCAACAACAAACAACGTGGTAGGAGAAAGAATTGAGATGGAGAGAAAAAGAAAAGAAGAGAGCAGGAGATAGGAAGGGGCAGTATCACCACGTGTGGATCCAGCGACGAGTCACAGCGACCTCAACCCACGCGTCTCCGGTGCCGAGCGCCCACGAGGCGCCGCGTGTTTGTGTCTTTTATAGACGAGTCCCCGCCCCTCGAGAACTTCTCTACCCCCCCATTCGTTGTGAGCTTCGAGTCTGCCCCCTTTTGGAGTCGCCTTGCTCGGCAACAGGGAACTGCGCGTACTCCGCCCCGCCTCCCTGCCCTATGCTGCCCGGCATTAACTCTTTCCGTCTCTCACACATGAGCAGTCTGTTGGTCTTAGAAACTTCTAGAATGGGGCGCGGGGGCTGGGGGGTGGGGCGCGGGTATACCGGTGCTTCTTTTATAACCGCACGTTATCTGCTTAGTGTAATCACGTCTCTTTTGTTCTACCGAGTGAATGAGACATCAATGCTTTTAGCTTCCCATCTCTTATGGTGCCACTCTAGGCAGGGGAGTTTAGAGGCACAGAGGTGTTCTTTTTACAGCCTTTAAAGCAGTCTTTGGATAGACGGAGGGCTGGTGGACAGCAACCCCAACTAAATGTTTTGGTCAACGGGCATTTAACAAGGACATCAGACACAAATGGGAGGCACCGTCTTTACTGAGATCACAGCAACGCAATAGCTGGTACCTGACATTTGTAGTGAACGTGCCAGGTTAGCCAATGTAAAACCAGGACTCCCTCACTGGTGCTGTGCACTGTTTAGAATTCGCATCCGTAAAAGCAAAGACAAAGCAAGAACTTCCTTTCCCACCGAAGGAAATCAGAAATCAATTCATATTTCGCCTTTCTGTGCACACCAGCTCAGCATTACAAAACGTACAAAGAGGAACTGAAGTTTCCGCTACCACCTTTCCACCTGTCTCATTTCATGTTCTTTACCTCAATTCCAGCGTTTGGCCTCAGGCGACCAGCGGAAGAGACAACCTGCTCTGCAGGAAGACTATCTGCAGCAGCATAAGAAAAGTTACACCGTGAATACTGATTTCAAGTCAGCGTAGGAACCTTGGCTCAAAGACAACGTGTCGCAGAACAACGGGCAACGCTCTCAGCCGAGCTGCTCAGGGGAAACGTACTCCTTCTCCAGGAACGTTCCCCATCCTAGGATGGTCTATCACATGCAAGGTAAGTAAGGGTGGCTGAGAAACAACGCATTAGCCTGGACAACGGCCCTGGCAAGCCCAAAGAGAAATGGGAGCGTAATGCCACACTGTTCCAAAAGTACCCACTGCTCCCCTGTCCTGTATCCAAGAGAAGCGTTGCAGCAGCACGCCCGAGTCAGTAAGAAACCCCACATCTGGAACTGGGATTAGTGACGGCCAAAAGACGGACACCTCTGGGGAACAATACCGAGATGCAGCGTCCCTACTATGGCCACTTGCATGGTAGCACCGCGCCTTTATGGTAGTAAAGACGGCATCCATTCCTTTGTTTGCACAGGCTTAAACAACGCTCCAATCTGTGTCGTCAGAAGCAGCTTTTCAAGAGAATGCCCGTCTGCTGGCAACACCGTCTTCCCCCAGCTAGAACCACAACATCTGCTAACCGGGAAGGCCACAGGCACCGGACCCGCTGACTGCAGCCTTCCAAGGCTCCCAGGGTTCCTGCAAAGGGACACAGGCACTTCACGGCCCACAACAGGTGAGGAGGGGCACCAAACTGCTGTGGTCGACGGCAGGAGAGGAGGAACCTGAGCTGTTCAAAGGTGCAGCTGGGTCTCAGCCAGGGCACTGTGTCATCACAGCTCGCGTCCAGGTAAAGGGAACGCAGGGCAATGACCGTGCATTTAAAAGGCAAGCATTGCTTCCCTTCTATGTCTGGTAGTCACTACATCTGACGATTTCTCCTTGCTAATTACACTTGCATCTTTATAGCTTCTAGAGACTGTACGCTCACTACACTTCTCCTGACTCCACATTTCTCAGCAGTTACTGCATCTGTGAGCAACGTGCTGCGGTAGCAGTTACACAGCACCATAAGCATGCATGGAGGAAACACGCTTTCAGACATTCAGACATTGTGTTTGTGTCTATAGAACAACACTTGTCAACTTGCAGGGTTTCAAAGGAGACCTGAAAAGTGGACTGGAGATGCAACTTCAAGGTAGCAGGAATCTTATTTTTGTGGGCAAAGCACCCACTGCAGACATCTCAAGCCATAACCAGCAGCCACGTTGCGATGTCGTTTTCAAGATTTTCTTCCTGGTACTCAATGCAAACAGCAATCACATGACACCATTGAAGATCCCTACTGATCTGTGCCTGAAAAAGGCATTTTGACACTTACTCATTT
>NW_009650145.1:0-281 GCF_000708025.1 Charadrius vociferus | reverse complement strand
TTTGGCATGGGCCACATCCTGCCACCGCCGCTGCGGGTTAGGCCCGGCCCCGCAGCCCCTTTGCGGGGTAAATCAGGGGCGTTTCGGCCCAGGAAAAGCTATTTCCAAAACAGCAAAAAAGGATCGCGCTGGGAGCGGGGACCTTCACTCGCTACCCCATTGAAGCGGTGTTTTTATCCTCATTTAAAAGGTGATTTTCTCCCCATTTAAGTTGTGTTTTCCCCCCATTTCAGCTGTTGGTCTTCCCTGATTTAAGCGGTGGTTTCCCCCCGATTTAAGCG
>NW_009650144.1:17506-18084 GCF_000708025.1 Charadrius vociferus | reverse complement strand
GCTGGGGGACCTAGGAACACCCCAAAAAAGGGTTTGCAAAAAGAAACCCACCCCGTTTTGAAGAGGAAAGGTGGGGTTTTCCTGCTGCCCGTAGGGAATTTAATCCCAGGTGGGGGCAACAAGAGGAGATAAAACGCTTATAAAAGGGTGGGGTTTGGCCACAGAGGCACAAAAATGGGGGGTTTTGGCTACTGCTTCGCCGGGACCCTTTGCCCTATGTCCTCCCAGGCACGAGACCATTTATTGCCGTGACGTGGGATGGGGACGGGGACGCTCGTTCCTTCCCCCTTTCCGGGAGGGCGAGGAGGGAGGCGGGTTGAGGCCGAAGGGCGGCGTGGCTGCGGGAGCTGCCGGTGCTCCTGTGGGTTTTCCTCCTTTTTATCTTATTCCCTTCCCACCCCCCAAAATCAAAAGCAGGTCCGGCCCTTGCACGGCTTCGGCGATGCTGCCGGGGAAAGCGGAGAAGAGGATCGCTTCATCCGTCTTCATCACCCTGGTGCCACCGCGGAGGGAGGTGGTCACCAAGGAGCAAACCCCCAGGGAGACGCGGCCGGTCGGTGACGAGGGCCCGAGAACCC
>NW_009650144.1:16457-16927 GCF_000708025.1 Charadrius vociferus | reverse complement strand
AGCCCGTGCCCGCGGAGGCGCGGGGTCCGGCGCTCCAGCAACTGGACCTGGCGGCATCCACCACTCTCCAGGTGAGGACGATGGGGTGCAGTCCCCCCCCCCGTGCCTCAGTTTCCCCACCTGCAAGAGCATAAATGTAACGTCTTTTCCGCCGCTCCCCAGGCCCCTTCCGCCTTCCCCGCCGAATTGAGGCCGCCCAAATTTTGCCAGGAGCAAGCAGGCACGCCGCAGCGGCAGGATGCAAATGGGTACGCGGAGAGGGACGGCTCCAGAGGTAAGGGGGGGGACACACACACACGGGACGATGACACCCAGCTGCGCAGTGCGGGCTCGTCGCCGGTTGGGGAAACTGAGGCACGCAGCACCCAACCCCTCTCCCTTCTTCCCGCAGACATCTGCGCCTTCTGCCACAAAACGGTGGGGACCCGGGAGCCGACGGTGGCGGCGATGAGGAAGCAGTAACACGCCGA
>NW_009650144.1:12789-16256 GCF_000708025.1 Charadrius vociferus | reverse complement strand
TCCCGGCTGCTTCTCCTGCGCCGCCTGCGGCCGTGCCATCGGTGCCGAGAGCTTCGCCGTGGACGAGCGGGACGAGGTGTACTGCGTGGCCGACTTTTACAGGTTGGGGAGCGCGGAAACCGGGGGAGCAACCCCCACTTTGGGGTGGTCTGCCTTGTCCCCGTCACCCCCCAGGGCTCACACCGCCCTGCTTTGCTCCCGTCAGGAAATACGCTGCGGTTTGCAGCGCCTGCGAGCACCCCATCGTTCCCGGCGAGGACAAGGACACCTACAAGATCGAGTGCCTGGGACGCAGTTTCCACGAGAGCTGCTACCGCTGTGAGGTACGGGACCCCAAAAGCCGAGGGGTTTGGCAGCGAGCCTGCGCAAAGCACGGCCACAAGGCTCACGGCGCCCGGGGTTGCGTTTTATCCTGCAAGTTTATCCTCCAGTTTATCCTGCAAGAGACGGGGAGGGGGGAAAAAGAAATAAATTGGGTGAAAAGGAGGATGCGTTTGGCCAGGAGAGCTTCAGCTTCTCAGGCTTTTGACGTAGTTTGTTGCTTTTTCCGAACGCTGGTGGGTTTTGCAGGAAAGATGGGGGATGCAAGGTGGTGTGGAGACCCCGAAAACGTGGCTTCCCTTTCCCCTCTCCCCTCCAGAGCTGTAGGACACCTCTGTCGCCGGAGCCGACGGAGAACGGGTGCTACCCCCTGGGCGACCACCTCCTCTGCAAGTCCTGCCACGTCCGTCGGCGAAACGAGTCGTCCTGCTAAAACCCCGCGGCTCCACCTCCGCCTTCCAGCACCAGACAGCAAAAAAAAAAAGGGGTGCACCCACCGGGATGCACCCCGCCGCCGGTCCCGGGTGCCCGCTGCACCCCCAAATAGCTGCAGGACCGGAGTTTTCGTCACCAAAATGTACTCTGGACCCCGACCTGCGGGGCTGGCCAGGCGCAGAAGGGCAGATACGATGTCCCAGCACGGCTCTGCGCTCGTCACAAACACAAAAAGCCCTGGCAGAGCAGCGGTGGTGGAGGAGCTGAGGCTATAATCACTTATTTCTTTTTTTAAACTCCTTTTCCGAGGCCGGTTTGGTTTCCTTGGGTAATTTTTTTTTTTTCCCTCTTTCTTCTCGAACTTCCTCGGAGTTTCACTTAAACATTTCTCTCTGCAGTGACGCAGAGAGCGGGCACTGATTTAGTTACTCACAGTTAAATAAACTCCCCCCGAGTTTTAAAAACCCCTTGTTTCTTTCATCCGCCCTACACTCCAAACCCATCAAATGCAAATTTAAAAAGAAAAAAGAAAAAAAAAAAACAACCCGCCACTTTTTTTGATTTTATAGACGCAGCAGGAGTCGGGTCGCTCTTGGTGCGGTGATTTGGCCGATGGCCCACGGGAGGGTCGTTTTTTGGGGCCGGATTTGGTATTTTGTGCTGTGCCGCGGTGTTGGTAAGAGGGTGTTCGGTGGTGGTGGGGTTTTATTTTTTTGTTGACAGACTGCACTGTCTGGGCTCCTTCCCAACCGAGTCCCGGAGCCGGCAGAGGGCAGCCGGAGCACAAATTCCTCCATCGCGCAGAAAAACTCTGGCTAAATGCCCTCTCTCTGACAGCGCCGGGATGCCGGGAATGACCCGACAGCCCCATTTTTGCACCTTATCCAATATAATATCGCTCCGCCATCGGAAGCTTTTTGATCTTCTATCAGTCCAAGCCCCAAACCAGCAGAAATCAGACTATTTTTTTCTGCATGCCCAACAGCTGCGCAACCGACGTCACCGGCGCTTAGCGGTTTCGTTTGCAAGGGCGTCGCAAACCAGCCGGAGGAAGAGGGGTTTTCTTTTTAACCGAAAGCGCTTACAAAGCCACAGATTGAGAGCAGAAAATAGCAAGAGCGTCTGAGACGATGCTTAAAGTTTTCCTGATTAAAAAAATGGGAGTTGCTTAAAAAAAATAACCAACCAACCAACCACCAAACCAGCAGCCGTACACTTCTGGGTCACAGTGTATAATGTCTCTCCAGTGCGTGCTGTATTTATGAATGAAAGGGTTAATGTATATTTAATGTATGCACGGGATTAATCACACCTACCCCGCAACTATTTCCTGCCGACTCTCCCCATCTACAAAGGCTGTTACTCACCCTTCGTTAATGTGCGTCTACAGCCCATGAATCAGGTCATAACTTGCTATAAACTTAATTATAAATAGGATGTTAATGTAAAGTTGCGGTCTGTCCCAGTCACGTAAGTACGTGGCTTTCGGTCCGGCCAGGTTGGGACCCCGTGTCCCACGCCGGGAAAGTCCTGTGCTCGAAGTCAGCTCTCGCTTTCTAAAGCCCTCACGCCCCGTGGGGAAAACCAGGCACCAAAATAACGCTAAAAAAGTCAAAAAAGACAGTAAAAAACTAAAAAAGGGCAGGCTCGACGGTGGCCAAAGGGAGTGGGGAAGGGAAGCCCCCCCCCAGAGAGCGAAGTGTTGCATTTTATTCATGCAATATGGGTATTTTCTCCAAGCGAAGCTTTCGGGGAGGATGGAAAGGCTGATGCTGAACATCTGGATGCGTTACCGCATTGCAGGCTGGCTTAAAACCCTCTGCGCAGCACCCGTGGGTACTACCCCCCCGCCCCGGCAGGGCTGACGGTGGGAAGGGGTCGGGTATTTCCCCCGCGGAGTGAGGCAGGACGGGCTGTTCACAGCAGGACTGCGGTGATTTTTGAGCGGAGGTAGGCAGGGAGATGGTTTTTATCAGCAGAAAGCCTCGGAGAAGGCGCTGGAGGGAGAGAAGAAGGGCAAGGCGCAGCTGGAGAGTTTGGCGGTGCGGTGAAGGGGATGCAGAAGTGGTCAGGTTTGGTGTATTTTTCCAGGAGTGGAGGATGACAAGGGCCAGGGATGGCTGGAGATGGCGGGGTAAGATGATAAAAGACCGATTTAAGCCATTTTCTTCTTCAATAAGGGGAGAAGCATTACGAGCTGAGGCCTGGGGAGCATCGCTAAGCCTGAAAAGCACGGCCCCGTGTTTTCCCCCGGGAGGATTGAGCAAGCCCACGTCGGCTGCGACGGCTCAGCCTGACCTTGGGCTCCTCGCCCCGTTGCAAGCGCTTTTGCAAGCACCCAGCTCCGCTAGCAAAAAATAAAACACGTAGAAATCACGCACGGAGCAATCCAAGCACGTAGAAATCACGCACAGAGCAATACGAAGCTCCCGCTCTGCCCTGGGAGCTCCCCAAAAATCTTGCAGAGCCCCCCCGCAAAGCCTCCCCCAGGGGTAAAACCCGCTCAAGGTCTCTCGTGTTTTATCGCGGTGGCAGGGCAAAAGGGCAAAGAGGATCGTACGCCTCCAAATTGCATCGTCCGGGCCCGGCCCTTCCCTCGGCTGCTGCAATAAGCCCGTCTTTTCTTGCAATCCCTCTTGGCAGGCTAAGGAGAGCGGGGAGGGACCTGGCTGCCCTCCAAGGAGAAGCAAAAGCAAATATTTCTTCACTTC
>NW_009650144.1:10972-12752 GCF_000708025.1 Charadrius vociferus | reverse complement strand
GAAGACCATTCGATACGGTACGCTGCTGCGAGCCCAGTTCGCTCCCCAGGAATACAACGGCGTATCCCATAAAAACAAAACAAAACAAAACAAAACAACCCAACCCCCAAAGGTTATCTTTCTTGCAACTCAAAGGACTGTCGGGATTTTTTTAAAACGAGCTTTTAAATTAAAGCAGGAGCTGGCAGGCACGGCTGTAGTATTTTTAAATCGGTGGTCAAAGCGTTGCCTCATAACAAATCACGCCTTATTTGCAGGTTTTCTTCTGAAGCTGAAGATTTTGGCGCGGCGCGAGGAAAGCGAGGCCGTAAAGGGAAACGGGCTGGAAAGCGCCTTTTTTTTTTTTTTCCCCCCAGCATTTCCCCCTGGCCAGGCGTGAGAAATGCGAAAAGCAGAGCGGGGAGAGATGAGCCGGATTCCTCGCGTGCCTTCGCTCTGCCGTCGCTGCCTTCGAGGTGCTGGGAAGGAGCCGGCGGCGGAGAGGGAAAAGCTGCAGGAGGGGAAACAAAGCCGCCGCCGGGGCTCCACTGGCTGGAGAAGGGTTGGGTGCTTTGTGCCGATGGTGTTGGTTTTATTATTTTTTTTTTTTCAAATGTGATGGAGAAAGCTGGAAGAAAAATGGGTTTTTCCTTTGGTCAACCTGGGTTAATCGCAGCTCTATCCCAGCGGGCTTGCTGCAGCGTCGTCCTTCCCCGCAGAGCATTCGGACCCATTTTCTGCACTTTCCCGTCTTCGACACAACCTAAAAAACTAACATTTCTTACAGGAAAAGCGCTCTGATCCTGCTGGCTAAGGGAGGAGAGGGGGAAAACCAACAGGGATTACTGTGGGAGCAGCCCAAGCCCTGCATTTCTCCAGCTTCATTATGCAGCACAGGCGGGCTATGTATAAATATATATATAAAAAAAAAATATTATCCTCCCCCCCCCCTTTTTCCCTGCAAAACAAACACCCAGCCCCACCATTTATTTTTAAAGCACACTGTGTTTTGGATAACATGAGGTGAAATCCATGCAGCCGGTTACGCAAGCGTGTTACCAGGCTGCAAGCGATACACTGGGTTATTAAAAAAAAAAAAAAAAAGGGAAAAAGAAAAAAAAGAAAAACCAACTCCAACAACCCAACCCACCCTATTTCTGAAAATAGATGCACAGCACATGCCTGCAAGTGGGGCTTTGACATTTTATATCCCAGTTTTCCTTCATCGTATCAGCAGCAATGGCAGCATCCCGCAGCCCTATTTCCTGAAAATTAACCATTTTCACCCAGACCTAGCTTCAAGCAGTTTACGTTACATCTTTATTTTGCTGGAGGGTCCATCGGAGCCCGTAGGTGAGGGGGTTTATTTAAAAAAAAGGAAAAAAGGGTATTTCTCGCAGAGGTTATCCTGTTTGTCAAGGCGGCTTATTGACCTCGGTGATTTATCACTGGGGAAAAAAGCTGGAGGGAGGAGGAGGAGGGGGGAATAGTTCCTGCTTCAAGCAGTTTACGTTACATCTTTATTTTGCTGGAGGGTCCATCGGAGCCCGTAGGTGAGGGGGTTTATTTAAAAAAAAGGAAAAAAGGGTATTTCTCGCAGAGGTTATCCTGTTTGTCAAGGCGGCTTATTGACCTCGGTGATTTATCACTGGGGAAAAAAGCTGGAGGGAGGAGGAGGAGGGGGGAATAGTTCCTAAAAATAAATAGATGCCTTAATTCTCTTGCGGCTAAACTTTCCTTCACAGCCCAAGCCAGGGGAATGTATTTTAATCTCCTTTATCGGATTGCCCCGTCCGCGGCT
>NW_009650144.1:6040-10316 GCF_000708025.1 Charadrius vociferus | reverse complement strand
CCCGCCCCGGGCGCCATCGTCCTCTCATTCTCCTCACGGCACAGCTCGCCGGCACCGACCCCTGAAATGTTTCGTTTTTTCCTCAATAGCGTGAAGATTTTTTTGGCCCAGAATCGCTCTTTCCACAAGCCCCCCCTCCATCAGCACCACACGCACCCCGAGGTGGGTAGTTTTATGCCTAATTCCTTTCTCTTCCACCGCTTTTCTCCTTCGCAGGGGTTGAAGCCGCCACCTCCCGCTCTCCTCGCGGCATGGAAAATACCCAAACGCGCTTAAAAGAAAATAATAATAATAAAATAATAAAAGACCCCAAACACCCGAGGATTGATTTATCTTCAGAGCCGGAGTGTCGCGGGGAAGAAGCCATCGCCGCTCGCCTCCCTCCCCACCACAACCTGCCCGCCATTCCCTTAATTAAAAGCATACGCTTGGTGTGATCAGACGTGGTAATAACATTAAAAAAAAATAAAAAAAAAAAATACCCCGTAACATCCAAACGCTCGCTGTTGGAGGCTGCAGCCAAGATACCACGTATGCTTTTTTTTTTTTCCTTTTTTAATGTTGCTTTACCTTTTTTTTCTGCACCACAGTGTTGTTAGAACGTGCCTTATAACATTGCCCCTTCTTTGTTAAAAAGCACATGCCTAAAATACTATTTTTTTCCCCTAGAATTAGATTTAGGCCCATACAGATGGTCTTTATTTCTACATATATAGAAATATTTCCATGTATTTGCTACGTATTTCTATGTATATATAGGTATCGTCTTTTTTCCAGGCACTGATTACAGAATATAAAATAAACCCACACACCTAAAACACTATCATTTAATTATATATAATCACTGTAATTTTGGCCCGTATATATGTTTGATTTTATATATATTACCTTTGTTTTCCTCCATTGGCTTTCTACTACAATATATCCTAAAAGCAGGAGAAAAAAACGCCATCAAAAAAAAAGGAAGAAAAAGAACAAAAAACAACCCATCTCTTTTTTTACAGTCCGTGGTAGAAGTTTGTGCCTGAATGTTTTATTTGTTCCACAGAGATGTAGATTTTCCTTAGGAGGTTTGGGGAGGATTTTTTATTTTTTTTTTTAAATTAAAAGAGGAAAAAAATACACCCAGAAAAAACAACAATAAAAAGAGCACCAAAAACGAGGAGAGGGGGGAAAAAAAAGGCACACAAAACCAGACCCCAGTAAGTGACGCTGCAAATGGAACCAAATAGTCCAGATCAGACAATTCATTGCCACAAAAAAAAAAAAGAAAAAAAAAAAAGAAAGAGGACAAATTAGTGGAACTGCAATGGCAGTGCTCTGCTGCAGATCCGGGAGGAGGGATCAGCTCCTTTATCCCACCATCTCGCGCTCCCAACACCACCATTTTCTATTTATTTTTTTAATGTTTTTTTTTTTTTTTGGTGTGCTTTGTGTTGGGGCGTCTTATTTAAAGCCAAGCAGGCTGCAAACCCCCCGCCGAGCCAGGGCTGCCAATTTTTATATCTATATATATTTCCCCCCCCCACACACACGCACCCCATCCTTGTGCAATCCTCTCCCTTTTATTATGTGCTCTATTGCTTGCGCGCTCTCTCTTTTTTTTTTTTTTTTTCTCCCTTCTTTCTCTCCTTTCCTCTGTGGGTATAAAGGTTTCTTTCCTCTCCCCAGCTCGGCTGCTTATTCCAGAAGTTTCTACAAGGGAAGGGAGCACCCACTGCGGAGCCTTTGCCGCAGCGCCGGGCAGGCGTGGTCCTGCGCTGGGGAGGAGGAAGATGATGATGATGATGATGATGATGATGCAGAGGATGCACCACCTCTCCCTGCTTTCTCCCTGGCTGGCAACTCTTCCCCCCCCAAGCTTCTCCCCCTTGCTAGATTTCCCCATCCTTCAAAAAGGGTGCTGGGAGGTGTTTGCAAGGTTGGGTTGTTGGTTGGGTTTTTTTTTTTAATTATTTTTTTTTTTCTCCCCCTTTGCTCAATAAATTAAAAGCAGAGATGTCTCCTGAGGGAGATGGATGAGGCTGGCAGCGGTGGGGGTGCTCGCTGGGTCCCCCTGCCGCAGCCTTGATCTGGCGTAAGCGCGGGTACCGATGGCAGAAGTGACCTTTCCCAGGCGGTGGGAGGGAGGTTTCCCCCCACCCCTTGCCCCGGCATGCTCCCGCTTGGAATTCATTTTAAATAGCAGGGTTATTTTTTCTTTTTTTTCATTTTCTTTCTCCCCTCCCCTTTAAGAACAGCTTGCTCTTTCAGTGATTTTTTTTTTTTTTTTTCCTGGTAGCATGTGGGTTGAAGCTTCCTCATGATCTGGTTTGTTTTTTTTTCTTTTTCTTTTTTTTTTTTTTTGGGGGGTGTGTGTGTTTTGAATTGCATTTCAAAATTGCCCAGCTGGAGACGGCTGGAGACGAGTCTTGATTAGAGCTACAACAATAGCTCCATTTTATTAATAATGGGAAGGATTTACAATCCTACAGCACCTTCCTTGGAAGGCTTTCAAAATCATTTGCAAACACTCCCAAATTTAAGGTCTCGCAGCCCTTGGCTGTGAGGTGGGTAAGTATTTTAACGGTGCCACCACCAAAAATCACGTCGGTGGGGAAATCTCCATTTCTGAGTGCTTTAAAAAAAAAAAAAAAAAAAGATGTGAGATTCGGTGGGTTTTGGGGCTGCGAAGCTGGGCGGGGGGGGGGATGTTGGTAAGCGGGGCTGGCTAAAAGCTGTAACCTAAATCCGTTCAGTGTTCTCCGTAGATGCGGAGCGTTTTGCTGCGTCCTGGGAACCGGGCTGTTATTTCTCCCCCTGCTCCGCGCAGACGATCCCGTCCTTCTTGCTCTTTGCCAGAGCGAAGCTGCGGACTTGCCTGCTTGTCCGTAAACATCTGCTTTTAGATTATTTTAATTTTTTTTTTTTTAATTAATTCATTACCTTTTTGTAGTCCCCCAGTGACCTCCTTTAGTGCTGGCTCCGCCGTGGTTTGACCGCGGCTTTGCATTAAAGCGGGTTTGCTCGCGCTAACGGGTCTCCCTGCCAGCCGGCGTGACCTCGCTCGGGGACTGGGCCCACCGAGCTGATGCAGATGCTCCGCTCCGATGACAGAACCCCGCACGCTGCGTTTTTTTTCCCAGCGCATCCCTTCCCTGACCCAGGTAGCGCAAGGGGATGTCACAATATTATGGGTGAAAACTGTCTTATGCCTTTTTTTTTTTTTTTGGTGTGTTCTTCCTTCCCAGGGAAATACAGGATTGTTTGTGTAACCCCTCTCCACAGCAGATACCTTCTTTGTAAGTATTCTAAACACGCAGGGATCTAAGAGCCGCCTGGGCAGTCGGGTCTGGCCTTGCCGAGGAGAGCAAGGCGCAGCGCTCTGGTTGTGTAAGCGCGTGTTGTACACGGGCCACAGAAACCCACAATATTTCTGTGGTTACTTCTGTCCGGAGAGCATGAGTAGGTCCCAGGGCTTCCCCTTCCCACCGCTTGCTATTTCACAAAAGCAAAGGCTGGTGCTTCTGGTATGCCTTCTGCCTTGTGGCCTTTTTTTAAAAAAAAAAAAAAAAAAGAAAGAAAAACTGCTGTGGATTAGTCATCCTTATTTTTAAAGGAAGCCGTGTGTGCCAGTCCTATCTGTATTATAACGCATGTGCGTGTGCGATATTGCCTGCGAGCTTTATTTGCGGAGGCGGGTAGTGTGCTCTGGTGGCTGCTCTTTGGAGCAGTGCCGCCGAGGCTCCGTCGAGCTGCTGCTGGCAGGTGGGAAAAACCGACAGTCCAGCTCTTCATACCCTTCTCTCATTTTTTCTTTTTCAGCGCCGGTATCTCTGCGTTGGCAGCTGTGGAAACGTAGAGGCCGTAAGAATGCTGAGCGAGGACGGATCGGCTGCCTTCTGGGGTCACTTCCAACTCCAGAGAAGAAATCAGTGCGATTTATATTTTTTTTTCTTGCCTGTGGTAGCTTTTACTCTAAGCTCCGCTGTGTCTTGTGAGAAGACTCAGTGTGACCCTTTTGGATGCTAAAACCGGTATCATTTTTAAACCTTGGTGGTTTTTTTTCCCTTCCCTGTGGTCACAGAGAAGAGCGAGCAGTGCAATTAAAAGAGCGTAGCGAAGGACAGCTCCCTCCCCCTTTCCCCTTTCAAAAAAAAAAAACCCAACCCTTCCAGAGTTGTGTGCTCTTGAACTGCTGCATAGGCAGAAAACGTACAATGCAGTTGTCAGCATTGTGCTGATGTGTGGCACATTTAAAAAAAAAAAATACACACAAAAGGGGTGGGGAGAACGG
>NW_009650144.1:3653-6003 GCF_000708025.1 Charadrius vociferus | reverse complement strand
CCCTACGAACGCGCAGCCCTACACGCGATAGGATATTACTTCTCATTTTGCTCAGGCAAAGGCGATGGGCTATCGTCGGAGGGAGCGTTGCGACGTGCTAAATTGTGTTGGTGAAGCTCAGGGTCCCCTTGAACTATTTTTTTTTGTTGGTTTGTTTGGTTGTTTTTTTTCTGCGAACTCGCTCCTGTGCGGTTTAATTACTTTATTCCTCAAAGTCGTGCTCGCTCACCGGGAAGAAGGCAAACGCTTCCTTACTGGGTGCAATTTCTTTTGTTGTGTTGCGAAAGGTAATAAAAAGCACCTGGTGCTGGTCTCTCCTAGGTCACACGCGACTACAAGGCGCAAAGTCCCGGCAATCGTTAGCGCGCAAAGAGCGTTAGGTATCGGCGCCTCCTCGTTAGCCTCCCTTAATGAGAGTATTGGCATCGGTGTTGCGTGAATGCCTTTGGCTGACCAACGGAGAGGCCCTGCCCTGCAAAGCTGGAGCAACACCTTCGGAGAAATGCGGCGATTGCACCGCCGGCGAGGCAGTCTGGTTGCTGATTTGTAGCGCAGCTGTGACTTTATGCTTTTCTGGCAAAAAATTTTAGCAGAGGGTAAGTATGAGTGAGGTGTCCGGGCCAGGTTTCTCCCTGCGGTGGAGAGCTGGGGAAAGCCGGTGTGCGGTGTACGTGAAAACTGCCAATAGCTCCTGTGCCTAAAGCCTCGTCCATACCTGAAATAAACCAGCGTGGAACGGGATATTAATTTTATTCTCTCGTTAGGGATGTGTTGGTTTGGAGATACGCCTCGTGCTCATCAGAGGCCTTGGCTGGCGTGGAGGTACGGTGGACCAAGGAGCTGGCTCGTTTGGGATGTTTCCACGTTTTTCAGGTTGGCGCACACCCCGTGGGACTCGGAATTACTTTTCTTTGGCAGTTTAGGACAAATGAGTGAGAATTACCTTGCGAGCGCTGAACTTTTACCACCCTCTGCTCCGGACTCAAGAATTACTAGAACTCCATCCATGAGGTTTCCAAGCTAAACAAAACCTGAATTTCCGGTGCCGAAAAGCAAACGAGCGATAGAAGCCTCCGCTCCTCCTCCGTAAGGGGGGAAACCGCACTCTTTCGAGCTTTCCTGTTATCCCAAAGAGTTGAAAAGCTGCATTGGGAAATTGGCAGAGGTAAAATGAAATCCAAAGCTCGCTGAGAAACTGTTCTCCTGCGCCAGATTGCTTGGAGAGGTTTTCGAGCGCAGCGGATCTCAATGCACAAGTATTTTTTTGTGCTGTCCTCTGAGGTGAAAGCACGATAACGGCGCAAACGCGTGTTCAGTCTGCTCCGTTTCAAACACCGTCGAGTTGCTTCGGTATCAAAATGGTGTTTGGCGAAACAAAAGCTCCGATGGTGGCTGGCTCGGTATTTATTTTGTGCTGGGTGTGCCGCTCGATTCAATGGGGAACATGGGGAAGAGCAGCCTCCAGCTCACAGTGGGTTTTGTGTTAGACCTTTGTCCTGCATCATCTCCAGTGTAACTTCTGTGATATTTTCATCGGTGTCGCACACGGAACCTTTACCATAGAACCATAGAATGGTTTAGGTTGGAAGGGACCTTGAAGATCATCGAGTTCCAACCCCCATTTATGTAGAAATAATCCAACAATTGGGTGTTACAAGTGGCAAAGTACAGGGTACGGTCATCTATCCAGTCCTGGGGGATTTAGATCCTTTGCAGTTGTTGCGTTTGGGTATCAAGTCACATGGGGCTGGCACTTTGGGGGTTTGTTTTCTTTGTTTTTCCCCTAAAATGTAGTATTTTGCAGCCTGGAAGACAGAAGGCCTCTCTGTCTAGCTGATGAAATGCCCCGTGTTTGGGAAAAACCCTTGTGAGATGAGCAGGTACAGCTCTTCGGTAGGTGGTGGCGCAGAAGCTGGGAGGCAAGGGGAAGCAGGGCAGAAGCTGGCACTGTGATATTTCTGATTTTTCCCAACAACAGGCAAAAAAAAAAAAAGTTATTCATTCTAATACATTTACTATAGTTTTCTAATATTTATAATACATTTACTATATATAAGATTAATCTCTTTTGCAGTCCTATGACGGCACGTGGCGTCTAGGTTGCCTGCCTTAGCGATCGCACTGTACTCTGCTGCTGAAGAAACGTCTGGTTTTGTGTAGAAAAGTACTTTGAAAACAGAAGTGTGCTTTTCTTTATATATATATATATATACACACAAATGGGTTCAGTGTAAACTGAATTCCAGGGGCTCCTGAGCTGTGGTTACCGTGCTGCAGAGGGTAACGGGTGCTAACCCGCCAGCTACAGTGCCGGTATTTTGTGGCGGGTCGCCAAAGCAAGCCCCCACCC
>NW_009650144.1:740-3632 GCF_000708025.1 Charadrius vociferus | reverse complement strand
AGAAAATAAATTACTAAATCCTGCGTTTCAAAAGCACGAAGGGAGTTTTCTGCACAAAGTCATCTTGTCGTGAAGATTTGGAGCACTGACCCTCACAGAGGAAAGAACCGAAATCAATAGCTTTATTAATACAAATCCTATAGGTTGTGTTGCTTAGGATCCCGACGCAGGCTCCGTGCTCAAAGCGTGATCAGCGTGTCAGCCAATATCCTCGGTCTTGGCAACAAATGAGCCCAAATATCAAACAGCACCGAGTCCTTCTTGGAGAAAATTATCCATTGCATAAAACGTAATGGGTAAGCAATAAAATTAGGCCAGTAATTCAGGCTGGCTTAAAAAAAAAAGAAAAAAAAAAGAGATAAAAGCCTAGCTGGCAATTTGATATTCATCTGCCATACTGTCATTTTAATAAATATAGTCAATGAGCAGGAAAAGCACGTAAATACGTTTTCTAGTGACAAGGTGGTGGCTGGAGCTGGCCGGCTCAGACAAAGAAACGCGCCCAGTGTTTCTGGTGACGTCTGAGGGCTCTTGTCTGGGTAACCGAACCGCTTTTCTGGAAAAAGCAAAGCAAGCTGGGTGCGTTCTGGCCACTGGTGGGGATAATCCCTGCGTGCGGCTAACGCGACCGCTCTAATCCATGCGAGTCCCTGGCCCACGTCCACCTACCATGGCGAGGCGTCGTGCCTCCCTTCCCCACCTCCAGCTGCGCCGCTGTGAGCGCAAAACGCAGAGCTCTTGCCGAGCCAGAAGCGCGTCTAGGAAACTACGCTCTTAGCAAATACGGTTCTGGTTGCTGTCCTTGTTCCGTATCTAATCTTTGCCTTTTTTAAGTGTTTGGCAAGCAGTCCCGGCGACACGTGGCAGCGAGCTCTACCACTTGGGGTAAGACACCGCGTTAAAAATGTACCAACTTGTCTTTTCAAGCGTTGTCTGCTCGCTTCCATTTATTGACGTTTCCTCCTCGAAGTGAGCCTGGCTCCGGCTCTTTGTGTGCACCCCAAGGATGCTTTCTGAGTCTCCTGCCCATTTTTTTTTCTTTTTTCTTTTTTTTTTTTTTTTTCCTCCAAACCGGAGAGCTGCTAACTTTATTACCTCCATATATGGCAGCACCATTTTCTCACGCCTTGAATGGCTCACTTTTGATCTGTCCTCTTCTCGCTTTGCTTTTCTGGAGGTGAACACGGTGTTGAAGCTGAGTTGGGTTTATAACCCGCTCCCTCCTTAATAGATGACCTGGCATTTTAATCCTCTCCGAGTGCCGATAAGAAACGGCCAAATGTTTTAACTGCGGGGTTGGCCGAGATGCCCGGAGATAGCTGGTTTCTCGCCTACACCCACTGGCGCGGGCATGAGTAATTGAAATTGCGCCTTGCGGTGCCGCAGACCCTGCCCGTGCGTGTCCTGAAGGCTGTCGGGTGACGGGGAGCAGCCGAGGTCTCTCCTCTTCCTCGGCTCTTTGTCCCTCTGGGAAGGGTAGCGCGCAAGGATGCGTATCCGTGTCTCCCCCCGGGATGCTTATCCTGTTGTCACCAGGGGCCGGCGCGAACGGTGGCAAGGACGGTGGCGGTTGCTGCCACGTGAGACCGGTCCTTCGCCGAGGTCCCTCTGGCCTGCTGAGGACGGTTGCGCTCTCTCCGGTCTCTACCCTGGCTCTGTGTTCTTTAAAACCTTCGAGTTGGAGGGAGCCGGTTACAGTGGCATCGCCCGAGCGTGGTCGCGTGTTGCGACTGCAAAGAGTTTTCCCCCCAAAGCCTCTTAAAAATACCGTGATGGTCCAGAGCTTCGTTTTGCGTCACCGTCTGGGCTTTGTGCTTCTCTTCCAGCTGGCGTTGGCGTAAACGGAGCCCTTTGAGCACTCATTTCAACCGGCCCCTCTGTCAACGCAGTCCGATGGCTTTGTTCGCCGGCCGTGGGTGTCCCTCCCTCCCGGCCAGCCGACCTGCACGACGGCCGTGTGACAGCAGTGACCCTGCGGGAGGTCCCTTTGAAGGACGCGGGAGCCGGCGCGGTGTCCCCGTGTCCCCTGGAGGTGCCGGCCCTGCATGGAGGGAGGGAGTGGGAGAGCGCTCGGAAACGCGGTCGCAGCAAGCGCGCTCGATCGGAATGGGGAGAATTCAGCATCGAAAAGCCGTTTGACGTGTGGTTTGGGTTTCTCCCGCTCCGAAACGGGTGTCTGTGGAGGCGTAGACACGTAGCGACTCCTCTTTGGGCTTCTGACCAGTTAAAACAGACGAAAACGCGCGTGTTGGCAGTGCATTTTCTCACGCGCCCGTGGCTCCATCGCATGTTTTAAATAATAGATGGTTTGCGTGCAAAGAGTTGTTGGTTTTGTTTGGTTTTGGGTTTGTTTGTTGGTTTTTTTTTTTAAATCGGTAGATCTCAGTTTGGCGGAACAGTGTAACGCCCGTGGTGGCTGGGGAAACCAAGGCGCGGGGCCGCGCGGGGACGGGCTCGCATCAACCCGGCAGCGCCGGAGTTTGGGAATAAGACGCGGCTCCGCGGCGGCTCGAGTCGCCGTGCGTCACAGCCCCGATTAAATCACGAGATTTGCATGTTTGTTAAGCCACCTTGATGACTTTGACCAGTTGTCGAGGTGGACTTGGGTGGCGAAGTTGAGCGCTGCTCACCCCAGCGAATCAGAACGTGGTTTTAATTAATACAAAAGCGCCGTCGGGAGGCTTTGGCCAAGGAAAATAGTGAAATATCGGTCTGTTCTCCGCGGGGAAAGCAGCTAACCGGCTTCAAAACCAAAAAAAAAAAAAAAATAGCGCTTGGGGGGCCCGGGGTGTGCGTGGGGTTTAATCCCGACCTCACACTGCTTGGAATCTCGCGGCGGTGATGGGGCGTTTGCCTTTTCGGGCAGAGAAATTGGCGGTTTGATCCATGGGG
>NW_009650144.1:0-209 GCF_000708025.1 Charadrius vociferus | reverse complement strand
ATTTGCAATGCAGCCCCCCCTTTATTTTTTGCAGTACAATCTCTGTATTTTTTTTAATGCAATCCCTATATTTTTGGTACAATCCCTATATTTTTAATACAATCCTTCTATTTTTTAACAGAATCCCTATATTTTGAACAGAATCCCTATATTTTTTAACACAATCCCTATATTTTTTGCAATACAATCCCTTTATTTTCTGCAGCACA
>NW_009650143.1:0-585 GCF_000708025.1 Charadrius vociferus | reverse complement strand
GGTCCCCCTCGACCCTTTTGGGGTCCCTCAGGCCCAATTTGGGGTTCTTCAGCCCAATTTGGGAGTCCCCTCGTTCCATTTTGGGGCCTTCAGCCCAATTTGAGGTCCCCCCGACCCCAATTTTGGGGGTCCCCTGGACCATTTTCGGGTCCCTTTGTCCCAATTTTGGGGCGCTTCACCCCAATTTTGGGGTCCCTCCGGCCCAGTTTGGGGCTCCTCCACCATTTTTGGGGTCCTCAGCCCCATTTCGGGCTCTCCTTGACCCATTTTTTACCGCCTTCGCCTCAATTTGGGGACCCCCCAACCCCAATTTTGGGGTCCCCAATACCATTTTTGGGGGTCCCCCAAAATTTGGGGGCTTTTTTTTTTGGGGGGGGGATCCCATCAGCCGCATTTTGGGGGTTCTTTTGGGCTTTTTTTTTTGGGGTCTCCCCTTTCGTTTTAGAGAGTTTCTCCCACTTTAGGGGGTTCCCCCCATTTTGGGGTGGGGTCTCCCCCACTTCGGAGCACCCCTGAAATTTTGGGGTGCCCCCTCCTTCCTCGGGGAGGGGGGGGTCCCCCCAAATCCCGCCCCCCCCCCCCCCC
>NW_009650142.1:483-1184 GCF_000708025.1 Charadrius vociferus | reverse complement strand
CACTGTGGTGCCCGAGCTGGAGGAGGGGGAGCTAGAGAAGAACGTGCAGCCCATGGTGATGGAGTACTTCGAACATGGGGACACCAGCGAGGTCATGGTGCGTAAGGGAGGGAACAGGGGCCCTTTGGTGACATGGATCCTCAGGGACAGCACAGGCTCGGATGGGGCTGGGGTCCTTAGGAAGAAAATTGGGGGCTCTTGGGAACAGGACAGGCTGGTGTGGCGGAGTGTTCCGTGGGGGGGGACAGGGGATCCTCAGTGACAAGGACTCTCAGGGTTGGGGCAGGCTGGGATGGGGAAGGGTCCCTTGGGGAGGGGATGGGAGTCCGTTGCTGATGGGGACCCTTTGGGAAGGTGGAGGGAGGTCACTTGGGGGTGGGAACCTTCAGGGGTGTCAGGCTGGTGTGGAGGAGAGAAAGGGGGTGGGGTCCCTTGGGGGTGGGGAGTGTCCCTAGGGGAGGTCAGGGGTCCCTCGGTGACATGGGCCCTCAGGGATGGGACAGACTGGGATGGGGAAGGGTCCCTTGGGGAGGGGCTGGGCATCCTGTGGTGATGGAGACCTTCATGGGGGCCAGGCTGGTGTGGGGCAGGGTCCTGGGGGTGAGAAAGGGGGTCCCTTGGGGATGGGAGGTGTCCCTGGGGGAGGTCGGGGTCCCCTGAGGAGGGGCTGAGGGTCCCCTGGCGCAGATGGCAGGGGGGGC
>NW_009650142.1:0-461 GCF_000708025.1 Charadrius vociferus | reverse complement strand
GGGGCACAGGGCCTCGTGCGGGGCCTAACCCGGGGCAGCCAGCGGCATGCGGTACCCTCGCTGGCGGTGGCCCTGGCGCTGGAGGGCAAGGCCAGCCACCGCGAGCTGACCTCCCGTCTGCTCTCCGACCTGGTGGGCCACATCGTCACTCCCGAGGACATCGCCTGGGCCTTCGACAAGATGCTACGAGACCTGCCTGACCTCATCCTTGACACTCCCGAGGCGCCCCAGGTGTCAGCAGGCGTGGGGACATGGGGATGGGGACGTGCTGGAGGGGACACGGCTGCGCTGGGTTGGCCATGGCTGTGCTAGGGATGCTCTAAGGGGATGTGGCCATGCTGGGGGGATGCTCTGAGGGGACACGGCCGTGCTGGGTTGGCCATGGCTGTGTTGGGGCATGCTCTGAGGGGATGTGGCCGTGGCAGGGGATGCTCTGAGGTGACACAACCGTGCCGAGGGGG
>NW_009650141.1:0-726 GCF_000708025.1 Charadrius vociferus | reverse complement strand
CACCTATACCTATTTCTATAAAGTTATAGCTAGATTTATATAAACATATATATATGTATTTTATATCTGTGTCCTGTATTTATACAAAATGCATCTGTATTTATCGAAAACGCATCTCTATTACTATCAAAATATCTATTTATCTAATGTCTATCTTTATACATCCATATTTATCGAAAAATATCAATATTTGTCTAAAGTATGCCCATATTTACCTAAAGTATACCCATATTTACCTAAAATATACCTATATTTATCTAAAAGACAACTGTATTTTTCTAAAATACACCTATATTATTATATACTTGTATTTCTATAAAATATACCTACATTTCTATAAAACATACTGCTATTTCTATAAAATACACCCACATTTCTATAAAATATACCTATACTGATGTAAAAGATACCTGTCTTTCTACAAAATATACCTTATTTCTATAAATATACCTATACTGATGTAAAAGATACCTGTCTTTCTACAAAATATACCCCTATTTCTATAAAATGTACCCATATTTCTATAAAATGTACCCATATTGATCTAAAATGGACCCATATTGATCTAAAATGGACCCATATTGATCTAAAATGGACCTGTATCGATCTAAAAAATACCGATCCTGATCTAAAACCACACCTATACTTATATAAAACCACCCACATTTACCTAAAACCAGGTATCTACCTAAAAACGTATCGATATTCCTCTTAAAAAAAAAAAAA
>NW_009650140.1:0-241 GCF_000708025.1 Charadrius vociferus | reverse complement strand
TAATTAAATGGCTTCTATATGATTCACATTGGATCGTGTGAAGTCCAGTTTCTCTCCTCACAGGAGAATCCCAACAATTGACTGTATTGGAAGCTGAAGTGAACCTAACTGGGAATGAGTGGCAAAAGTGACTGACCCAGAGGCCCTGTGCATCCTTGGCATAGATTACCCTGAGGAGCCAAAAGGGTACTGGCAGGCTTTTGGCATAGCTGCTGTGGAGACAGAAGAAATTAAACAGCTG
>NW_009650139.1:0-857 GCF_000708025.1 Charadrius vociferus | reverse complement strand
AAACAGTGAGCGGGCTCTACGGAGGGGTGTGTGTGTCACGTTATGGAGACACTGTTACACACGCAGATCCCACCCACGTGGCACCCCTTTACCCGTCTCTCTCCTCACAGAGAAGCCGTTACTGGTCCCTCTCCTCGCGGAGAAGCAAAAACGCGGTTATAAGGGCTCCACACTCACTTCACAGCTCATCCTGCATCTCATTCATACACTTTCAGTCCCGCTCTCCCGCCCAGGTAATACTTAACAGCCAATTTTCTTACCCCGACTCTCCCAGCCGCCCGAGTAATACTTAACAGTCAATGTTCTTACCTGGGTTCCGTGCACAGAAATTATCGACTGCCGTGTATATCAACTCTTTCTTTCCCCCTCTTTGCTTCGAGAGTCCTCTGTCTGGGTAGGACCCGCTGTCCTCCACAAAACGAGGCTGTAAGTTGGAGACTGCTAAAATCAGCAGGGCACACCCCTCCAAGCATCTGGGTCAAAAAAAAAAGTGTTCTTGATGCCCTACAAAAGTTGGCTGGACTGCTTGTGAGAAACACTCGTTCACAGATAAAAATGTAGGGAAGACAAAGTCTTCGAAGCAAAGATAAAAATTTATTCAGGATCAAAATAAACCAGTCAGCTGAGCCAGGTGCATCTCAAAAAGAGCACACCTAGTTACAAAACTTCGGGTATTTATGTTCTGTCTCCTTTTCTCATTGGTCAGGTACTTCAGGGCGCACATTCTTTCACGACCGGTTAGCCTATCGTAAGCTAGTTCTCCTTTTAAGGAGTTGTTTTTCTCTTGTGCTGTCGACACACAAAATGGCTGTTCATAACCCTGCCCATGCCATCGACATACAAAATGGCTGAAGCAA
>NW_009650138.1:0-418 GCF_000708025.1 Charadrius vociferus | reverse complement strand
TAGGGGGGGCTGTAGACCAGTCTGGAGCTCGATGTCTTGGGTGGAGGTCCTCACTTGATGTCGGTGGCCTCACTGGAAGTCCTGGGTGGGCACTGGTGGCCCTTCTGGGGGTGGTGGGTGCTGGTGAGGGTCCTGTGGACCAGTCTGGAGCTCAGTGTCCTGGTTGGAGGTCCTCACTTGACCTTGGTGGCCTCACTGGAAGCCCTGGGTGGGCACTGGTGGCCCTTCTGAGGGTGGTGGGTCACTCCTGAGGTCCTCAATGGGGATCTCGGGTGGGTGTCCAGGTCCTGGGTGGGGGTCCTGGGTCAACGTTGGCGCCCGGGGTGGGGATCCCGGTTGCCGGTGGCAACGCCGGTGCCGGGGGACGGTGTCCCGGGGGGTCAGTCCCGGTGTCCCCGCTGGGTGTCCCGGGTGGGGG
>NW_009650137.1:0-452 GCF_000708025.1 Charadrius vociferus | reverse complement strand
TCATTATAGCTAAAGTTTCCATGCCTTGTGGGTATCTAGCAATTGTTTATTGATATCTTCCCCATTTTAAATCTGGCAATTGAATAGACAGTTGTTAGGACAATGAGTTTCTGGTTTCTGAAGCCCAAGTTGTCCTGACATAAAAACACTGGTTTTGCTTGCTGTAAGGTACTGTAACATAGCTGAGCTGTTGCCAAAGATATGGAATTAAAAGGCTTGGCATCTATCACATACTTGACACCTAAAGAGCACAGAAGCTCCAAAATTCCTATTCCCTGTAGGCACACTCTTAGTCTAGACTAACTGATTTCTCACACTTTTAAAATGCATTACAACACTCCATTGTGATCATTTCATCCACACAGATCCAGTTAATGATAGAAGAAGCTATCCTTTAAATGCCATTTTAATGGGCTAAAGCTCCTGCTCCAAGATGCCATTAAAACAATATA
>NW_009650136.1:3571-4984 GCF_000708025.1 Charadrius vociferus | reverse complement strand
GGACCCCCACCCAGTCTGATTGGGGACCCCACCACCCAGCCACCATGTCCTGCTCTGGGACCCCACACAGCCCCCATGGGGACATCACCCCCAGGCACTGTGTTCACGCCCAGGGACCCCACACTGTCCCCATGGGGACCCCCAACCAGTATGATGGGGGACCCCACCACCCAGCCACCATGTTCTGCTCTGGGACCCCACACAGCCCCCATGGGGACATCACCCCCAGGCACTGTGTTCACGCCCAGGGACCCCACACTGTCCCCATGGGGACCCCCAACCAGTATGATGGGGGACCCCACCACCCAGCCACCATGTTCTGCTCTGGGACCCCACACAGCCCCCATGGGGACATCACCCCCAGGCACTGTGTTCACGCCCAGGGACCCCACACTGTCCCCATGGGGACCCCCAACCAGTATGATGGGGGACCCCACCACCCAGCCACCATGTTCTGCTCTGGGACCCCACACAGCCCCCATGGGGACATCACCCCCAGGCACTGTGTTCACGCCCAGGGACCCCACACTGTCCCCATGGGGACCCCCAACCAGTATGATGGGGGACCCCACCACCCAGCCACCATGTTCTGCTCTGGGACCCCACACAGCCCCCATGGGGACATCACCCCCAGGCACTGTGTTCACGCCCAGGGACCCCACACTGTCCCCATGGGGACCCCCAACCAGTATGATGGGGGACCCCACCACCCAGCCACCATGTTCTGCTCTGGGACCCCACACAGCCCCCATGGGGACATCACCCCCAGGCACTGTGTTCACGCCCAGGGACCCCACACTGTCCCCATGGGGACCCCCAACCAGTATGATGGGGGACCCCACCACCCAGCCACCATGTTCTGCTCTGGGACCCCACACAGCCCCCATGGGGACATCACCCCCAGGCACTGTGTTCACGCCCAGGGACCCCACACTGTCCCCATGGGGACCCCCAACCAGTATGATGGGGGACCCCACCACCCAGCCACCATGTTCTGCTCTGGGACCCCACACAGCCCCCATGGGGACATCACCCCCAGGCACTGTGTTCACGCCCAGGGACCCCACACTGTCCCCATGGGGACCCCCAACCAGTATGATGGGGGACCCCACCACCCAGCCACCATGTCCTGCTCTGGGACTCCACGGGGACCCCCACCCAGTCTGATTGGGGACGCCCCCACCCAAGGCACCGTGTCCTGCTCTGGGACCCCACACAGACCCCATGGGGACCCCCAACCAGTATGATGGGGGACCCCACCACCCAAGGCACCATGACCGACCCAGGGACCCCACACAGACCCCACTGGGACCCCCACTGGGACCCCCACCCAGCCACCATGTCCTGCCCTGGGACCCCACACTGCTCCCATGGGGACCCCCACCCAGTCTGATTGGGGACCCCACCACCGAG
>NW_009650136.1:0-843 GCF_000708025.1 Charadrius vociferus | reverse complement strand
TCCAGATCAGCCCCCCGTTGTCACAGCCTGGCGGAAGGCACCGGGAGGTGGGGGGGGACACACACAACACACACAACGATTGTCACCACGGTCACGTACCCACCATCAAACCACCCGTTCCCCCCCGCCCCCCCCATCCCGTACCTGCGCTGAGCAGGACGTTGCGGGCGGTGGGGGGCCAGGAGATGATGCACACGCGGTTACCGGTTCCGTCAGCGGTTGGCTCAGCCCGTTCTCGGGGATCTGCCAAACCTGCCGGGTCACAGGAAGGTGGCGGGGGGACACAGGGGACACGTGAGCAAAGAAGGGGTGGCCCCCCACTTCCCCACCCCGGGCTCTGCCCTTCATCACCCCCTCTTTCCCATCACCCCCTCACCATGACGGTGCAGTCCTCCGAACCGCTGGCGATGACGTGGTCGTTGTGGGGACACCAGTCGATGTCGAGGACGGGACCAGTGTGGCCGCAAACGGTGGGGTACGACTTGTCGATGCGCCCGGTCTGGGGACAAAGGGACACGGAGAGAAAGTGAAAAGGTGGGATGTCACCCACCAGCGCGGACCTCCCCGTACCATACCGGTACTCCCGGTACCACCACCGGTACCTTGTGCAAGGGCAGGACGAGGAAGGCGCCGCCGCCGCTGGCCTCCACGATGATGGCGACGAAGGAAGGGTTGACGGCGCAGAAGGTGCTGTCCCAGGTGACGCGGGAGACGCGGATGTCATCGTAGCACTGCTCCGTCTTTACCGGCTGCCCGAAAACGTGGCGGAATTTGCTCTGCCGCACCACCTTGCGAAACGACATGGCTGGGGCGCACCCCGGGCCGGGGTCAGCGGTGGCGGGG
>NW_009650135.1:4617-6213 GCF_000708025.1 Charadrius vociferus | reverse complement strand
AGGGCAGGGGGTGGCACTGGAGGATCTGATCTTTAACAGTCCCTTCCAACCCATTCTGTGACTCTATGAAATACCCAATACAACAGCAGCGTCAAAACCTGTTTCAGCACTCAAATTCCCCCCAACTTACGCTCACGGCACAACAAAACGGATAAACGGAATAGGAAAACGTTCCATTATTTCCATTCTCCCAATAAACAGCCCAGTCCCTAACAGGGAGTCCAGGGAAGTTGTGGGTTTGTGTGGTTTTGTTTTTTTTTTTAAAGCAATTGCAAAAAGACACTCCCTCTGCGCAGCGCTCACCCCTCCGCAGCAACTCGCAAGAAAGAACCCCTCTGCAGCACACGGACTCATCCTGCTCCTCACTCTCCGCTGTTTCGTCCCTCAGTGAGCAGAAGAAAAGGTTTATGGTTCAGTAATTAACATTTACAGTCAGCAGAAACGGGTACTTTCCCTTCATAAGCTTTAAGACCAATCAGGCTCATCTGCTTTTCGTATTTTTGACCTTTGGAGAACAAACTTGGGTCATTCTAGAAAAGCCTGAACAAAAAAAAGGATTGACAAGAAAGGAAACCTCCCGCTTGCGACTCCAGTATTGCCGGGCGAAGGCGGCTATTCCTGGAATATTCAGAGCATAATCCCTGCGTTTCCCTCCCTGCTGGATATTCCCACCCTCCTGCAGGTTCCCAATGTGACAGAGGACTCTGGAGCGTAGGGAAGGAAATCCCTCCAGGCGGAGAACGTGACATTACAGCGCCGAGAGTACCCCCCCTGCTGCCACGGGGATGGTTTGGTTTCTGGCCTGAATAAAAAGAAGGATTTTGGTTGTGTCAAAGGTTAATACCCATCAACTCCCATCCCGTAACAACCCCGGGAGAGCCAAAAAAAACACCTTCAGAACTGCTGCCAAACCACCCTTCTCTCACGGCGCAGAATCAGAGCCTTAAAAGCAAACTAATTGGTATGTATTTTATCCAAAATTTATTGACAGCGAGATGGGTGGGGCCACAGGGACAGTAGGAAAGTCACAGTTGCCGTCGGCCTTCCGCTGGGGTCAGGGTCGGCCGCGCAGCTCTGGCGCTCTGTGCGAGTAGTCCCATCCATCCTCCACTCCCTCCGCTTAATGCTGCTTCCGTCTGAAGGAGCAGCCTAAGGAAGGGAGAAAAAAAAAACACCAAAACAACGAAACCCTGTCAGAAACACCGCAGCATTTTTACATCCATTTCCTCCTCTCACCGGCCCAAACTCAGCGTTTTTGCTTTGTTTTTAAGAGGAAAGCACCACCCCAGTTCTACTCCCCATAACCAAGAGGCTTTGCTAACCTTCCAGAAGGGAAAATCTGCATCTCCACAAGCCGTCTCGGCTTTAAAGAGCTCCGGGAGCCGCCCGAGGAGGCGGAAGGGGTTGGGGAGGAGGACCGTTACCCACCTTCTGTCAGCCTCGCCTTGCCCCCCGTGGGCTGGCACAGCACGGTCGAGCAACCCACGCACAAAACGACGGTCTGAGCGTGGCTGAACACCGTAGTGATCTTGTAACAACCTGCGGGGAAAGACGGGGCGCTGAGGGCGGCGGGGGGGGACGGGACAGGGACACACC
>NW_009650135.1:0-392 GCF_000708025.1 Charadrius vociferus | reverse complement strand
GCGCCGGGCCCTGCCCGGGGCTGGCGGGGTCGGGGGCACGTCCTGCCCCGGCACGGCCTCTGAGGGACCCCTCTCGGTCACAGAAAACAGTACCGGAGTGCATCACCACGGGTTTCGTTGAGAGGATCAACTGTGCCACCTCTAAGAGGGAGGAGTTCAAGAGGTGAGTGCGGCTTCTGGGGGTGGGAAACGGGGCAACCCTGAGCCCCGGGAGGGTCGCAGGGGGAGACGGGGTGGGATTTGGGGCTGAGGCTGTTCCCTCTGGCTTTCCTAACTCTCCCCGTGGGTGCAGCTGTCGCTCCGCAGTGATGGAAGCGCACGTTTTCTGGAGGTTCGTGGGTACCATGATGTGTGTTGCTGCTGTCTTCGCGGTGTTGGTGGTGTGTCGCCAG
>NW_009650134.1:0-304 GCF_000708025.1 Charadrius vociferus | reverse complement strand
CCTCAAGGTGGCCCAAGAGGACACCAAGGTGGCCGAGGGGACGCCAGTGGTCCAAGAGGACCTCAAGGTGGCCAAGAGGACACCGAGGTGGCCAAGAGGACCTCAAGGTGGTCCAAGAGGACACCGAGGTGGTCCAAGGGGACCTCATGTGGTCCAAGAGGACCTCAAGGTGGCCCAAGAGGACACCGAGGTGGAGAAGGGGACCTCAAGGTGGCCCAAAAGAACCTCAAGGTGGCCCGAGAGGACACTGAGGTGGTCAAGGGGACACCGAGGTGGTCAAGGGGACACCAAGATGTCCTAAGAG
>NW_009650133.1:0-1342 GCF_000708025.1 Charadrius vociferus | reverse complement strand
TTTTTCTTGAATCTATATCACCTTTCGTGGACTTGGATTCCCTGGCTAACACGAGTTGACCGTGATGTTATTCGACATTCACACCCGTCTCGTGTGCTATGAACTTACTGTAACCACTTGTTGGTAAACCTCTTCTTGTGTGTTTTACCCAAGATGGTGCATCTGATTCTATTTGGGTAAAGTTGCATAATTGCCACCCAACAGACTCAGATAGTACAGTGTCATCCGAAGAAGCAAACTAAGATGTATCAAGACTTAAAGCAACATTACTGGTGGACAAAGATGAAGATCGAAATTGCACGCTATGTGGCTAAGTGTGACACTTGCAGACGTGTCAAGGCCATACACATGAAAACTGCTGGTCCATTACAATCTTTGCCAATCCCAACATGGAAATGGGAAGATATTAGTATGGACTTCATTGTGGGATTACCCAGGACTACAAAAGGGTATGACTCTATCTGGGTTATTGTTGATCGGCTTACGAAAATTGCTCATTTTCTGCCAGTCAAGACAAATTCCCCGGTTACTGTCTACGCCCAATTGTACATTGCTCGTATTCTTAGTCTGCACGGTGTTCCGAAGACCATAGTGTCGGATCGTGGACCTCAATTTGTAGCCAAGTTTTGGGAAGCACTTCACAACTCCTTGGGTACTAAATTACTCCACAGTTCGGCTTATCATCCTCAAACCAGTGGGCAGACTGAGAGGGTCAATCAAATACTGGAAGATATGCTGCGGGCATGTGTTCTGGACTTCTCGCAAAAATGGGATGAATGTTTGCCCTTAGCGGAATTTTCATACAATAACAGTTATCAAGAAAGTATCAAGATGGCACCCTTCGAAGCTTTATATGGACGACGATGTCGTACTCCGCTAAATTGGTCTGAACCTGGAGAAAGATACTTCTTTAGGCCTGATATGGTGAAAGAGGTCGAAGAAAAGGTTCAGAGAATTATTCATAATATGAAGAAAGCTCAGACTCGACAAAAGAGTTATGCAGACCGACGACGACAACCCTTATGCTTTCTGGTAGACGATTATGTCTACTTAAAGGTTTCACCAATGAAGGGTGTATCGCGTTTCGGGATAAAAGGAAAGCTTGCACCCAGGTACATTGGTCCATTTCTTATACTTGAAAGATATGGGCCAGTGGCGTATCGACTTCAGCGACCCGAAACCTTGTCTGTTGTGCATAATGTGTTCCACGTGTCACAATTGAAGAAGTGTCTTCGGGTTCCCGATCGAACCATTGAAGTGACAGATGTTGTCCTGGAACCAGATTTAACATACTCGGAACATCCTATTCGAGTTCTGGATCAAAAGGACAGGGTCACCCGAA
>NW_009650132.1:0-524 GCF_000708025.1 Charadrius vociferus | reverse complement strand
CTTTCCAACCTCATCTCTGCTCTGCCCAGTCCCTGAAGATCCTGGGGGAGAAGGTGTCAGAGATCAGCCTGAACCGTGACACCGTCTCCGAGATCCTGCGCTGTTTCCTGATGGCGTACGGGGCAGGCGAGGACCTGTGCGACGGGCTGCGGACCAAGCCCTTCCAGGCGCTGCCCCCGGAGAAGAAAGCCGCCATCCTGGCCTTCCTGGTGAACGAGCTGAACAGCAGCGCCCTCATCATCAAGTGAGTGTGGGTGGGGGGCAAGCGCGGCCTCTGATCCCAGCCCCTCCTGCCCGCGGGCACGGCGTGGGCATGTTGGCGCCCGGCGCGGGCCCTTCTCCTTCCCGGCGAGCTGCATGGAGCTGCCCGCCATAGCCAGCCCCCGTCTTCTTGCAGCGAGATCGACAAGACCCTGGAGAACATGTCCAACTACAGGAAGAACAAGTGGATCATCGAGGGGCGGCTGCGCAGGTGGGTGCGTGGGGGCTGCCCGCGGCTCCCGCTGCCTGCACCCACTTGGCTG
>NW_009650131.1:0-510 GCF_000708025.1 Charadrius vociferus | reverse complement strand
TGCTAACCGCGCGCTCAGAGCACGCAAAATGTTTCTCTATTTTCCAATGTCTTTCTCAGGAGCGACCGACGAAGAAGGGCGACTCGAGGAATCAGGGGCAGCATTCACATCAGCCCTTATGTCTTCAGGAACAACCACGCCGGGTCTCCTCATCAAGATTCGCCCCGCCCGAATAGCCTTGTCCATGGCTCTGTCGCGCTGGGCTCTGAGAGTAACAGAAGTTTCTTCGGCAACCTTGGCAGCAAGCCGAGCAGTTTCTAACTCTTGGGCGATGGATTTCTTGGAAGCTCGGAGTTCCTTGATGGTGGCATCCTTTGCTGATATCAATTGCTTAAGGCGGGTCACTTCGTCCACAGATTCTTGCAGCCTACAACGCTGATTGTCCAGTTCCTCCATTGTAAAGCGGTGACTCCTCTCCAAGATGGTCAGCGAGTTGCTAGAATCACGATACAATCTGTCAAGATTGTCGCGAGAAGCAGCAAGGATACGTTTTTCTTCCTGCAAACAAAA
>NW_009650130.1:0-632 GCF_000708025.1 Charadrius vociferus | reverse complement strand
GTCACTGCCCCTTTAAGAGGTGTTGTGCCCCTTTAAGAGGCTTTGTAGCCCTTTAAGAGGTGTCACTGCCCCTTTAAGAGGTGGTGTGGCCCTTTAAGAGGTGTCACTGCCCCTTTAAGAGGTGTCGTGGCCCTTTAAGAGGTGCTGCAACCCCTTTAAGTGGTGCTGTGGCCCCTTTAAGAAGCGCTGTTGCCCCTTTAAGAGGCGTTGTAGCCCTTTAAGAAGTGTCACTGCCCCTTTAAGAGGTGTCACTGCCCCTTTAAGATGTGTTGTGGCCCTTTAAGAGGTGTCACTGCCTCTTTAAGAGGTGTCACTGCCCCTTTAAGAGGTGTCATTCCCCTTTAAGAGGCGTCACCCCTTTAAGAGGTGTTGTGGCCCCTTTAAGAGTCATTGTGGCCCTTTTAAGAGGTGTCACTGCCCTTTTAAGAGGTGTTGTGGCCCCTTTAAGAGGTGTTGTGGCCCTTTAAGAGGTGTTGTGGCCCTTTAAGAGGTGTCACTGCCCCTTTAAGAGGTGTCGTGGCCCCTTTAAGAGGCGGTACCTGAGTAAGCGCCGATGACGAAGCGGCCAATGATGATGAGGATGTAGGAGGGGCCCAGTTTGGCCCCGCCCATCAGGGCCGACCCCACCACAG
>NW_009650129.1:0-981 GCF_000708025.1 Charadrius vociferus | reverse complement strand
TGCCTCTCTCTGAAGAGAGGTAGGGGACAGCATCTGTTATTCTGCCTGAGTTGCCAATCCAGCCCAAACCATGACATTTCAAAAGTGATATCAAATCTGTTTTGATTGATGCACTGGGAAATTAATGTTTAAGGCATAGAAATAGGGGGGAATATATAGCCAAATAACTCTTTCCTCTTAATACGAAAGGCTATTGCACATACAGAAAAAGTTTGTTAAGGCCTGCAATGTAATTTTTTACTAATTTTTATTTTAAACCTCTTACAGATCTCTGCGCCCCAATACAGTTGCTTTATTTTAAAATGTCTTTTTCTTTTTTTGAATTGAATCAGATTCATACACTTAAAATGCTGTGTCTTCTATATGTTTGTTTTCCTAGCCACAGCTTCAAATTGCAGTTTTCTGGATTTCTGATCCTTGACATTGTTTTCTTACTGACAGTTACATGCCAAAGAGCATGATGATGATGAAAGCTGAAAAGATTTTAGGACATATTTTTTATTCTGTAGAAGAATGCGTGTGCCCACGTGAAAGTTTGTGCATGCCTAAAATTTGAATGGTGAAAAATTGTAACTAATATGTGGCCACCAGCCACATTGTGCTTTTAAAGTTTTTTTTCCCCCCCGCCAGCAGCCAACCCCCCACCCTGCCTCTCTCTCATTCCCCTCTCCCCTGGGATGGGGAGAAAAAAGAAGGAAGACAAAAAGACTCATGGATTGAGTTAATGACAGTTTAATAGGTTGTATTGGGTTTGTGTGGCAAGGTTTTGGTAGCAAGGGGGCTATGGGGGTGGCTTCTGTGAGAAGCTGGTAGAAGCTTCCCCCATGTCTGATAGACCCAGTGCCAGCAAGCTCCAAGATGGACCCACTGCTGCCCAAGGCTGAGCCAATCAGCAGTGGTGGTAGAGCCTAACATATTTAAGAAGGAAAAAGAAAAACTGTGCAACACCAGCATCAGTCAGAAGAGAGGAGTGAGAATATG
>NW_009650128.1:0-338 GCF_000708025.1 Charadrius vociferus | reverse complement strand
ACAGGATTCATTACCTCCCGCGTCTGATTTCACCCAGCCGTGAAAAATTGTCCTGGTGTACCACTGAGAAAGGGTTTTGCTGCAAAGAGCCACAGTCTAATCACCAGCTTTCTCTCTCCAACAAAAGTGTAATTATTTTGTTTTGGGTGTAAATATAACCCACGGTACAAAAAAAAAAAAAAAAGGGGAAAAAAAAAAAAAGTAAGATAAACGTCCAGCAGCGTTTGAATGCATTACAGGGCCGTTTAAAAAGATCCGTCCTAAATTAATACCAAGGTTAAAAGGGGAAGGCAGCTGGGACATGGAAATTTCCGTATTATAGAGGTGGGGGGGCGAGG
>NW_009650127.1:2944-3661 GCF_000708025.1 Charadrius vociferus | reverse complement strand
TATCCTCCACTGACACCCTCAGGGCCTCCCAGCATCCCCCGCTGTCTCCCAGTACCTCCCAGTATCACACCAGTGTCCCCCAGTATCGTACCAGTGTCTCCCAGTATCCCCCACTGCCATTCCCAGTCCCTCCCAGTATCCCCCAGTGCCACTCCCAGTCCCTCCCAGCATCCTCCACTGCCATTCCCAGTGTCTCCCAGTTTCCCCAGTGCCTCCCAGTATCCCCAGTGCCACTCCCAGTCCCTCCCAGTAGCCCCAGTGCCTCCCAGTATCCCCCAGTGCCACTCCCAGTCCCTCCCAGTATCCTCAGTGCCACTCCCAGTATCCCCAGTGCCACTCCCAGTCCCTCCCAGTATCCCTAGCGCTTCCCAGTATCCCCTAGTGCCATTCCCAGTATCCCCAGTGCCACTGTGCCCCTCCCAGTATCCCCAGTGCCACTCCCAGTCCCTCCCAGTATCCCCAGCGCCTCCCAGTATCCCCAGCGCCTCCCAGTATCCCTTAGTGACATTCCCAGTATCCCCCAGTGCCACTCCCAGTCCCTCCCAGTATCCCCAGTCCCTCCCAGTATCCCCTAGTGCCACTCCCAGTCCCTCCCAGTATCCCTAGTGCCTCCCAGTATCCCCTAGTGCCATTCCCAGTATCCCCAGTCCCTCCCAGTCCCCCCCCAGCTCCACCCGTGCCCCCCCCCACACCCCCGCGCGGTGGGCGTGGCGGTGG
>NW_009650127.1:0-1604 GCF_000708025.1 Charadrius vociferus | reverse complement strand
TCCCAGTCCCCTCCCAATTCATCCCAGTCCCTCCCACTCCCCTCCCAGTCCATCCCAGTTCAATCCCAGTCCATCCCAATTCATCCCAGTCCCCTCCCAGTTCATCCCAGTCTCTCCCACTCCCCTCCCAGTCTTTCCCAATCCCCCCAGTCCATCCCAATTCATCCCAGTCCCCTCCCAGTCCCCCCCAGTCCATCCCAGTCTCTCCCACTCCTCTCCCAGTCCCTCCCACTTCCCCCCAGTCCATCCCAGTCCCTCCCAGTTCAGTCCCAGTCCCTCCCAGTGCTCACCCCTGCAGCCAGGCGAAGGTGATGCGCGTCACTATCCCCACCCCGTCTGCGGGAGGCACCGGGTTTTGGGGTGAAAAGAGGCGATTTTGGGTACGAGGGGGATTTGGGGGCGAAAAAGGGGGATTTGGGGCATGGGGGAGTTTCGGGGTGAAAACGGGGGATTTTGGGTACGGGGAGTTTGGGGGTGAAAATGGGGGATTTTGGGTATGGGAAGTTTTGGGGTGAAAACGGGGGATTTGGGGAGTATGGAGGATTTGGGGTGAAAATGAGGGATTTGGGGCAAAAGAGGAATTTTGGGGTGAAAACGGAGGATTTGGGGTATGAGAGTTTGGGGTGAAAATAGTGGATTTTGGGTACGGGGAGTTTTGGGGTGAAAATGGGGGATTTAGGGAGTACGGGAGATTTGAGGTCAAAATGAGGGATTTTGGGCAAAGGGGGAATTTTGGGGTGAAAACAGAGGATTTGGGGTAAAAGTGGGGATTTGGGGAACGAGGAGTTTTGGGGTGAAAATGGACGATTTTGGGTACGGGAGATTTGGGGTAAAATTGGGGGATTTGGGGAATGAGGAGTTTTGGGGTGAAAAAGAGGGATTTTGGGTAGAGGGGGATTTTGGGGTAAAAAAGAGCAATTTGGGGTTCCAAGGGGGATTTTGGGGTAAAACTGGGGTTTTTTGGGAGCGCCAGAGCAGATTTTGGGGTCAATTCGGGTGATTTTGGGTTAAAAAAAATATTTGGGGGGTCAAATTGAGGGATTTTGGAGTCAAATTGGAGGATTTTGGGGCCGCTACAGATTTTGGGCTCAAAATGAAGACTTTTGGGGTAAAAATAGTGAATTTTGAGATCTGAAGGGGATTTTGGGGTGAAACTGGGGGTTTTTGGGAGCGCCGGAGCAGATTTTGGGGTCAAACTGGGGGATTTGGGGATTCTAGATGGATTTTGGGGTGAAAAATGGCATTTTTGGGGGTGCTGGGAGAGGGATTTTTGGGGCGAAACTTGAGTTTTTTGGGGACGTCGGAGCAGATTTTGGGGTGAAAGTGGGGGATTTGGGGGTCAAAGGTGGTTTTTGGGGTGAAATTGGGGGGTTTTGGGAGCGCCGGAGCAGATTTTGGGGTCAAACTGGGGGATTTTGGGATTCTAGATGGATTTTGGGGTGAAAAATGGCATTTTTGGGAGTGCTGGGGGGTCAAAGTGGGAGATTTTGGGGTCAAACAGGTGAATTTTGGGGTCAAACTGAAGGATTTGGGGTTCCAAGAGGGATTTTTGGGGCGAAACTTGAGTTTTTTGGGGACGTCGGAGCAGATTTTGGGGTCAAAGT
>NW_009650126.1:0-1800 GCF_000708025.1 Charadrius vociferus | reverse complement strand
TGACTTGTCATTTGAGGAGTGAATCCTCCCCAAGGCATCATATAGGGTGGTTCCCTCTATGAACTTGGGGGATCTCCACCCCTTATGCACTGTGCTAGGGTTTTCCTTGGATGAGTTGAACCCAAGCCCCCTTCTTCCATTGTTGGGCTTTAGGGACTTGTACTTGGGTTCAACTTTCTTTAACCCATCATTGCTAGAGCATCTTTTCAATATTTCTTTGACCTTCACCTGTGGGCTATTCTTCCTTGCATGGTTAGTTAGACAACAAGAAGCATGATATTTGGCACAATGTTTGCAAGAATTATCATTTGAGCTAGACTTAGATTCAAGTACTAAAGATGAGACATTGATGTTCTTGCAATTTTCAAGTTGCACTTGAAGTTCTTGATTTTGGACAGTCAAGCTTAACATGCTTGATTCAAGTGCATCCTTTTCATTTGCAAGATTAGCTATAGAGGTTTTCATATTTGTCATTTCTTTTTCTTTATCCTCTATAGTTATCTTGACTAAGCATTTCATCTTTATTGAGCAGCAATTCTTGAAGCTCTAGGTTTCTTTCCTTTTCAAGGATAAGCAAGTCTTCTTGAGCATCAAGAGTTGCTTTTCTTTTATCTAGCTTCTCCATTAATTTGGTGATAACATTGTATCCATTCAAGCCAAATTCTTTAATCATTTTATTTTTCATGGCAATTTGTTCATCATCATCATCATCATTTGGAAAATCATTACTAAATAAGGTTACCTTATCTCCTTTTGCCATGAGGCAAGTTGGAGTGTAGGAGTCGTCTTGTAGGTTGGTGAAGAGTTGCGCGTTTGATGTAGATTGGATGGCCACATTTGCCACCACTTCCTCTTCCTCGGAGCTAGAACTCTCTTCATCGGAGTTCCATTCTTCACCAATATGGGCTTGACCATATTTCTTCTTCTTGAAGTATCCCTTGGTCTTGCCTCCCTTTTTGAACTTGTCCTTCTTGTATTCCTTCTTGGCTTCTTGTTCCTTCTTGTTAGGACAATCCGCTATGAAATGACCGGTTTGGCCACATTCATAGCATGCCCTCTTCTTTCCTTTCCTTTCAAACTTGTCATTTTTCCTTACAAATTTCTTGAATGTTTTGATGAACATAGCTGTGTCTTCATCACTTGAGCTATCTTCATCACTTGAGGTCTCGACCACTTTCTTTGCTTTGTGGTCTTTGTTCTTCTTGGGGGTGTCTTGTTCATTAGTGATCAAGGCATGAGAGTCTCTTGTCTTGATGGGGGCTTCTTCGGACTCGTGTTGTTGAATTTTTGCAAATAGTTGATGAGGCGTCATATCCTCATAGTCATCAGGATCCCTTATCATCCTTGCTAGACTCTTGTCCTTTTCTTTGTATGCTCTCATGAATAGTCTTGTGACCTTGGAGTCACTCCAATCTTCACTCCCAAGTACTCTTATTTTGTTGACCAATACCATCAATCGATCAAAGAGTGATTGGAGCGACTCACCCTTTGTCCAATCATATCTTGCAAGCTCACTTTCCAAAGCCTCAACTCTATGTCTTTTAGCTTTGGGATCTCCTTCATGTGACATTTTAAGAATATTCCAAATGTCACGGGCATCTTCTCTTCCTTGAACTTTCCGGTATTCTTCCGGACAAAGACTTCCTTTAATTATGCTCACTGCTTGAGCATTGCGATGAACCTCTTGCATCATTTCCGGAGTCATCTCTTCTCCTTGGGCGGGCTTATACATACCTACATTAACAATCTCCCAAAGACTAGGATGCACACCGATTAAATGCGACTTCATCTTGTCGGCCC
>NW_009650125.1:7356-7637 GCF_000708025.1 Charadrius vociferus | reverse complement strand
GACACCGTACGGACACGCGTGTGACACGTGTGGCACCGTACGGGGACACGTGTGACATGTGTGACACCGTACGGACACGCGTGTGACACATGTGGCACCGTACGGGGACACGTGTGACACTGGTGACACCGTACGGACACATGTGACATCATACAGACATTGATATGACAGTGGTGGCACCGTATGGGGACACGTGTGACACTGGTGGCACCATAGGGACACACGTGTGACACGTGTGACACCGTACGGACATTGATATGACAGTGGTGGCACCGTACGGG
>NW_009650125.1:4415-5424 GCF_000708025.1 Charadrius vociferus | reverse complement strand
CAGCCGGTACCTCCTTCCCAGGGAGGACAGCCTTTCTCCCTTCCAGTGCCTCCCTCAAGCACGCATGACAGGGTGCTTTGAGGTCTCCACAGAGAAAGGGTTAACATGCCCCTCTCCGAGACAGAGCCAGACACCCAACATGTCCTCCAACCCCCGACGTCCCCATGGATGACCCACCACACCCTCCTCGATCTCCTCTACTTGTGTCACCTCCCCACGTCCCCATAGCCACACCCAACGTGTCCTCCAACCCCCCGACGTCCCCATGGATGACCTACCAGACCCTCCCTGATGTCTCCACCAGGACCACCTCCCCATGTCCCCATGTCCATGACCAAAGATGGCCTCCAACCCCCCGACATCCCCATGGGTGACCCACCAGATCCTCCTTGATGTTCTCCTCCTGGACCACCTCGTTCCTCTCCCCACCCAGCTGTCCCCCACCCCCACGTGTCCCCCGGAGGTGACGGTGACCTACCAAAGCCCTCTTGAAGTTCTCCTCCTGGGCCGCCTTGGCCTTCTCCACCTCCCGGTCCCCATGGCCACACCCAACGTGTCCTCCAACCCCCCGACGTCCCCACGGGTGACCCACCACACCCTCCTCGATGCCCTCCACCAGGGCCACCTCCCCATGTCCCCATGTCCCCACCACCATGCCCAAGATATCTTCCAACCCTCCGACGTCCTCATGGGTGACCCACCACACCCTCCCTGATGTTCTCCACCAGGGCCACCTCCCCATGTCCCCACGTCCATGACCAAAGATGGCCTCCAACCCCCCGACATCCCCATGGGTGACCCACCAGATCCTCCTTGATGTTCTCCTCCTGGGCCACCTCGTTCCTCTCCCCACCCAGCTGTCCCCCACCCCCACGTGTCCCCAGGAGGTGACGGTGACCTACCAAAGCCCTCTTGACGTTCTCCTCCTGGGCCGCCTTGGCCTTCTCCACCTCCCCATGCCCCCACGTCCACACCCAACGTGTCCTCCAACCCCCCGACGTCCCCATGG
>NW_009650125.1:2872-3517 GCF_000708025.1 Charadrius vociferus | reverse complement strand
CATGGGTGACCCACCACACCCTCCCTGATGTCCTCCACCAGGGCCACCTCCCCATGTCCCCACGTCCATGACCAAAGATGGCCTCCAACCCCCCGACATCCCCATGGGTGACCCACCAGATCCTCCTTGATGTTCTCCTCCTGGGCCACCTCGTTCCTCTCCCCACCCAGCTGTCCCCCACCCCCACGTGTCCCCAGGAGGTGACGGTGACCTACCAAAGCCCTCTTGACGTACTCCTCCTGGGCCGCCTTGGTGTTGTCCTTCTTGCCGGCCCACGCCCGCAGGGCCGAGGCCTGCAGCGCCCGCCCGTAGGAGAAGGTGAGGGCCCACGGCCGCGCCAGGGGACAACGGTTGATGGCGTTGAGGTTGATGGACGCCTCTTCTTCGCTTTGCCCGCCCGACAGGAAGGTGATGCCTGGGGACGCGGGGACGGGAGGTCACCCCAGCGGGAGGGGACGGGGACGGCGTGGGGAGACGGTGGCGGAGAAGGGGAGGCCACGGGGAGGGGGACACCATGGAGATATGGCCGTGGGGACACCACGGGGACGGGGTTGTGGAGAAGGGGACACCATGGGGACGTGGTCACGGAGAGGGGGACACCATGGGGACGTGGTTGTAGAGAAGGGGACACCATGGAGATGGGGA
>NW_009650125.1:1061-1436 GCF_000708025.1 Charadrius vociferus | reverse complement strand
AGGGATGGGGACACGACGGGGACGTGGCTGTGGGGATGGGGACACCACGGGGACGTCGCTATGGGGATGGGGACACCACGGGGATGTGGCCATGGGGATGGGGACACACCCATGAGGATGGGGACACCAGGAGGACGTCGCTACGGGGATGGGGCCACCTCGGGGACCCGGCCACGGGGCCGGGGCCACCACGGGGCGAGGTGGCACTGACCGGGGACAGCGGGTGGCACGGTGCGGCGCAGGGCGGTGACGGTGGCCATGGCGATCTCCTCGGGGCTGTACTTCTTGGTGCAGGCGTGGCCCGGTGTCACCATGTTGGGCTTCAGCAGTGTCCCCTCCAGGTAGCCGGGGGGGGTGCCGCGGGCCGTGTAGCCG
>NW_009650125.1:0-904 GCF_000708025.1 Charadrius vociferus | reverse complement strand
TCTGCGGGGGCACGGGGGGACATTGGGGACGGTGACAAGTCAGGGCGACCGCGAGGGGAGGCGGCGGCGGGCGGGGCAGGGTGCGGGTGGAGGTGACACCACCTCGTGTCACTGTGTCCCGTCCAGGTGACACCCGGTGGAGATGGGAGGCCACCACGCACCACGGGACACCCGGAGGGGACACAGCTATGGGGCTGGGGACAGGGAGGTGACACAGGGACAGGGAGGGACACAGGGAGGTGGCCCAAGGGCACGGAGGTGCCACCACCCCATCTCTACGTCCCACCAGCCCATGTTTAGGTGCCACCTTGTGGCGTCACCATGCAGGTTGGAGGCCACCAACCACCACAGGGCACCCAGAGGTGACATCGAGATGGGGTGGGGACACAGGGAGGTGGCCCAAGGGCATGGAGGTGCCACCACCCCATGGCTAGGTGCCACCTTGTGGTGTCACCATGCGGCCCCCACCCACCACAGGGCACCCTGAGGTGACACAGGGATGATGTGGGGACACAGTGAGGTGGCCCAAGGGCACGGAGGTGCCACCACCCCATCTCTACGTCCCACCACCCCAGGTCTAGGTGCCACCTTGTGGTGTCACCATGCAGGTTGGAGGCCACCAACCACCACATGGTGCCCTGAGGTGACACTGAGATGGGGTGGGAACAGAGTGAGGTGGCCCAAGGGCATGGAGGTGCCACCACACCACAGCTAGGTGCCACCACCCCAGGTCTTGGTGCCAGGTTACGGTGTCACCACGCAGGTTGGAGGCCACCAACCACTGTAGGGCACCCCGAGGTGACACCAAGATGGGGTGGGGACACAGTGAGGTGGCCCAAGGGCACGGAGGTGACACCACCCCATCTCTACATCCCAGCCCACCATGGCTAGGTGCCACCACACC
>NW_009650124.1:625628-639643 GCF_000708025.1 Charadrius vociferus | reverse complement strand
ACAGGGTACAGTCCTTCAGAAACAGACCGCTCCAGTGTAGGTCCCCCATAGGCTACACCTGCAAGAAAATCTGCTCCTGCATAGGCTACTCTCTACAGGCCACAGCCCTTGCCAGGAACCTGTTCTGAGAGGGCTCTTCAATGGGCTGCAGCTTCCTTCAAGTCATGTCTACCTGCTCCAGCACGGGGTTCTCCATGGGCTGCAGTGTGGATATCTGCTCCAGAGCAGTTGTCCACAAGCTACAGGGGGACGACCTGCTTCGCCATGGTCTTCTCCATGGGCTGCAAGGGAATCTCTGCTCTGGCACTTGGAGCACCTTCTCCCCTTCCTTCTTACTGACGTTGGTGTCTGCAGAGCTGTTTCTCTCACGTTTTTTCTCACTCCTCTCTCTCACAGCTGCTGCATGTTTTTTTTACTATTTCTTAAATGTTATCACAGATACCACTAGCACCATTGACAGGCTCAGCTTTGGGCAGCCATGGGTCTGTTTCGGAGCTTGCTGGAGCTCCACTGTGTCCCATACAGGAACAGCTCCTGATCTCTTCTCACAGAGGCTACCGCCCTGCTACCAAAACCTTGACATGCAAACCCAACCCACTGATTTGAAAACTCTATTCCCAACCACAGAATAACTTTAAAAAAGCTGAATATGTGGGGGAAAAAAAAAAAAAAACCACACAAAACTTTCTTACAATTTTATCAAGTCAGGCACTGCAATCACCAATGAGAAGGCAGACAAGTGACCCTTAGCTGAAAGTTTCATAGCTCATTAGAGCTGACTTAAAAACCACACTGTTGTTGACAGTTCCCCCCAACTTCCTACCCTATTCCTTGTGCCTACCTTCTCAACGGGAATGGATCACTCTTTTGGAGATAAAGAAAATGAACATGGTTATAGTTCTAACATTCTTCTTGAAAAACTTCCTGGAAACCTCCCAGTTGTATTTCTTCTGCAGCTAAAAGGTACATTTATCTGTTGATCTCTATTTATCTATTTTTGCAGCATATACTAAGCATGCAGCTATTTATTGTGCCACCATGTGCTGCATTAACTACAACCAATTTTTATTTGCTAATTTCCCAGTACCTTGTTCTACAATTAGCCACAAGTTTAAGGTAAACATGGGCAGAATAACATGCATCAAATAACATGCTGGAATCATCTGAACTACATTCCAATAATACAATCGTGTAATTGATCAATTAGGAACACAGCAGCTCTGCTGTACTTAAGACCAAGAACAAACTTTTGCTTAAGATGAGTTTTCCTCGCTCTCAAAAATCCACAGTCATTCCCATTTCTTCTGAAATGCTTTCTCAGGGTAGAAAGCAGAGGAGTATTTGGAGCTATCTGACGGAGGTACTTCCAAAAGAAAGGCACTTAAACCAGTTTTTCTTGCTGGGATTTTTTTCTGTATAGACTAGGGGATCAAACCACAATCCTAACTGTACTCTTTATTGGCTTGGTTGTTCAACGTGTGGTCTAGAAAATCATGACAGCAACTAGTTTTTTCTGAAAAACAACACCAGAAACAAAATTAAGAAGCAAATTAACTGATGTCAGACAAATGCAAGCTGTAGACTCCAAACACAACAGACTACTATGCACACACTCACAAGACATAGCTGTCATACTGCTGACCAACCCGCCAGATTTCACGTTAACTCATGTTGCTCTAGGGGAAATGCAACTGTCATTGAGCCTAGCACTGTACAAGCAGCTAGCATTAGTTTGCATCTGAACCTTAGTGAAAGTCTGGAACAAAAAAAAGGGGAAAGAACCTAGCTACAGTCTACCTCTGAAGGCATTTATTTTGGGCAATGAAATGTATGTACACCAACAAAAACATTCAGAAGACACTAAAATATGTTCACATGTGATCTGAATCCTCAGAAGTGAACAGTGGAGTAATACATGAACTCTCTTGTCAGTTTCTGTGCAGGAGCTGGAATCTGGAGGACCAAAATATGCTCTTGGAAAATATACCCTCTTTCCTTGCTTGCTTAACAGAGACTGGAGAGAAAAAGGAGACCACAACCACAGTAATACTTCCCTACTACTCTTGCCAGTCCTACAAAAATAAGAGTAGATCAAGTATTTGGGAGCTATTATGGAACTCCTCCTCCACATCAAAACCTCATAAATGAAGAAGTCTTCAAGGATCTGCTCTACCAGGCTTGTGTACTTCATAAACTTCTGCCAGAAAAACTACACCAGCTGGAAATGGCAGCCGGGAACCACACACCATACAGCCAATTCAGCTGTGCTGGAAACAAAATTCTGATGTAGACAAGTTATGCCAACAGGAAAAGCATTTCTGTTGGCTTTGCATGCACCACAGACCCAAACAATGAATTTTTGCTGGCAGAAAGACTACTTCTGCTTTTCCAAGAGGGGTCTTTATTGGCCATGCTTCAGTGACTTTTAGGTTAAAGCGGTTTGAAGAGCTCCAGTACCCAAATTTTTCAAATCGTCTTGAAAGCCGGTTACAACAGAAAATAAGTTAACTATCCATATTCCATTATGTCTCAAAGATTTCTGAAAAAATGTCTCCAAAGAACAACACTTTTTCAAATCTGTCAACTAACAATTGCCCCAAAGCTCTCCTTCTTTGTGTGCATGAATATACAAAGCATGTCTATTGACTTCTTGACTCAGCAATCTCACAATGTCTATTTCAATTAGTTCAGTTCACTTTGGAGAACCAATATTGAAGCACCTGTTCTTAACAATCAATGGTCTAAACACAGTCACCAAAAAAACCTCAAGAAGTTGGAGTTTCTTGCCTCTGAAAGCTCTCCTTCTAACTCTTCCATGCAAAAAAAAAAAAATCCAGAAGTGATCTGTTCCTCTACAGAATCACAGCTGTTTGTTCTTCTCCCATATCAGATGGAAGAATTTTTCCAGATGGGAAAATTCTCTGTCCAGGGTGGACAGATGCAGGAAAACTGATGACAACTCACATGTGGACTTTTAGGAAAGAAACAATCTCTGATTGGACTGGGACAGTCAGAGTTAAGCAACTGTCCTGACTGGCCAGGCACCAGAGGAAGGAAAATAAAACAGTAACTACTGGAGGAACATGACAGTCGTAAGGGAAACAATAGTACAGGAACAGCAGGTGGAACAGGGGAAAGAAAAGAATACAAAAGGATTCTGTTTCTTTTACTACTGTAACCATCAATAAATAAAACTGTTTAAGAAGAAAAAAGTATTACCCGATCTGAAATATCCATGGTTCGCAATTGCAAAATATAACATAATCCCCATTTCACATCATCAAACGCACAGATGGGGGGCAGGGGGGAGAGGGGGGGAAGGAAAGGAGAAAACTTGGAATCACACACCAAGCTTCAGCTTGCCAAAACATTTCCAAATGCAAAATTCTATAATAGCTAAAGGGTCTATAAATATTATTTTGCCTTTTATTCAAAGCCCTAGGAAACTGTTCAACTCTTTGGACCACAAACATTATCGAACACTACCTGAAAACCAAAGAAGTAGCTCTTGGAGAATGTATTTTGTTTGTACCTTCTTTCAGGCCTTACGTAGTTAACACCAGAAGGGGCTGTGAGATTGTCAGAATACACTGACACTCCAAAATGTTTTGCAATGACTTGCAGACAGTCCTTCATCCCTTCCCCACAGTACTGTATGTCCCAACAGCACTATGCACACACACCTCTGTAAATTTTTGGAAGATGAAAAATCCTGGAAATCTGCTCACAAAACTACCTGCACAATATCACTAATATGCATACGCTAAAATTACATTTGTAATGAAAAATGAAGCTATTAAAACTGCCTATGTAAATGTAATTCAGCCCCTCATGTGAACACAGCATAGCTCTTAATTACTTGATAACAGACTTTTTACCCACGGGACATCCGCCTTACCCCATGCACAGAATGCGCCTTCCTCAAGGATATAACACTGCCAGGACATAAAGACTCCAGCACAGACTCACCTGCCTTGGCTGCAGAACTGGGCAGGCACACAGTGTAGGCTTACACAGGCCAGGACTGGTCATACGTGTTCACTCCAGAAAGGCCAAAATTTTATTTATTTGGTTTTAGATAGAGAAAGAGAGGGGCCAAGAAGTGACTAAGAGCCAGAGCACTTCTGATGGAAGCACAAGAAGGCCTCATAGACATAATGCATCCTTAACCCCAGCCAAGCTCTTCTTTGACTTGTAGGTGTCCCTTTTGATCAGCGCTAGAGCATTAATGAGCAATTTTCTGCACCCATGGATGTATAGAGCATAAGAAAGAAGATACAAAGAAAACAGTAGTAAAAGATTCAAAGCAAATTTTTATGCAGAAATGAAAGGATAAAACTGTTGGCACATTTCTACGTTCTTTTATACAATTCCTTTTTTTTCCCCCCCTCCCATTTCACCATGTGAAAATTCCATAATTTGGAATCAGACTCAAATCTACATCAGTCATTAACAGAGTTTAAATCTTTTAATCATTCACACTGTCATTTTGTGAAAAACAGTTGGATATCATGTTTTGTGGACTAGCCCTTAGAAGGAAAAAAGACACTTGGCTTGTGGCTTTCACAGATTTTTGTTGATAGCTGAGGAATGGCAAGATTTAAGGATCTTGGATTTCATTCCACACATAAAAGGGAATTACATTCTAGGACAAAGTTTCTCAATCTGCGGTCTGTAAAACATCAGATGGTGGTCCAAAAATTCATCATAAAAAATGTATTTTTAAAAACATACATTCCCACACAGGCAAGCAAGAAAACATACTTGAGGAAATACAAAAAATAAAACAAACATTCAAAGTTTAGCCTAACTGAATTGCACTATAATGCATAAGAAAATGTGACAACATTTCACAAGATGATCCTTGCATTTTTTAAGGAAATTAAGTGTTCTTGAAACAACACATTGTCCTTTAACATTTAAGTTTGAAAACACTTTCTTCTGTTCCACTGCATTTCCTGAGCAAGGCCCCTCCAGAAAACGCCGTGTTACATGCAATATGTTTCTCCCTTCGTCCTACTTCCCTAAGCCGTTACATCTTTTCTCCATGACCCACTATGCTTTCTCTAGTTTCATTCTCTTTACAGACACCCCTTAAAGTCATCTGTAGAAGCAACCCATCCAGCCACTGAGCTCTTTCTGCCTATTTTCATTGACAAACTCTGCTTCAAGTCTTCTGCTTCACCTTGAGTTTCAGTTACAGCTGTTGGTACATCCTTTATTTCACTGGTTCAGCTGCAGGAGTTTCCTTTATTAGGACCCTCCTTTTACCTGTCACTTTTAAAAAAAATGACAGACATGTGGCCCACACTCTAGCTCTTCTCCCTGGTTTAAGATCCAGATATAGCTCTTTAGCCCTAGTGTTCCACACTCCTCTTTTCAGGGCTAATTGGCCTCCCTAATGTACACACAAAAACATTCTTGCATCTTGTCTACAGTCAGCTGCGTATACGTACTCTAAGTTGCTTTTTTTTTTAGCCAAACAGGCAAAAATGCCTACATTAAATCTAAATACCAAAACAGCTCTGCAAAGTCAGCCAACAAAGTATACTGGAGAAGTACTTGGAGCTCATAAATACAATATTAATAGTATACCTCAGATCGTCTCTATCAAAATCAGTATTTCTGCTCTCATATTTCCTACATAACAGTACATAAAATTCATGAATGCTATATAAGTTTAAAAAAAAAAAAAAACAACCACCAGGTGATAACAAATCTCAACTAATGGCCACCTTTTTATAAGAACTACATAACACCTAACTTGAAACCCTATTTGTGTGTGCTGCTCTGATGTTGCATTTGTCCTAAGTTTAAAAACCACAGCTTTTAAGCTATTTTTTCCTGAAGATTATTCATAGGAACTGAGCTTTAAAACTTACTGTTGTAAAACAAGATATGACCTTTAAATTAAATAGGCTGATTAATACGTGCATACTTAACCTATTTATATGTATTACTAAATGCTGAATTGATTACTCCCTTTTTTCAAGACAATTCTTTTCACAAGTCTTATAAGTGACAAACTGCACCTCGATGAAAAGAGACTTATTAAAGGCAACAAAAAAGAATTTTAAAATCAACTAAAAGGACTTATGTATGCTACGTATGTAAAAATTGGGAAAACTGTTTCGCACTTAAAACTGAATTAATTACGTTATGTGCGGCTAGCAAGCTTAATGACTGCATAAATGATCAGAAAAGAAAGATTTTAGAATTGATCTCCTCCTCTTCCCTGACAGTTCTATTCGTATATTAGAAAGAAGAAACTGAGTTACTTCTGTTTTCAGTTTCCAACGGAAATTAAATTTGAACAAAGTAAGAACTCAATGGGACATCTGAAAATAAGGAGACTATTCACTTGATATCCACAAAAGACATAGTTGCTTCAATTGATTTTGACATGTCAACAAATTCTGTTCCCCAGGTTTGGTAGCTGACACCTTTTGTTTTCCTGATCACTTTGGCAAGACACATGTACTGCTTGATATGTGGGCTGGGGTGTGTGCTTTTTGTTTTGTTTTCTTAATTTGAGAATACATTCAGTCTGCAATAACAGTTATGTTCATAACGAATTTTAAGTTCAAGTACATATCTTTAACTAAAAGTTAATTTTAATGTGTTTAAAATATGGTTTTGATACAGCTTTCTACACAGCCTCTTTATATGGCCTCTAGCATTATTTGGTCCTTATTCTGAAGTACATGCAAGACTTTCTAGGAGCTCAATTAAATAATTTTCCACCACTATGAATACCCTATTACATATTTTGAAACACTTTATGACACAGAAAGAATAAAAACAATATTCAATTCTTGTTAGTAATTGAAGAAAATCAGACAAAAATGTTTTGTTTGCTTCTGAGATGAATATATACAAAAGACATGTTTCCTTGGAATCTGGGCTTTTTTTGTGCAATATGAAATACAGATTTCCAGCTTCTCAGGAAAATTAAGTTTGCATACCAGCACAGAATATCCCTGGAACTTCACTCCGGAATATAACAGTTCGAACTTTCTTATCAGATTTCAAAGCATCCACAGCTTTTGACATCTACAAAGAAATGGAGGAAGGGGAATAACCAAACACTTTTTAAAGGGCTTAATTCTAATACTTTATACTAAAAACTATTCTTTTTACTTACCATTTTTAAAAGATTTTTGTTAAGTGCATTCTTGGCATGAGATCTGTTTAATCCAAGCACCACAATCCCTGAAGGGGAAGAAAAATTGTACCATTGTTACAACATACTAGAATATATATTATCTATGTAAATTATTATTTTGAAATTATAGAAAAAGTATCATTGAGGACTGCAAAAAAAAATGCTAATGTAATCACTTAACTACTGAGTTTTTGAAAGAAAATAAATCGACTTACATTTTCCAATGTTAAACATTTCAATGTTCAACAAAAATTACACTTATTTTAAGAACAAAAACATGGTCCTAACACCTTCACATGGAAATAGTCCTGAATGCGTAATTACACAATTGCATGCACTAATTTCATGTTTGTGTGTGAGGTGCTGACATGCAATCAGGAAAGATACTTAATTGTAAAGCATATGTTTCCATATTTAGACAGCCTGCCTTCAAAGACTTCTTTAAGCAAGAAGTGCTACCACAGCTAAGACTAGCAACTCTGATACAGGTAAGAGAAAGTCACAAACACAGAAAGAATGCTATCAACAGGAAACTTGAACTTTTGTTTTAAAATTAAAAAAAAATATAAAAATTCTCCGCCAAGACACAAAAATTGCGCTCAAAGCTTGGTACACAGCTCCAATCAGGCATTCACAGCTCCCTTAGTCCAGTCAGAGATTGGTTTTCTCACTGACTGATTACACATGCATTGCTCTGAATGTTGCAGCAGGAACACCATTTGTTTGTCCTTATTTCACCCCCCTCACTGTAAAAGAAAATAAGCTTTTAAGTGATTTAACTACCTTAGGCCTTGTTAGATTTTTTATATATTTTGAGAATAATTATAGAATGGTTAAAGAACAGATATAATTGTATAAGGCTGATTAATAGAATGCAGGTGCTTAAACACAATGCTCTTAGGATTATGCAATCGCTGCTCATTTATCCCTTGTATAGTCCTGACCATGGCTGGCTTGAAAACCCGTCAAGCCGAATCGCCGAATCAACAGAACAGCAAACGTAGAACATAATAATAGGTAGGAAATGAGTGATTAACCCACAGTAAGCAATTTATAAAGTTTAAACATCTAGAAGAGGAATAGAGTAAGCGTAAGTTAATGGAACATCTTGAGTTTTTCTAAAAGGTCTATAGGTGGACTTTGATGGATACTGTTTAAAGAAGGTAAAAGGCTGTGGTGACCAGAACCTCCATCACTGAGCTACAACTTCAGAAGGGGAACTGGAATGGAACAATAAGAGTCAGCTGAAAATTACTGAACTTTTGGAACCACCGAAGAATGAAGAACTGGGAGACTTTAAAAAAAACACTAGGAGCCTGCCAAACAGAAGTACCAATTATGTAGTGTTGTGTAGAATCATATATATAGAAGATGTATTTTTTAGCCACTTGCCACTCACTGAGGTGATGGCCCAAGTCTGAGTTGTTAATAAAGCAAACCTAGAGGTACCCACAGTCTGGTGAAATTCTTTAACATTCACTTAACAGGCATGATTATCAAACAGGAAAATTCTGAAAAGTTTATCTTGGTAATGTGTAAGTTTACCAAGCCTATAGCAATCTTTCAGACAATTACTTCCTGAACACACTACAGTTCCCTGAATTCCAAACACCAGCACACAGTCATATCACCATCCAGTCCTGCTAAGGTCTTATCAATCAGGACTGTTTTTTACCTTGGAGAATGCAGGGGGCAAGGGGAGAAAGCCAAAGGACTAGGACAGGGACCAGGAATGAAAGACAAAAAGGGAGTTCTCTGTTTCAAACAAAAATGCCCACAGTATTGTCATTAATCTACAAGATGAAAAAAAATATTTCAGAAACTCAGTATTTGCCCAGGTATTTACTACTTCACCACTCAGCTTTGCACATATAATCTATACACAATCTGGCTCTCGTGTCCTCCACAGGGTGCCTGTCTTGTCATGTCAGCACATGCTATTTCTTTTATTCAGCACATGCCTCCTCAAAGGACTGACGTATCAGTGCTTGAGCCCACTCCCCTTTCTCTTCCTTCTCCTGCATGTATGTGCACATGCATGCACACAAGACAAGAATAGAGAGAGCTCCTGCTCCTTCTGCAGCTACCAATTTGAAAGCAAAGTCCTCCATTCACCAGCTACCACTCTAAAGATTCAAACAAAAATGGTTAAACTCAAGCAATTGAGCTCATGTGCCTCTTGCTTGCTTCCAGGGTAAAATCACTTGCTATGTACAGATACCTCCTAAAAGGGGAGAGGAGCCTGGCTAACCCAAATGACCTTCACTCCCACGTTCTGTAAGCCTAAATTCCCACCTGTTCATTCCCATGGTTGGAAGTATTCATCTAGGACCTCCTGCAAGGGTCCTACCTTATTCAGCACTTACACAGGAATCTGTTTATGTTTCATAAAGCAAACCAGACAACATTCAAGTAGTGCTTCTGACTAGCACTTTTCTTCTACCGTCACAACTTATTCCAGGACAATTACTCCAAATTCAAATATTCCATATGTTAAATGCAAGTGGATTAAGCAAAAGCAGCACCACAGTTAAAGCAACAAAAAGACATTTGACCTGGCTTTGATTTTAAACTCTAAGGCACACTGCAAATCCAATGTTTGAATAAACTAGAGATGCTATTATCCCAAACTGTTCTTCAGTTAGGAAAAAGTCCTTTTCAGAAGCATGTTCTTTTCAACAGCAATGATGCTTTTTAATTACACTTGTATTTTTCTTGTCTCCATCAGAGCCCAAAGACTGTTGCTCCACCACCGATATTAGTGTATTCAGAAGGAAGTTCCAATTAACATTAAAGCACACTTAGTATTTTTTCCTAAAAAAGAGATGATCCTTGATGACAAATCATACAAGTTGATTCTTCCTAGCAATGTCATATAAAATCGCAAATCTAGCACTTCTGCCTCCCTCTCCAGAAAAATTCAAGGTAAATACAGATGACACCTACACAGCTGTTCTATTTCTTAAACAGGAAAAAAAGATGAAGCAAGAACTGCAACAGGAAAAGAATAAAAGGTTTACAAGAGAAGACTATATATTGCAGAGATGTACACAAAAAGACATTCCTTGAATTCTCGTTTGAGTCAGTTTTGTTCTAATACACCACTACTATAGTACCTGGGCATCCTTATAACAAATTCTTAGGTTTTTTAATACTGCAGTAAGATTTGGGAAGTTTTCCCAATGTATTAATCAGTGACCAAACTACAGACAGACTAAGTACCTGCTCAAAGTCACAAAACAGAAATTGCAAAACAGACTTCCTGATTTCCAGATGAGAATTTAATCCTGCTCCCTTCCCCAGACCACCCCAAGGATCTCCTGGCAAAAACTGTTTAAGGCAAGCCTTCCCTGATTTACACATTCAAAAAGATTTAAAGCCCTACTCACATAATTTTAGGTGGGATAAATTTCCCTAACCAGGACAAAAAGGAATAACGAGGCTCCATATAACTCTGCAGAGCTCCACCAACCCAATTATAATGAAATGAAAAAGAGAAAAAAAAAAAAGGAAAATGTTCAGACAATACTGCCATACAGGTAACCCTTCTGACAAATATTGTTAGTCATACAGAAAACCTGATTATTTTTGTATATTTTAAAATATCTGTTGCGTCTTCATCTGAAGCATTTAACCATTGTTCATTCTTCCTAAAGAACCTACATATAGGTGTGCTTTCCAGAATATTTTAAAAAAATTGTTTGAAAAATCTATTTTTAAAAGAATAAAAATTCATCACGACATTCATCAGCGAGTATCAGTAGAAATAATAATAGCAAAATTACAGTATCTGTATGGTGTCAAAGTGTGAGATATACTAAGAAGGAATAAGCTTTCACATAATGTTGAACTCAACACGAACTTTATGGTTTTTCCTGGGAGTCATCTCCACATTATTTTGGAACACTTCAGCAAATAATGTGTGTCTATTAAAAATTACATCCACATATTAAAAACTAACTTTCATCTATTAGCTAGGGTCTCCAAGGGACTAGGATGACCCCCAACGCTGTCTAATATAAGCAGTCATACCCCTGTGTACTACTTGCCTAGCCGACCATCAGAGGAAAAACATATGCAAACATACAACATGTTCTCTGCTTATAACTTACCTTTCTCAAAGGAGAAAGCTGCCTGTGACATAATTTAGAGAAAACTATGTGAAAGTTATAGATAATAAAACCAAAAAAGTCTCTGAGATAGATACATACATATATGAAAGATAGCTTCAAAATACCTGTAAATTCCTAGAAATATCCTCATTTCATAGTGAGCACTAAATTTGGGATTTTCATATAAGTAGTTCATATTGAAAAGTTCTTTTATTTTAAGAGTGACAGCAAAAATATACGATGCTATCATTATTTAAAACTGCTGAGAAAGAAGATCATATTTCTTTCTATACTGTACAAAACAGGGTGGACCAATTTAAGTGAAGTGATTAGATCATGGTTTAACTAAAGGTTATATCAGCACACAGGAAATATTACTTTAAATAATGATTTTTATCTGATTTATCTTGTACTTTTTAGTTTTCAAAGAATATTTATCCTCAATGTTTGGCAGAAACACATTTAAACAGTTACTTACAAATAAATCCTGTCTTTACACTCATATTAGTAATTTTGCCTGAGTCGGAAAGATTCACTACATCTGTGTAAAACATACTTACAGAAACATATTTATTTGTATTAAGTATATACACTCACACAAATTATCTACCCAATTGTACTTTTTCTTAATTAAAAACATATCTGAATTATTCACTGAAAAATGGAGGGAGGATCAAAGACAGCTAAGTTATTTTTACGTTTGTCTCATTTAACTACTCAGATAAACCAAGGCAGACAAGTTGACTTCGATGTTTATTATTGTAGAATAGTTTCTTAAGCAAAACAAGAATCTATGGTGAGCGTATCATGCATAATTCTGGTGGTTTCCATTGATTGCCTTATCAAGAAATATTTAAGTGCAAAATCATACAGATGTGTACTCAGCAGTATTTTTAAAAAACACCGAAACACTTTTCAAAATCCCATATCTGCATCTTTTTTATCTCTAAACACCACTTGAAAGTCTTTCCTGCACTTCTTAAATTAGTAGATCTCATCTGCTCAGGCCTGCTTTATTTAAAAAGAGCGAAAGAAGGGAAAGCTTTTCCGATTTATCAGCTAGCTATCAGTTTCCAACCTCTGAACAAACAACTTCAACTGAGACCATATTTGTTCTGCCCGTTCTATGTATGTTAAAATTCTAACTGATGAGGACAAAAAGGTGCCTTACATACTCTAGCTGAACTAAAACCAGCTGCAAAGTATAATCACAATGTGTCATTCTAGTGTAAAATCTAAAGTTTACAAATATTTATATCACATTCCAGCGAGGGATGGGATCACTAATGCAACTTGGCTAAAACTTCTGAAATGTCAATAGCTGTAATATATTTCAGCCCTTTTCATTGATAATCAAATAGAATCTCAAATAAAGTAAAAGATACGTTATTTAATTAAAAAAATACTAGTGCACTGACATTCACCTATACTCACAGAAAACTGATACTAAAAGCTTCGTAAGTTGCAACAAGTTCAGAACACACAGGCATTTTACAATCACATTCTTCTAAAACCTCGCATCTTTTGTATTCTAGTTCAGATCAAATTTGGAAACTGAAAAGTGTTGAATTAAAATTTCAATAACTAGCCCTTTGAAATACAGTCTTATTTCAGTTTAACAACTTCCCAAAAACTGTGGCATACAAATCACGTGAAAATGTTATGAAGCAGGGCAGTTTGCTACTTTGCCTGCAGGAAAGAGATTTGTCTAGAGCTATAAGGTATGCCTCTACGTGAGGCAGTCACTGTCAGTTTTTCTGCCTCTTCAGCATTCTCAGCTGTAAAAGCCCCCGGACAATACATCCTTCTCCAAGCAGTACAAAAAGACTAAGCCTGGACAAGAGCAAAAACCACAGCATAAACGAGCACGTGTACTGTAAAAGGTAGTCAGTGGGACAGCATCTGTCCCTGTGTGTAGTCTAGAAGTATATAATGGAAGAATATGATGAGGCAACGGCACTGGGGCCCCATTTGCTAAGGTCTAGAACATGAACTGGTAGAAAAATGAACTGTAGGTTAGAGAAGAGCAAGAAAGACCACAGGGGCTTATATGGAGTTAGTGTCCTAACGCAGCAGGGGTATTACATGCTGTAAGCAGATAAAGATAGCTGAACTTGACAAGCAAAGTGAAGAGGAGGGTATGCAGTAGCAGCATGGGGAGGAAGCAGACATGTTTCTTTCACAGAAATATGGTCTGCTCTCTGTGTTGCTGAAGGAGGCATATGAAGCTTATGTCTCCTTCTGGCTAACTTCTAGGCCCTTGTTCTTTTCCTTTATTAACAAACAGTATTTGTTTCTATGTCCATGTTGTGATGTACCGACTCCAGATCACTCTGGAGCGCAGATTTCTTAACCAGGTGGGTTAAAACAAGACTTTCAGTATAGTTGAGCAGAACAAGGTCAGCAGCAGTTGACAGCACTAAAAGCAAGGAGGAGTGTGAGGTGGTCACTAGGAAAGCAGCATGAGTTCAGCAAGAGTTGAGCATGAGTGCTGGAGTGACACTTTCCAGAACAGAAAATGGGGATACAACTTCCGTGACCTTGTCTGCTCCTGCAAACAAGCACAACAGCTGTGGGAACAGCATAACTCTAGCAGTTTGCTGCTAAACTTCATTTTCTCCCATTAAAGTAGCCAACAGATGCCAACTCAGAAAGGTGTATCTCGCACACATGGTACATGCAGTGTAGCACTCTGAAAAAAAGCCAAGAGAGACCCAGCTGGCCCAGTTCTGCAACCG
>NW_009650124.1:586680-624939 GCF_000708025.1 Charadrius vociferus | reverse complement strand
GTGCCTGCCTGCCCTACGTCTGTGGGCAGGCCGCCGGCAAGGGGCGAGTCAAAGGGTATGGATATAGGCCGTAAGGGCGGAGGTGGGAGATGGTTGCCGACTTGGGTAGCAAATTTCGTGTGTTATGAGACCACTATGACCTGGTTCAAAACAGCGGTAGAATTTCACTGATCCATGTGTCAATACTGTAATATTTATTTGGGCCAGAGTATATTTATATATTGGATACATATGAAGAAGCTCACTTGATTCCTTACGCAGGACTTGGGAGAGGTTGCTCGAGCTGCAGTTAATCCAGGACAGTAATGAGGCTCCTAAAATTTGTGAAATTTGTCTTCTTCATTTACTTAGAAGAATTAGGCCTTGAGAATTGAAAACATGCCCTTGAGCTACCCTCTGTTGTTTTCAAAAGTCAGTGTTAACTAATCGGAGGGAGAAAACTACTGCTTCAAGCAGAGGCTCAGATGGAGCCATTTTGGTTGTCATTTGGGAAAACTAGCTACTGCATTCCACTCCTTCATGCAGTTGCTCAGCAGCTCGTCCATTGCTTTCCTTCTGGAGAAATGAACATCTAAAAATAATGTTCTGTTTGTTCTTGTAGAGCACCATGAAGGGCAAATGGGGGGGAGAGGAACAGGCAGAGTATCGCCTTGCATTTATTATGTTTTACTATTTAAACAGGACTATAGCTTGTGATTAACAGCCTGTTCCAGTAGTGCCCACAGTATGCTAAAGACTTTTGCAGCAGAAGGGAATAAAGAATGCCTGTCCTGGAAATTCTGCTCACAGTCGAAGAACGTTTTATTTTTATGAGAAAGAATTTTGAAAGAACATAACCAATTATGTCAATAGAAACAGAGAGACAGCACTATTGTAAAAGACGCAGGATAAAGTAAGAAGATATTAAAAGCAGAACTACATTCACTACAGTACCATAATGTTGCCTTGAAGCTGAAGGCAGATGTATTGTCCCTGTACAGCTGTCATTTGCAATGGTTCCCAGACTCAAGGACTAGTGAACACTTTCCTGAGCAGAGGTCAGCGTATGGAATCCAGCCTGATAGCCTCATATCTGTTGTACAAACACCCACAATCATGGTTAAAGCTGAAAGAATTTTAGAAGTACAATTTTCTTTTATACCCTCACTGTTTGATTTTACTTTCTTAGCATAAGAAGTGAAAACAAAATTTAATTTCTATTCACTTTTTCTGCAGTTTCCCACATCTATATTTCTAAGGCATGTTTACACCTAGATAAAAAGTTTTCTTTCCAGGACCTCTTCAGTGTTTTTTGAAAGCAGCATGGTTGTGAAGAGTGGAAATATAGCTATCATTGTAATATGACCATGTTAAAGCTCTTGAAGATTTTTTGCACTCTGCAGAGTAAATGTTTTTTTAAAAATGAAATTTTAAATTTTTGGCAACAAGAGGCATTAAAATGCCTGCTATAGTAGGTCATTCCATTCTTTGAACAGTGTCTCTGTATTAATGCTTAAAACTGCATAACACTCATATAAGTGGGGTTTATTTTGGTAATTTAATACTACAGTGCATTTTGTAACACTGTATATTCATATTTCACTGACATTCAAGCATGAATCAGGACTGTTGGATGAAAGCAAAGTTTTCCATATTATCTTGCTCCCTTTTTTTTCACTGTGGTTTGGTTCTAACAACACAGCTTTAAAGTCAAAGTAGTACATGGAAAGCACATTTAGTTACAGAGAGAAAATACATTGACATGCAGATTATTGTTTAAACATATATCCTAATAAGAAAAGAAAATGGAGCAACTGGAACAAAACTGTTAAATAACTATTTAATAACATATGACATTGCTTGGTAACCTGATTGCTGCTGCAGACAGAAATCCAAATATTGATACTTGGCGATGGGTAAAATAAATTGATTTAGCACAACTGTATAAATCTTGACTCAGCCTCCCTTATGCCCAGAGAAGCAATGTTAACGTGAATGAAAATAGAACCAGTGTAGATGGAGAATAGCTCTGCAATTCTCAGCACTCAGCTTTTACTTTTAATATGGTCACTCAGTCATAATCTAATCCAAGGGAAAAAACCCTGAAGGTCCTTCACCCTAATTAGTTTTACATTTGGAATTACCCTGGAAAGCCCATTCACATCAGGTTGCAGGTTCTCACGGTATACAGTACTGAGACTGAAAAGCAAAATGAGCAGCCCCTTTTTTAGCTTTGGTCACAGCTTTTGTTTAAAAATGTAGTCTGAAGTGAGGGGGATTTGAGGCTTGTGGGGGTGTCTTTTTTCTTTTTCTGTGTTTTTCATGCAATACTGTTGCAACTTAGGCAGCACAGTATGTAGGTGCAGAACCTGGGACACTGCCTGCATAGTTAATGGAGACAAGTTTCTTCAAAACATTATTCAACATGCTTCAGTCCAGGGCACCTGCCATGACTACTAGAGCAACAATCTCACTATTAAGTATAATGGAGGAGTGTGGCCTCTAAACGTATGATCTAAATTAGCTACCTAAAATTAAGGCGTCTAGTATTATTAAAAATACTAATAGACACTTGAAATGAAACAAAAATAATTGCATATGTATTTATACTAATACGTGACTTTACAAGGTAACAAAAGGTGCAGACAGTATGTACAATGAAGAGGGAATAAGGACGAGACGGAATCTCATCTAGTTTTAATTTGCTTTGATTTTCTTACATTGTGCATGTAGATTAGGTGTAACGAATAGTTTAATTTTCCCTGGATGAGTGCATCAGTGGCAGTGTTTAACTAAAGTGAAAAGGAATCATGTTTTAGGGGAAAAGTTGAGCACTCAATTTTGGCTTTTTAACCTAAATCACTTGTCTTTCTTGCAAATTGGAAATTAATTGTCTCTGTAAAGTGGCTGTTGATATTTGAGAGTGAGATCCATTAGGTTCTCAGGTTTATGAAGGTTGTTTCAATTTCACACCACCCACCAGGAGCTTTTGTCTCTTCTAATTTTCACATATTTGCTTTTTATTAATGGCAGAACTTTACCAATTATTATGTTATCCAGTTAGCACACTTGCATTTCCAATCTTGATTTTTAACTTTTTTTAAAACCGTTTTGATCTTTTAACACTGATACTGCCGAAGAAAAGTCCCTCGTTATGTATTATTAATAAGCATGTAGCAGACACAGCATGTTCCCTTTCTGGCACCATGCCTATTCAATATGTTTTGCAGGCAGCTGTTTCCTTAGATTGTCTATTTTTTTCTGCTCGGTGCAGCTTTGAGATTATAATGCTAAGATATGCAGCTTACTTTTTCTCTTCAAAAATTATTCTTACTAAACAAAGTCTACTTGGGTATGCTTACAAGTTTGCTTACGTGGCACTTGTTACCTGGTTGAAACACATAATGTTGAAAAACATACCGATGTGTCACTCGTGCTTCGAAGCACAGGACAGATTTTGTCTTTGCATTCATGTCAGCCCCATTTATTTGTGCTTATACTCTTGTACATTGAAAATGGAGACAACTGCGTTGGGTTGATTTAGTGGACAAGCACCTGGCATATGTGAGCCAGTTACACAAGGGACTTTATAAATCCTACTTCCCAAATATGGAATGTAGAAACAACAAAATTGTCCATCCATTCTCTGCAGATCACAAACAAGGCAGAATGCTAAAACAATTACAGGAACATAAATGTGCTGAGGAAGGCATCTTGCAAGGGTAAATTGGCAGTAGTTGCCACAGAGCTACAACCATGTAATATTAGAAGATCAGAGCCCAAGGAGTGCCTTAGGTACTTATAGGAAGAATTGGGCAGATATTTAGTAAGGAACATATGTAGAATGTTTTCTTTTGGGGCAGAGCACACAGTTTATCCCAAAAGGGCATTAAAAGAAAGATGTTTATTTCTGTGACGCTGGATGTAAGCGAAGATAGTGGAAATAGAGAACTGGCCAACAATGGAGATTCCTAAAAATTGATACATTTGTGCCTAATTACAACTACAAGTCTTTGAATGCTGATATGTCCTCTTTTGCCAAAGCTTTTAAAAAGCTCTCTTGTGTTTTTAAAGTAGCTCAGCAGAATAGACATTCACCTACTCAGTTAAATGATTATGCATTCAGGCAAACTGCAACACCATTGTATACTTTTCTTACAGTGAATATACCCTGTTCAGCTATTTGTAAATATTGTCAAAATAATTTATTTTCTTCATGGTCAGGCTTCTAGACAAGCCTTCATGTGAAGCAATACTCCCCTTCCATATTTATATCCTTTTGAAGAGCTCCAGAGCCAACGTTATTGTTAACTATATCTTAGAAGATCTTTGCTTTGGCAATTGAGAAGGCAAGCTCTTACGTAGTGTGCAGCTTTCAGTGACCCCCTTACAAGAAGTGCAGAAACCAGGTAGAACACTACTGAGGTAGTGGCATTTGATTTAAGATAGTTGATATGAATTTATAGTACAAAATGGATTTCCCAATTTTATCAGGGTGCCTTTATGTGTGGTAAAAATCTACCTGGGCAGCTGCTTAAGAAGGCTGTAAAATAATCTCATCAGATCTATGCTATCTAGAAGAATGAAATAGAACTGGTATTAGTCCAGAGGAGGAAGCATTTTGGAATAAAGAATTACTAACTTAATAAAAACAGTATCTAAATGCAGAGTGGGGCTTCCGTTCAAAGAAGCATTTAATGAAAAAAGGGGCAATTCATCTCAATAACATTTTCTTTAAAAGTTTTTTTAATTAAATCAATAAATAACATTTCAGTAGAACTCTCAATGAGACAAATTTAAAATTACTGTCATCATTACAATCAGGAGATGAAAAATATTTTAATGCTTCTGTCCTGATGCAGTGTGGTTTCTAGTGGAAAGAACTTACCAAAAAACTCTGCGCTGTTTAAATGCAATACATTTGTCATGAAATCCAGGTGCCTACTGGGAGCTAAGAGAAACCTGGTCTTTTATGCTCAAGTTAGAGAATGTTACAGAAAAGTCAACAGCACTTCATAGACTGTTTTTGTCAGGTGTGATTCTTTATTACTCTTCATGAGCAAGCCAGGAGTTAAGACGTATATTACATTTTTGAATGGCATAGTTACATTTACTTTGTGTTCAGCTAATTTATTTTTCTTTTCTTTTTTTTTTTCTCAGGTGTTTTGTGTCTAAACACAATAACTGAGCTTACAGTAGATATAGTCTAGATAATATGTGAAGTTTAAGATACTGTTTGCCTTTGGCTAGAAGCTGCAGCATTTTTTTAAGAAATCAGTTGCATAGTTACTGCTTGAAAAACATGACGCATTATACACAAATCACTCCAAAGATAAATTTTAAGCTGTTATGATGTAAAACATATTTATGTCCATTACTTTTCCTTTTTAGTCTTTTATGATTAACAGTATATAGTGCAGAGGTCTACTGAATACATGTCATTCTTTCTAAGAAATGTCTCATTAATTTTCACACCATATGGGGAAAACACTGGGGGCTTTTTTGATCTTCTATTCAGTTTCATTAGACTAGGTTATCTTTTACACTCTAACCTTAACAGTATTTTCCTGTGTTCTTTACTGTCTACATACTGATGCAATTAAGAGAGTCTGATAAGCTGAATAAGCATTTTCAGGGAAAGCTTATTCTGTCATATGTAAGAACTCTTCTAATGTTAAGGAATCTGAATGACCTTATGACCCAAATTGCCTGGGCAGAGCAAAAGGTTAAATATTCACAGTCTGTGTATCTCACGCAGTTACAAGAATAGATGAATTGGGATCTACCTAAGCTAAGGACTATGTTTTGTCAAAATGGTTTCATCATAACCTTTTTTCTACTTAAACATCCCAGTATAAGTCATTTGTCTGTGTAAGAAAGCAAGATCCTTAAGATCAAGAACAATGAATGTAGCAATTGGTATGTGAAAAGAAAAATATATCCTAACTGGTTAGTATTTTATGTGCCAAGGCACAGACTGACTACAGTTATCCACCAAAGCCTGTAAACAGCCGTTTCCAATACAGCAATTTACAGATTTCTTATTTATTAACATTCTGTAAAGATATGTAAAAATTAGGATCTCATCTACGAAACAGGTTTTGCAATTTGTGAAAATTAAGCATTAATTAAAGAAAAATTATCTACAAAAATTAAGCTGTCTTCAGAGTCATAGTTAGCATTTTCTTTCTAGATAGTATCTTTTTGTGTATGTCACTTTATATCTGGAAGGTGAAACTATATTCCAGTTGCCTTATGCCCTTGGAAGTATGTTTTGTATGCTAAATAGAACACAATATACTGTGTCTTCCCAGCCCTGGTAGTTGCTGGAAAAAAAAAAAAAAAAAGGGTTTATGTATCTAAGCACCTCAGTAACATGGAAGACTTAAAAAAACCTAAACCAGGTTTCCAAGACTAAGCCAGAATGTTAGGCTAATATTGCCCAAAGTCTTCTGTTTCAGAAATGACCCATAACTTTCAGAAATTTTGTAGCATTTGTGCAGTTTCAACAGTATACCTGAAAAAAGTTAAGAATATGGTTTCCATCTTCATTGAAGTCTTTTAAACATAAGATTTGCTTGTAGCATGTGCAGTCTAACAGTGGGTAGAAGAAGTGAAAATATGAACAAGAATGGGCTATTTCCATGTTCTGAAACAGTATTTTAAAACTACTTACTGAAAGAAGTTCTCACGGTTCCCTCAGAAAAGCTAGTAATCTGTGAACACTGGAATTCATATTTAATACAATTAGGTATATTGGGACAGTTCCTGGTGTTCTTCTTAATCCATGTATTAATTAGGCTCTAATTATGACCTCAAGATTGATGGTTCTTGCAACAGAGTTATGAAGTATCCTTGGCATCTTTCTTCCCCCCCATCCTGTACCCTCTGCTTAAAGGGGGCATGCCATACTCCTTTGGATTCATGCATCTTGCACAGAGCAGGCCCAAAATTGACAGTCCTTCCAGTATCCACTACACAGAAACATAGAATACCATAGCTTCTTTAACTATAGAATAAAGCTTTTGTAGTTTTCTTTGTAATGTTGATATCACCACAGCATCTGGTTTCTCCATGACTATATGAGCCTTGTCAGTATAGCTTCAGTTGAGCTATCTGATAATAAGATGAGGTGGGAATAACGTGGAACCTCTGAGGAGATGTCACTGCTTTCCGGTGTCTGCTTTGACCACAGAATGAGATTGTTAGTAAAACTTTTAATGCATTCAGTAGCCATTTAGCCTGGAAAATGTGGAGTAGGAATTTGACCATGTGTATGTCTGCTTTATACTCAAGACACTTCTTAATAACAGAATTGCTCTAAAGGGGATGTCATTTACAGAAAACAGGATATTTTTTTCATTACATGAGTTAGATTCTGCTGGACTAAAAATATTTTTTTTAAAAAGTGTTTTTATGACTCTTAATAGGTTAAATTTATGGTATTTCTTAACATAAACTTAATAAGACAAATTCACATACAGCCATATTTCCCAGCAGTTGTCTGTGTTGCAGTTTTTCAGAGTTCAACCTGAAATGTTTTGAGTGTGATTTTTCAGAAGTGATGAGAGTTTACTACCTCTACTTAGCTTATTTACAACTGCAAGTAGTCATGAAAACCCACTGTGTCTTACATTAGATACATAAGAACAAGACTAAGGAATATGTCTAAAACTTTTGGCAATGTTTGAGTGCCACAGATATTACATCAGATATTCTGAACATCTGAAATAAATAACCACAATGTATGGATCGTCACACAGAACTGTGATGTTAAAAAGTGGAAGTGTATTCAGCATTTATATTCCTTTCTCCACCCCTTTAACAGAATACTGTTGTGCTCTAATAAAATCTTGCTTGCTCATACTCTTGTTTTCCTTTTATTCCACCCTCTGTTGAATTCATCATAATCCTATGTTTAAAGCGTCAGTCTGTTGCCATGGAAATTACTGATGTCACAAATGCAGTTAGAACTTCATGACAGGATCAAATATAAAAAGAAAATGGGGCTAGAGAAGAAGAAAACCATTGTTCAAATAGCAAAGCTTAGGTAACAAGCTAAAAGGAAAAAGTACAGAGGGATATACAAAGAGGCGATTTATTATTTCAGTCTGTTGGAGAAAAATCCTTTGAAATTTTCTCTTTCAGATACAGAGTAATGTTTTTAGAGTTATATGTAAAAAAAAAATATACAAGTGTATTATAAAACTAAACTTTCTAAACTTTTACACCTTGAACTATCACCTATGCCAAAACAGAAGTAAACAAAATAGCCACAATAGTGAACAAGAAGTGGAGATAGGTGGGTTTTCTTAATGAAAAGAATAGGAAAATATATAAGTTTTAATAAGGAGATAGTACATATACTCTTTATTCATTGCTGGAAAAATTAATTGAGGTACCATTTAAAGATTTATTCATATTAATTTTGGCATGTTCACGAAGTGACATTTCTCTGAGATCAGATATTGCATCTTTTTAGTCATTTTTATAAGACTTCAATGTCGTGGGCTGGCTGAAAACTTCTTACTGGCTGTACTATGTGGTCTGTCAGATTTGTCAGATGCAGTATGTCTTGGAGAAAAAATGCACTTACAAGGTGCTCAGTGGCACCACGTGAGCTACTTTTCCATTCCCAGTATAGAATGTAACTGGCTATTAATGATAACAATTTGAAGACGGAGCAATTTTTGGAAAAAAGAAGATGTAAAGAGATGCTGCAACCTTTCAAATATATGTGTAAAAATCCCAGTAAGCAGCAAAGCAATTTCTTTCATAATTAGAGGACTAAGGAGCCTTTTCAATAGGACAAAGTTTTAAAAATACATTGTTTTCCTCAGTATTTCCCTATTGGCTGGCTTAGGTTGTTTGCTGCTTATATCCTACTCTTAAGCGTCCACCTTTTCTCATGGACATGTAGGTTCCAAAAGCCTACAGAACCCAGCAGAGGAACTAGGCGTCCTAGAAGTTGGATGTTGAAATGCTGTGTATCATGATGCCTAGCTCACTTTTTGAAGAATTTAGCAGTAAAGTTCACTTTATGCCTGAGAAAACTAACAAATATACTGATGAAAAAGAGAAAGAAAAAGAAGAAGAAAAAGAGAAATAAAAAGAAGCAAAAAGCCTTGGCAGTGTTATAAAGTTGGGCACTCTAAGGTTGCTTATAGCTAATGTATTCCACCTTCATAATAAGAAAGAGTTTATGCTACCTAAGGTTAGCTTATTAGTATCTAATTGGAAGCCGGGCATAAACTTCTTCCAGTCAGCAATTCATTTAATTTACAAGCATTCCCACACACACTTGTGTGTGGGATGCAGAATAGATTAGGGACATTTAACTACTTGGAGGCTGGCTTTGCCACAGAGCTATTCATCCAGACCCACTAGTATTTTTTTCCCGTATGTGAAGGGCAAAAGCAGAAAACTATTTCATATTACAGTCAGATGCCACCTACATTTGTCCACCTGCCCACATCATAAAACAGTTTACAATTGTAATACATGTAGGCATTCAGACTAAGATTTGCCATGCTGAATGCCTACCTCAGTCTTTGGCTAAGTTTAAACTAGGATGGCTCAGTCATTTCTAAGATTGGCCTTGAAGGAAATTGTCTTGAAAGATACGCCAACTAGCTTTATGTGTCATCTCATGTCTTGTTACAGAGAACTACACTTTGTCAGTGACATCACTGGAATGCCAAGGATGTGCTTTTTCCTAACTTTTCACCTTTCTGTCAAAAGTCATACAAACTGGCTAAGTTGCAGTATTTCCATCTTGGAGGACCTACAGTTTAGAAGTGAGCCATATGAAAAGACAGGTATGTCCTTGATAAAAGTAGTGCCATATGGTAATATGGAAGCAATGTCATAGCAGAAGTTAAATTCATGCAAATATCTGTTAAATTTTTTTTCTACTCTCTTTGAAACCACTTTTAAAGCTACATTTTTTATATAGTGACTATAACAACCAAAACAAAGTACTGTCTTTATATGTTGCTGCTTTTCTGCCCCTCAGTGGAGCAATGAACTGCTTTAAAGTAACAAGTTGTTCATATAGCTGTTCACGATTATAAAAAAATAATATGAATTACATTGTATGACCTATTAGCGTCAGTTCAGGACATGTCCTTACGTGGAAAGTTTGCAAGAGCTTAAAGATAAATGTGAAAAAAATCTTTTGCTTTGAGGTGGCATAGCTGTCCATATGAGAGACATAAAGGATGGAGGGAAGAGAATTAGGGAACTCTACTCATACTCTTGATTTGTGTTGTCCAAAGCCACCTCATAAAAGTTTTCAAGCAATTAATTCTTTGTGATGCTGGGCTTATCAGTCATAAATGACTTGTAAAATTTCTCAGGGAATTTGCAGGTGACCTTACTGTTTCCCTTTGTCTGCCTTTCTAAGAAAACCTTGTGTACAGGAATCATAGGTAACAGGGTTTCCATGAGGTCAAATGGAAGGAAGTAAATGCCATCTGATCTCAGCAATTCCAATGCCCCTGCAAGATGTTTATTACAAAGGAGTGGATGCTTTTTCATCCTATCACAGGAAAATTCTGAAAGAGATTGTAAGACCTGCAATTTTCCCTTCTAATAAGTGCTGAAAATACAGGAGAGGACTTTTTGTGAAATTAAACTTTCGCCTCTGACCTACATATTTATTTTTCTCTTCTTAATGACAAATTACACAAGCAAAATGACATGTATTTGCTAATGCTTTTTTCCCTTAAATGGTTTCCTAGCATGCACAGATTCAATTCCCCAGTTATGCCTTAACATTGCTGGGTATACTTTTTGTTATGCTGTAATGCTACTGAATTATTTTATTTTATACCCTTAGGAGTTTCCAAAGATTTCCAAAGAAAGTAACTTTTTATGAGACTTGGCAGACAAACAACAAAACAATTCTGGCAAAAAAAAAAAAAGCTATCTTCTAACTGACTAAACAAAAAATATATACTCAGGTTTTATGTACATTGGAAATTTTTACTACAGAACACTCTAAATTTATTAATCTGGGGTTTGAAACTGAAGCAGACAACTGAAATTGGATTATTGTTGGACAATTCATGCAAGATAATATTTTTATTCATTCATCTCTATGACAAAGTAGTAGAAGACCTCCACTGTGTCGTCAGATGAAATTAACTTTAAAAGTATTGTATATATTTCAAGATAAACACAGTAAAATTCTGGTACCACTGAACTCAATGGCTATATTCCTTTTTACTGCATTAGGGCCAGGATTTCACTTTATTTTATCCTGAAAAAAAATGTTTCCTTAGTTTTTTGTGTATCATTTTAATCCAAATTCTGAATATTTGTTCTGCCTTCTCTGCCTTTCTGCCCAGTTAGATGCATTTTCTCATAAACCTTGTTACTAGAAAGCCACCATGCTGTTCTGATCCCCTGCATTTGAAAGTGAATATGGATTTTAGCTGCTTTAATCTGAGTACACAAAAAGGTCTTATTTTTGGAAAAATTCAGTTCCTCACCCTGAGAAAGCCATGCTTCTTAAAATAGAAGGTAACAAAAGGGGTTACAGATGTAAAAGTGGCAAGGAAAGTAATCTGAATCAAGGCAGGTCTATATTTATGGTGGTGCATGGTACAGTTATAAAGACAAACCTTGTATTTAAACTGGATCAGGAAAAACAATTTATTTATATAATGAGTATAAGTAAGGGAATTACTACAGTCTGAACTGAAAATACAGTAATTTGATAATTTTTAGATTAGCCAGGAAAAATAGTGAGAAATGTGTTCTTTTGCACTAATGGTAGATGTGACTTAACTAGATTTTTCCAACTGTAGCATCTGTGATTCATTGTCTGAAATCAAAGTAAGCAAAAGTCTCAGAAAAAAAAATAATTAATCAAAGGAATTACAAATTCCTTTTCTTAAGAATTACATTTTCCAAAACTAATTCATACATTTTTTACTACTACAGCCTAGCTAGTAAGTTTCAAAACCACCTTTGTTGGACTGTGCAGCTTTTTTACATTATAAATGTGAAATATCACAGTTTTCTGTTTATCTGCATTTTTGAACTAAATGAGTTCCTAGTTAGATCTGTATGCAATTTTTGATCCAATGAGCTAAAGGTGTTTCAGGAGAGAATTAGGTCTTCTTACCAATATAATTCTTATTGCTATGCAATAACATGATAGTAGTAATAATTTGACATTTCAAAAAGGAATTGATGAGGCGATAAAGTGTTTAATTAGGTAGGAATTGGATACAGGTCAAGATGTGATAGCAACTGTAAAAGATAATGAAAATAATTTATAAGTGAAATAATCCCTTCAAAAAGTGTCATAATAATAGACACAGATTTCTTAAATAGAACCACAATTCAAAAAGCACTCAGAGAGCAGAGATAGCTAAACCACTACCTGACATTTTCACGTGTTATTAGGGAACAGTAAGTTTTCAATAGTGGCTGAAATCAGATCCAGAGTAAATCATAATGGCTATATATGCATTTTTAGATGTTTTAAAAAGAAAACATGTCATCGAATTATGTTAAACTTCACTCTGTAAGCTTTTATTTGTAAAGATAGTGATAAGATGCAATAAACAAAAGATTTGATGAAATGGAGATGGGGAGAAATAATACAACCATCTTGGCCCCTCCTAGCAAGGACTCGGAGTATAATTCCTTATTCTATGTACCAGTGACTCCTGCAGCATCTCCACTATATGTATTTTAGTCATATGATTTAGTTTTAGATAGTCCTGCGAGAAGCAGGGAATTGGACTCAATGATCCTTAAGGATCCAACTTGAGATATTCTATGATTCTGTAATATTGATGCTCATCATGCAGTTGTGCGATTGAACGTTCTTGTCTGAATATAGTATCTTGTCTTTACTGTTGAATATCATCCATGCACTTGCATATCCTTTCTCCAATTTTGCCGACATAATTTTGAATCTTAAACCTGTCTTCCACTTTACAGACAGTCTCTTTCAGGTCTAAATTGTCTGCAAATTTAATAAAGTCATTATTACAGTTTCATAGTTTTAATGGAAATATTTAACAGGTGAAACGAGCACGGGCTACTGCAGAATCCCACTTGGTATAGCTTTTGTTTAGTGATGAAAAACTGTCAACTCACCATGAGGTATTGTCATACTACTGCTTTCATGTCCCCATTTTAGCAACTTCATCTTGGTCATACTTCTGTAGCCCACTAAGTGTCTGTCATGTGAGACAGAAGCCCTTAGAGTAGTCAAGGTATCTATCATCTATTCATTCTTCCCTGCCCCACAGCCTGTTCCTCTGTGGTAGAGTAAGATAGCTTGGTGTGTTCATGATGAACTCCTGTTTCTTCTCACCTGTTTCTTCACTAATTTTCAAGGGTTTACAAGTAGTTTGCTTATTTCAGAATTTTCCATGGAATCAGATTGATCCATAATTTTTCAGTTTGGTTCTCATTTTTGAAAGAAACAATGTATATCTTTTTTTCCCAGAGCATCACCCCATTTCTCAAGAACAGCTACTGCAATATCTAAGATAGCTTCAGATGATTGTTTAAGCAAGAATCTCACAATCCTTACTTTGGATTTGAAGAATTTGAAGTTGAAATTATTTGGTCTCTGCCAATTTAAAAGCATCCAGCTCACTGAAGTATTCTTATGCTGTCTTGTACAGGTATTGTCTTGGCCATGTGCTTGTATTAACTTCGTTAGAGAATGCTAATTCAAAAAAAATTAAACCTTTAAATGTTGTCTGTGTTATCTATCATTAGTTCCTCCTTTCTGTAGTGTAGCAGAGCAGCAATTCCCTTCTCAGTCTTACAGTGCTGGTGTGCATATATGCTTCTTGTTCCTGTTGATGTATCTAGCTTGTTTTCTACCTCAGACCTTTGTATCTGCTTACATAACTGAACCTCATTTCCACCTTCTGGATGTTTTGCTTATGCTTGGTTCCAGTGAAACCCATCATTAAGCAAATTGCTCCCTTTCTACTTTGTGTCCTTAATATCACTTATTTGCCAGTTCTCCTAAATCTTCTACTTCTTTGACTTGTCTTCCTGATTTCTGCAATTTTTTGAGTCTGCTGGTCTCACTTTACATTGCTCCTTCTCTTTTAAAAAGTGAGTCCAACTTTAAAGACCCTCTCACTATTTGCATACTTCACTGTCTGCATCAAAACATTATTACTAACTCATTCCAAGAACTTGCTGAGCAGTCTGCATACTGTCCTGTACCTTCCCCAAAGTCACACCAAATTTCTGCAGAACTTAGTTGAAGTTACTTCTGTTAACCACAGAACATCTTTCTCCTGTGAAAACCCACATAAGGATAAAGATGCATCCCTTGATCTAACATGTACCGTCACTCCCCAAGCAGTTTATTTGGAGGGTTAGAAGTAGAAATATTCTTCTCATGTTTGAAACTATTTTTGCTTATTCCATACTATCAGCGTTTCAAGCCGGACAGTAAGGGAACATAAGTAAGAGACCTTCTGCTGTGCCTGAAAGACGTAGAGGTTGTTTGGGCTTGCTTCCTTCCTGCGACATTTTAGGTACGAAAGAGAAAGTCCAGCACAAAGTTTTAGGTACGAAAGAGAAAGTCCAGCACAAAGGTTACCAAACAAAACCCTTAAATCTCAGTGCATGTCTTAGCCTTGGTAACAGCAACATGAGACAGAATATTTGGTGCATTTTACATTCGTAGGTCTGATCCACATGCTTTAATAATGGTGTAGGAAACTAGACCAGTTGGTTTTCCTAACAGCTGGAATATGCCTTACTTTGTAATTTACACAATGAAAATAATGAGATGATAGACCCTATGATTATTTTCTTAACTATACATCATATTTTATTCAGTAAGGCATGACTTTAACCTGGGGTCTGAAAGACTAATCAGTGAGCAAAACCCTCTAATTAAAATGTACTCATATTTATAATGTACACTTAATGTTCCCTAAATCTTTAGCTGATGATTGAAATGCTTTTTTGATAATAATACATGCTATTTTATCTAGTTTTCTTTTTCTCTAGAAACATCTGTGAAACAGAAGGGATGAGACTTTCTCTTAAAAATTGTGGGAACACATAAAATATACAGTACACTTCCTGTTAGAGAAGGCTATTTATTAGTCTAAATACTTGTGCAATATTTGGCAAATGATCAAAACTAGTTTCTCCTGATGTGTTTACAATGTTCTAAATTAAAAGCAAAGCCCATTTTCAAGTGACATTTGTCATACAAACTGAAATGTTGCTCTCATGCTGCATGTGGTTGTACTTTCTGCTTGACAGGATAAGCTCCAAATGTTGAGTACAAAGTTTGCAACAAAGTTCTTGTGAGAATCAGCCTTGCCGTCTAGCAATTCCTCTTATAAGAAGAACCAAAGAAGTCTTTCCCCCAGTGTCAGATTTTTTTTCTATGACTGTATGTTTACTTAACTTTCTGCCTGATGCTGTACTTAATCAGCTACACTGAGAGAAATTCTTTTTATTTCATTGCATATTCTGTTGCTCTTTACTCCATTTTAATGTTCTTTCCCATAACCTTTGAGTGGTAAAATGGTCACAGACAAGAACAGAAGAGCTCCCATTTCTCTAGTGAATGCTTCAGAAATGTACTCAGGCATAAATTTAGCAGAAGTTTTGAACAGACACTGTCTTCTGCATCAGACTGTGAAAAAGTAGCTTGGAGTGCTACAGAAATGCACTTTCAGTGCTACAAAAATTACTCAGCACCATATGCAAAATATGTTCTTTTCAACTCAGATTCAAAACCAGTTATACAAACCCGTTTATTAATTATCATTATTATTTCCTAGGGGGTTTGACAAGTTTCGAGAGAAAACTGGGTCAGTTCAGCTTTTGAGTGTATTTCACCATTACATACGTATTTAAACTCCATTCAACACTTAACATGTTGCACAGGAAAAATGTGCTTGGGTCATGTTTCATGTTATAAATAGACAGATAGGCAAACACATACAATATATCCTTTCCAAGAAAAACAATTCCTATTCCAGTAATCTGTCCTTCTTTTCGTATCTCAGATTTAGTAATCTTTTTACTGAGTTGCAGACTGCCCTTGGACTTTTAGTCATCCTTGAATTTAAATAAAAATTATTGGCATCTGTAGTTTTATTTCTTTTTTCCTTTACCCAAGTGCTTTAATAACCATGAATGGTCCTGACTGAAATTGAAATGAGAGAATCTGCTGCAGTTCAGGAAAACCACCATTTGCCATATGCAGGCAACTGCCCTGTGGATATTTTAGGATTGTAGTTTCCGCAGAATCAGGGATACTTGGAAAGAGAGTGAGTAAAAAAAGTGTGTGTATGCAGTCTTCAAAAAAAAAAAAAAATTGTCTTGTGTCCTAGCCCTTGAGTACCTCTCTAAGGAGCACATTTTCTTCCTGTTTCAAAGGCTACAAGTGGCAACAAAAAGGTTTTTTTCCTATGAAGTAATTACAACATAATTAACTACAGTTTTTGGAGCCAACCATTTTCAGAGATGGTTTTACATGTTCTGTAAAGAAAGACTTATATAATAAATAACAAATACGTCCACACAGTTGCATGGTGAAGAATACGATTTACATTCTGTCCATTACCAGCCCCCCTACTACATTGCACAAAAAGATTCTACAATAACAAAATGAAATCCCTGTTGAAGGCTGAATCCCGTTTCCTTCATCTGATTTAGATATTGAGTAAATACAGTGTTGCTGGAAAATTTATGAGGAATTAAAGCCACAGTAAGGTAGTAGAATTGAGATTATCTCACTACACAGGCGTCAGGAAAACACTTAGATGGAAAGTGTTCTGTGTATACAAGAACACACCATAATACTCAAATTGATACCGAGAAATATAGTCCAGAGGGCAGGAGTAAAAAAGGAGGTCAAGTTTCTTTAGGCTCAGCACTAAATATTTTAATTTTTTAAGTTTAATTAGATTACTCACTTATGCTTAGATACCCATAAATGCTTTCTGAGGAGATACAGATAAACACAATAGAGTTGCAGGTAACTGAAGAAAGAAATATTTTAAACTGAGCAAGGATGCTGAAATCAAGAGAACTGGCCTTGGCTAATTTGAGATTTTAGTCAATGGTTGCTCATGGGACTGAACTAATGACCCTGTGATTTCCTTATTTTAGGAGATAACTTCAGCAACTTATGGAAAATTTGAGCATCTGGAATCTGAACTAATGGCAGTGGATGGGAAAATGAAACAGCTTCAGCTAGATCGCTACTGGTACTGAGGGAGCTTTCTGAAATCTGCCCATGGGAATATACAGGAGAGAAAAAACATCTTAGTCCATGCTTGGGGGACGTGCTGTAATCGCTCTAGAGCAGCAGCTGTGTATTTTTGGCCATTGTTACCCTGATACACTCCAATGCTCTTTTAGGAAAACAGTCTGCTACCAGCCACATTATAAAGACATGGTGTGGAGAGAGGAGACTCTGGCATGGAGTCTGCAGTCTCTCTGTAATCTCAAGGCCACACATGAACAGAAAGAGAGTATCTTCCTTAAGGAGCATATCACATAAGTTTTATGTGAGCGGGATTATCAGGAGAAAAATAAACATCAACAAACACTGCAGACTTGCATGAAAGCAAGTTAGTGAGTGAAAGCATCAGATTAGCAAGTGTCACATGGACAGATTGTAACAGATAGTGATAAAATGGCTCCAGGAATCTCTCAGGCTTTTCTTACTACTCAAATTCATTATATCACATCCTACTTATAAAGTAATCTGAGAGCCAGCTGAGTTTTCGTACAATCTGACATGCTACTTAACTGTTTATCACGTCAAACATGATGATAATACATTAAAGTGAACACTTTTTAGCATTTTTTTGAGGTAAAGAAGTCAGTTTCCTTCTCAACCCTAATCCTGCACTTGGTAAGAAGATGAGAGACTTCTGACAAAACAGACTGGTTTATAAAGAATTCAGACTGCAGATGAGGTGGTGCATGTTGGTCCTTGTTGCGTGTTTGGCCCCAAGCCAGCAACAAAGACCCACGCAGCCGCTCGCACAACTCCCACAGTCGTGGAAAAAGAAAATGTCAGGGCCAAACTCGTGGGTTAAAAGAGTGCAATTTAACAGAACAGCAAAAGGAAACGACAAAAACGCGATTACAGTACCGCCGCGAAGCGCACCGACCGGACCCGCACCGCCGCAGCCCACCCCCGAGGGGCGACTCCTCTTCTCGTCCCGGCTAGCTCCTCTTATAGCTCGGGCATGGGTCACGTGGTATGGAATACCTGCCCCCTGCCGGCTCCTGGGGAGATTAACCCCATCCCTGCCGGAACCAGGACAGCACGTCATCTGGTGCATGTCATCTACAGGCCACACTTCAATTTTTTCCATGCCTGAAGAGACTGGTGCATAAATATTACATAAAGCATATACCAGGGACCCAGTATAGACATAACAAGTTGCATAGTGGACTCTCAGATACAAGGTATTCTTTTTAATTTCCATATATCTCTCACTGTGTTGCTAGGATTTACAGTGAAGTTTGTTATTGATCTAGAAACCATTGTAGATTAATGCATAAACCAAAAGACCGTACCTCCCTTCCTTATTCTGTTAACACTAGCACTGATGAGGTTTTCTGTAGGCTGTTAGGGGAAATTTCTGGATTGATAGGCGTAGTCCTTATGGGAGTTTTGAACTTCCCTACATCTGTTGGGAATACCATACTGCTGTGACACACAAGTCTGGCAAATTCCTGGAGCTGATTGAAGGTAATTTCCAGTCACAAGTACTCAGTGAGCCAACTAGGAAAGGTGCCCTTCTAGACTTGTCATTTGTGAAGACAGAAGGATGCATGGGAGATGTGATGGTAGGTGGCTGTCTTGGCTACAGTGATCATGAAATGGTCCAGAGTTGCTACCCTGAGTTTCAAGAGAGCACACTTTAAGCTACTCGGAGAGCTACTTCACAGTGTCCCCGGGGAATCTGCTTTTGAGGGCTTAGGTGTCCATAAGTGCTGGTCAGTTTTGAAGAATCACCATTTAAAAGCACAGGAGCAGGCAATCCCATTGTGTCACAAGTCAAGAAAGCGGCGCAAAAGACTAGCTTGGCTCAACAGGGAGAACCTCTTGGAACTCAGGAGGAAAAATAGATAGGATGGTCTCTAGCAGCAAGGTCAGGCTTCAGAGGAAGATTACAGAGCCATCATTCACATATGCAGAGAAAAGACTCAAAAGGCCAAAGCTCAACTAGAGTTGAGCCTCAGTTTTTAATACTAATGCCTCAGTCTTTAATACTAATGATAGATCTTGGGCTGCCTGGTCCTCTGAGTTGGAGGACCATGACTGCAGGAGCAGTGACTTTCCATTTGTGGACATGGAAATTACAAGGAGCCAGCTGTATCAGGTAAATGTTCATAAGTTCATGGGACCTGGTGGGATTCATTACGGAGTACTGAATTAGTTATGGATGTTCAACTAGTTCAACAAGGATATTCAGCTAATTCAACAAGGATGTTCAGCTAGTTCAGCAAGGCCAAGTGCAAGGTCCTGCACTTGGGCTGGGGCAATCCCAAGCACAAATACAGGATGGGCAGAGAATGGACTGAGAGAAGCCCTGAGGAGAAGGACTGGTGGTGTTGGTTGATGAGAAGCTCAACGTGAGCCAGCAATGTGCGCACTTCCAGCCCAGAAGGCCAACCATATCCTGGGCTGTATCAAAAGAAGCGAGGCCATCAGGTCAAGGGAGGTGATTTTTCCCCCTCTAATCCACTCTCCTGACACCCCACCTGGAGTACTGCGTCCAGCTCTGGGGCCCCCAACATAAGAAGAATGTGGTCCAGCTGGAGTGAGTCCACAGGGGGGCCACAAGGATGATCAGAGGACTCCAGCAATTCTCCTGTGAGGACAGGCTGAGAGATTTGGGGTTGTTTAGGCTGGAGAAGAGAATGCTCCAGGGAGACCATGTAGCAGCCTTCCAGTACCTAAAGCCTACAGGAAAGATGGGGAGGGACAGTTTATCAGGCAGTGTAGGGATAGGACGAGAGGTAACAGTTCTAAACTGGAAGAGAGTAGGTTCAGATGAGATATTAGGAAGAAATTCTTTACTCTGAGGGTGGTGAGACACTGGAACAGGTTGCACAGGGAAGTTGTGAATGCCCCATCCCTGGAGCTGTTCAAGACCGTGTTGGGTGCAGGGGGGGATGGAACTAGATGATCTTTAAGGTCCCTTCCAACTCTAATCATTTTATGATTCTGTGATTCTATGAATATTTGTGAAAGCTGCTGAATCAAATGAAACCAGAAAGTCAAAACCTTCTGGAAGCTGTTGCACCTTTGGAAACCTTTGCTGTATTTCCCACTAGCAATACTTTCTCTTGCAGGACTCCTTCACAGACTTGTGACAGTTTGTGCTCTGTGTTGTGGCTAATCATGTCTTGAAGACCTCCAGGCTCAGGGATCCCACAGCCTCTCTGGGCAGCCTATTCCAGTGCTTCATGATCCTCACAGGGACTTTGTTTTTTTCTTCCTGATCTCCAGGACGTACGTACCTCTCTAGTTTCTGGACATCCCACTGTCTCTCACACTCCCACCAGCCAGTGCTGGGAAGAGCCTGTTCCCATCCCCTTGATGCCTTCCCCATAAGCACCAGGGTGTGCTGTGAGGTGCCCCAAAACATTCTCTACTTCAGGCGTGAACCAGCCCCAGCCCCACAGACCCTCCTTGCCTCCTGTGAACACCCCTGGTTTATCAACCTCTCTCCAGGATCCCAAAGAGGACGTAGTGCCTGGGTGAGGCCTGGCGGGTACTGAGCGGAGGGGACCAGCCTTGTGCCTTCTGGCTAAGGGAGAAAGAAAGGAGAAAAGCTGCAAAAGTGAGCCAAGTGCTGCCTTTGACACCCTGTGGGAGGAAGCAGTGGAGCCCAGAGGGCTGCCCAGCAGTGCTGGGGTGTGGGGAGAGCCTTCGGGACTTTGTCCTGCAGCCTCCCAGGGAGGCACGAGGTATTACCAAGTGAACTCTCTTGCCATATGTGCCTGGAGATGTCTGCCATGGCCAGAGCGATCTGATGGGGCCCGGGGAAGAGATGGCTGAGGCCTCGGTGACTGCGTGAGACACTGATGCCAAGCACAAGACAAAAGATGGCGTTGTTTGGCGACAGGGTGCTAGAGGCAGCCATGGTGGAGGACACCATCACGTCCACCCTGACCAACGACGGGACGGATACAGAGGTGCCAGGCCGGATGCTGGGGTTCTTCCTCCAAAACCACATGGCAACATTCGTGCAACATTGTGCATGTGTTGCTGTGTGGCAGCGCAACAGAGAGGACAACTGGCTGCTGGGACAGCAGGATGCCCATGCTGTTGGGGGATGGGAGGGCAGCCCCGAGGGTGTCCCTGGTCCTGCTGCCTCCCAGGGAGGGTCTCCCACCCCTGGCCCAGCTCCCTCCAGCAGCCCTGGAAGATCCAACAGGGATGAGGTGCTCCCCAGCACCTCATCTGCTGCTGTTGGTGGAGGTCCCGGCAGCCACCCCTCTGCTCCTGCTGCCATCCCCATGGAGCAAGAAGAGCTCCAGGAAGAGCAGAGGAGGCTGTGCCTGGGCCCTCCACTTCCAGCAAGGGCAGAGAACTTTCCTCTCGGGGCCCGCAGCAACCCCCAAAGAGGATGACTAGCAGCTCCGAGGACTCTCCAGCCAAGAAGAGGCCAGCACCGTGTCAGTGACCCTGGAGGGTGCCTCGGAGAATGGCCAGACCAGGACTGGGCCATCAGCTGGGGCCTGCACCAGCCCTCAAGGGCTCCCAGCTGCCCAGATCCCATTGTCCAAATAAATTAATGAAAGCTCCAGAAGAAGTCTCAGTATTACTAACAGTGCAGGCGGCATTGCTACCCTCACCCTGTTTTGCTTTTTTGCTGGGAGGGGTGGGATGTTCACACTGAGCGGTCCTTCTACATGTGCCAGGTACTGTTTTATTGTTCCGCCAGACAGCAAGTGCGGCCCAGCTCCAGGCCTGCATCTCTGCAGCTGGTCCTCCTCTCCTCACCTCACCTCTCCTCGCCTGGCCTCTCCTCATTATTAGGAAATCTGTCTTTACCAAGAAGGTGTTCAGACACTGGAACAGGTTCCCTAGAGAGATGGTCGATGCCCCATTCCTATCAGTGCCTTAAAAAGAATCATTTGGACAATGTTCTTCATAATAGGTTTTAACTGTTGGTCAGCCCTGGAGTGATCAGGCAGTTGGACTAGGTGATCATTGGAGGTCCCTGCCAAACAGAACTATTCCATTCTACTGCCTTTCAATACCAGCAAATCAGCATTGTTTGCCTTACTCCAATTTTTACATTTTTCACTGTCATAAACATGTTATGGAAGAAGTCAATATTTTTTTTTTTTAAAGTAATCTCATTATTCTTACAGAAAATGGTAGAATAATAAACAATTCCTTCCAGCAGCACCATAAAATATTCATAGGCCATGTATGTTGTCTAAATGTTATTGTCTCTTGTCCAATATAGTTTTACTTACATAAATATTTTTGACATTTACTCATTAACATTTTTAACTATCAGGCTTTTAAAAAAAAGTGTCACCAAGACTTTTTTTGGGAATGGAAACTAAATACTTTGTGTACGTATATTAGCTATTGATGTGTATAGTGTGGACTTACAATTTAACATGTACTTTTAAGTCATGGATCAGCCCCTGAGAGTTTATGATTTTACTTTTTTTCTCCTCTAAACTCCCTCTAGTATTTGTAAATCCTTAAAGGGAACAAAGCCCAGAGAAAGGAACACTGTGTTCTGCTACAATGGCTCTCACTGCATTTTATCATTTTTTCAGCTATTTGCTATGATACAGGATTATGCTTTAGTATTTTGTGATTGTTATACAGACCATTAATATCCTAGCTTTCAGGGCTGCATAACACAAATCCCATGGAAATCAATGCAATATGTCATCTATATATTTACATACAGAATTTAAGAGAATTTTTAGAGGTTAGAAAGAAACATGTTTAGTATGCCTCAGAAACATAGACATAATGGATGCCGACTCTGGCACATACAGATAGCAGGGCAGACTGATCATTTTACATATGTAATTTATTAATTAGATGCTTATTTGGGCATTTGCACGTCCAAAAATCTGAACAGCATGGAAAAGTGCAACAACTGCCTGACATTTTAAGTTGTGTATGCATTTGTAGGGGGCAAGAAGGGATGGTGGAGGAAAGATTGGCCATGTTATGTCAATGTCGGTAATATTAGATGGCTGTTTATCTTCCCCAAAACCTTTGGACAGATGCAGGCTTTCTCAGATCAGATCTCTCTCAGATGCAGTACAAACAGGAAGGATGCTTGTGTGAAGGAGATTAAAACCCACATAAAATCATGGCAGAGTTGCAGGCCTTGCATTTGGTCCTCCTGAGCACTTCTGTTTGCAATCCTATGGAGTTCCATACTGTTTAAGGAGGAGGAATTACCGTAACTCTAGTCACTTAAGCCAAATGTTTTCTGAAGCTTTTCACACAAATAAACACTATGCCTCTACTCTGAGGTTTTGCTCATGATTCACTGAGTCCTTTTAGAGCTGTTATTGAACAAATAATAGTTGAATATCTGGCTGCCTTCTTTTTCATTTTTGAGCAAGTTTCCTGTAACTCCAGTGATATGAATAAAATGACTCATATATCACTGTTGTGTCACAAGACTTGAGTTAGCCTTAGAGATAGGAAAATCAGCAGGAGTCCATGCCATGAGTGAACTGTAAAGATTATGTCTTGGTAATGTTACTTATCTTAAGTAAGTCCCTTATTGCATACCTAAAAAGTCTGCTTCATTAAGGGAAGTAGAATCTAACACTGAGTTAAAAGCCTTAGGATTTGACCTAGTATTTTTAACTTTTAATTTGGCACTGCAATGGAACAATATGTGCTACTCATTCTTATGCAATAAATACCAAAAATTGTTTCGTTGTATTCTTGTTGTAACCAAGCTCATATTGTGCAATAAACTGGAAAAGTATTTTTTTTAAATATGGTATTAATAAAGGCCATATTAATTGGATTCTCTGTGAATTTTCTGCTAAATTCTTTGTACACTGCCTATTTTCAACAGCATATTTATGTACGAGCAAGTGGAAAAGATTTTTAGAATTGATATTTCAATAAAATCTCAGAAATGTGTTTATGGTGCAATTTTGCATTTCTGTTAAGTTCTACAGAAAAGGAATGGTTTTTTAGTCTCAAAAACTGGTCACATGGACATAAGGACTGTAATGAAAGCATACAAAATCATAAAAAAAAGATTGACCAGGAATTGCCAGTTACCTGTCTCTTATTCATGAACAAGGACATATTTGGCTGTACAGAATATTAATAAAATTTAAATAGTTCCCTTGCAATATGTAAGTTTTACTCAAGGTAAGTAGCTGAGGAGATTCAGAAAATCATAATGTATGGGCTCACTACATATATGGGCATATCCACATTCAGTCTTTCTACCTAGCAAAATATAGGTGTTGATAGAACATGAGGATATATTACTGTGCTTATACATGTTAGGCAAACTTAACAGTGGACCTGATACCCACATTTCACAGTGTTTATTAGCCACCAGTTAATGTCACTAGGAAAAAACTTACCTTGCTAATCAACAGTTATTTGCCATGGACTTTTCTTACAACTTTCCATGGAGCCCTTCATGCTAATGATTATCTCAGGCAAGGTTCAGGGCTAGCCAGACTAATCTAGCATAGCAATTCCTGTGATCCCATGAAAAATGACAATTTACATTGGTAAGTCTCTGGAGTTCCCAGTTGCTGTATGTGATCTTCCTTAACGTTCTCATTTGAAGGTACACCCTACAGTCATTTTTCACTTACTTTCTAGTCACCCACATTCCTTCACATGAGAAAGATTCCACTTTCAGCATGTTTTATGTTGTCAGTTAATCACTGAACTTACAAGAGTTTTTATAACTTAGAGGTTTTGGTACCAGTTTACATTCTCTTTGTGCTCAAACCAAACTTCTAATCTCCAGTGGAGAGACTATTAGACCAGGCAAGGATATTTTTTTCATGAAGGCTAGTTCTGTTTTCTACAGCAGAGGGGAGGCAGGCTGGAAGGGCACAGCTACCCCATTCCCAGCTCCTCCAATCATATGCATATATAACGATGTGCCATCTGAAAGCTGGAGCAAATGAGCAGAGTCCCACTGCATCCTCCCCCTTCTACCTGTCAGTGTGACTCTCCATCTTTCCCAGTACCATGTGCTGAAGGAAAGCAGGTGAGGAGGGTGAGGCGCTCTTGGTGAGGAGGCCATCTACACCACCTTTACTGCAGTTGAGCCGTTGAGGGTTTTGTCTGGCCAGTTTGCAACCGTGGCCAGGAATGGGTCTTTGTACATACCACCCACACTACTGCATTTTGTAACTTTACAATGTCTGTGGAAGACACTCCAATTATTAGCTGCAGAAATACTAACTTCAGCACAGTAAGATTTGTCATCAACTGCAGCTAACGCCTCTGTGTTGGACGAGGATGATGGACATAACAGAAAATCATGTTGTAATTAGAGCTGGTTTTGAACAAAAGACAAATTATTTATTTCTTTCTTCAAATGAAGCATAACACTAAGGTATAAAGGAAGTATAAATAACATCTGATTGTGCTCCTAAGCTCCATGCTATAACTTTCTTGCAATGACATCCTTCAACAAATTAACTACATCATTACTGTTAAGTATTAATTGCACAAAACAGATACACAAAATATATCATGAGCTAGAAAGAGGACAACATTCTTCCATTATGACAAACAACTGTAACAAGAAATGGAGAAAAAACAATAGATCTAGGCTTACACAGATGGCAACAATGAGAGTTTTAAGTCCTCTCCTTGAACACATTACATGTGATAAATAATATGCAAAATACTTAAAGAATTTTATTGTTGCTTACAGAAGATACCTAGCAAGCAAAGAGACAGTAGCAATCACTGCCTCATGTCTCATATCCCCATCATTCAATGCAAATTTTTACATTTCATGCAATAATCCTGAGCTTATTTTCAGTAACATTGAAATGTCATCTATAGTAACTACCAAATACATACAGAGCCCAACTATGGGGTCTATTGTATTATTAAGGCATGAAAAAAGAATAACAGTTTATCAACTCTGAATGCCACAAATACAGCACAGCAGTTAGAAGGCTCAAAAAAGCTCAGAAAGTACCAGTGATTTCTGTGCCAAGGTCCTCCCAGAACATGACTGTGAATCATCAGCTCCTGAAAAGGTACAGAATCAAATCCTGGCCTTGCTGACATCAGGGAGTTTTGCCATTGCCTTGACTGCTGGACCAAGCTTCAGAGCTGTCAGGAGTGACTCAGACTCCTCTTCATATCCCCAAAAAATTGACAAACTTCCTCTCACTCAAGTCAAGTATGTATTTAAAAAAACAATACCTATATATTGTTTTCTTAATTAGTATTTTAGTCTATGGAAAGGTTCCATTCATTATACAGTATGGCAATTAATAAAAAGCCTTTTCAGAAAAAGCTTATTTGTTAGTCTGATTTATTAGTACATTAAAAGAAGGGGGAAATATCATGAAAAGAACCTCTGCCAACTCTATGCTCTATTTATAAATTATTTTTAATTTTAAAATTAATGACTTTGGTAAGCCAAACCAAGGATATGTGATGCAATTCTAGTCTCTATGGTTCAATGGCTCTTCTCAAAGACAAAGAGCACCTCAGCCCTGTCCAGTCATCAAGTGAAGAACTTATAATCTGCAGAAATTGTGAGGGGCTAGTAGTATCTAGATTGCGCAGTTCTTCACAGTCTCTATTTTACATTTAAGTTCTTCCAAAATGCCCTGTAGTGAGGCAGGGTGTTCCGGTTCAGTTAACTAAACCATTGGAACCAAGGCCAAATTGGTGGTAAGACTTGCTTCGTACTTACAGTTGCGTTATGTCCTACACTGGGAATGAACATAGCAGATGATCTCCTCTAACTCTGCTACTACTACTGCCTGCCCCGTACGTAGATATTTGTCTAGTTGAGCTCAGAGTTTATAGATCCAGTAGCCTTATCCTTCGCCTACAGGTGGCCCATGGTCTGCTGTGGAAAGAACCATGGTATGCAAGAGGGACAGACTCTTCTGCGCAGCCCCGGTGCATATGTCTTTCCATGTGTGCAACCCTTGCACACACAAGCCACCCCTTGACAAAAATGGTCATGTCCAATTCTGTCACTGCAAGGCTCTGAAAACTTTGCAGATGCGCAAATCCAACTTAACTAATTTAATCTAAAACACCAAGTTATAATATTGAAAAAATGGTTCATCACAATAAACCATTCAGGAAACTCATTACTGTCTCATTTGAGAGAGCAGGAGAAAAAAGGTTGTTGATATTAGAACTACAGGGTTAGAATTTGCATGGTTTTTGGCTAACTTCTACTAATAAATAAATTAAAGAAGGCTAAGGCTATAAATTGGTACTGTTTCATTTATAAATATTCACTTTATTTCTATTCTCTTCTAAAAAATGTGTTAAGGAAAAAGGTGGCCAGAAGGATTACACATGTTGCAAATTGTAATTTGGTTGTTAGGCTGTAAAAACCAAACACGTAAGTGAAGTTGAGCACAGTGTAAGAAAAAGCCAGTTTTTAATTAACAACTTATTTACAAGTTCATAAAAGCAACTGAACTGGAGTAGATGGTTCTGTGTTTGTCACCAATATTTTATTGTAACTGGTAACTTTCACGCTTTATAGTAGAAGAACAAAAAGAAAATAAATTTCACTATATACAGCCTTTGTACAGGCTACTTGACTATACACAAGGCATAGTGATCATAACACAACCTAATCTTCATAATAATTTGTGCACAAAAAGACACCAATCAGACATTATGTGAACATTACAGTGAAATGACATCACAAGTCCAGTGAAAATTCAGCATAATACAAAACATATTGATCTACTGCAAATGACATCCTTTCAACCAATAAGCCTTTATTCAGTAGTAACTTAACCAGAGTCTGATGCAGAGATTTGTTGTGTAGTTATAAGTCTTTTAAGTGAAGCAACCTCTGCAGATAAGTTTGCTATGCCCTGCTTCAGATACAGGTTCTCTGACTCAGAGACATTGTAGATATTGTCTTTTATTTCAACAACTCCAGTTTTGCAACTACTCTGAATTTTTACATTGAGTTCCTTCTGATGCCAGAGTTCTGGTTTAAGTGACCAGTCTTGGATATTAGTCACTTGAACCGAGAAAGGAGTGTGAGAAGAATGCACCAAGTTTTGTGCACCATGTTTTTCAAGCTCAAAATGTCTTTTTGAGGACATGTCAATGGGTGATGACAATTTCTGTGTTGCATCATAGTCATTATCCATTGCTTCCACTTTAACTTGCATGGCTTTGGCTTTAATTCGAAGCTTGTGAGGCAAAGCTGAAGAATTCACTTCTGGGACTTTAACTGTTGCATGAACATTTTTATGTTCAACTGGGGAATGGATTGGACCCTTAGGAACCTGCTGTTCATCTTCTCCATCAGATGACTTTCCAACTACACCATCATCAGTTTCTGACGTTCTGGGGGAATTACTGGATGACCTATTAACTTGCAAGAGAGGAGGAGAATGTGAGTACACATTAAAGGTAGCCCCCATGTAGTTTGGATATATGGATGCTTTATATGAACCCCTGTCATCTCTTGTCTCTCTCTCCAATTCCATGGGCTCCTGTTTTATAATCTGGAACTTATTTTCGGGACTTCTGCAGTTGCTTTGTATACGACTTGGTTGAGTATGCTCTACAGATGATATTTCAGACACATCGGACATTGAGCTTTGAGGAGAATGTTTAATGACAGAAATACAACTGCTACCAACTATAGACGGCTCATGTTCATCTACAAATGAGTTAATATTTGATTTGGAACTCTGATAGTCTTGGAAATACACAGTTGTTGAGCTACTAAGTTTCTGTATCTCTTGGGCATAGGCTGCAGAACTAATTAAACCAAACTTTAGCTTCAACGAAAGCAGCTCCGCCTTCAAAGTGGCATTCTCCTCTCCCAGTGCAATTAGTTTGTTCTCTAAGACAAGGTCATTCAGTCGTCGTTTTTCACGAGATCTTTTCGCAGCTTCATTATTTTTCCGCCTTTTCTCCCAATACATAGCATCTTTCTTTTCATCTGGAATGAATTCTCGCTTTCTCCGGCAAGCTGAAGATTTGCTTTTTCCACTACTTGCTTCAGTAAGTAGTATATCTTCATTTGTAGATAATTCTTCAGACACTTCTGATAAAGTAGACTTAAGTACCATGATTTTGTCCACATTGCTACTTGTGTCAACAGGTCCGTGTTCCTTTTTAAGGGTCTGCATTTTTCTCAGCTGCATCAGAAACAATTTGTAGTAGATCTACAACAAGCAACAGAGCAAGCTATTTCCCCTGTACTTCTCACGCCACAACAACTTGACAAATACAGTAATTTTAAATCCACACACATTCTTCCTTTTCTTTCATGTTCTCAGACAGAAGTGCCTAGAACCAATTTTCTTGGCAGAGGCAATGGGAATCTTCTTAAAAACCTGGAATAAATACAGAATTTGATTACTATTTAGGAATTACTGGTTCAGGACATGCAAAAGTAGCTTTTGATAAAAAGCTTAGACTAGAATTTGCTTCATTAAACCTGCTGTAATATAAAGACAGCTCAACACTGAAACAACTGATATTCTAAGCTTTATGATACCTAGGTAGCAAATTTGCTTCCAAAACAAATACAATAAGATCCAAGGAAAAATCAATAAAAAAAAAATATTTTGAGTTTTGATCCTATAGTAGTGTTGTCACAGAACTTTCCATGATATCACTGGCCGCCCTAAACCTCCAACACTTAACACTGCAGGACACCAGGCATGCTGATGTGCAGCACTGGAAAGTATCTTGTTCTTCCACATTAAAGCATCTCTTCTGAAAACAGCTGTGATGTTTGACTAAGAAATGCTATATATTTGGGTGCTTTGTGGATTTAAAATAACATAAGCTGATTTAGAGCAGCTGAAGTGCTTTCTGTTGTCTGAAATAACACCACTATCCATTAAAGCTATTAAAGATTTAATTATTTGGTTTGTATCCTACAGAAAAAAAATAGAGATATATATCTATATACAAACACTTATACACACACACACTTGGAATTTTAAAATGTCTTTTTGATCAATTCAAACTAGTAAATGCACACACATAATTTGGGTAAATACCTAACTATTAAAAATATCAAGAAGAAAAAAAATGTATTATGTATTTTTTTCTTGTCTCTTACAAAGAAAACTTTAAAATCAGTATTGAAAAATATATTGGAGAAATAACAGTTAATAATTTGCATTTGAAAAATAGTCTTATTACATCAAAGTAAAGTTTAATACTATTGAGGCATGTGCACCTTTACAAAAGTGTTTGCATTAAAGTGGAAGTTTAGATCTAAAAGTCTTACCATTAACAAAGGAAAACTAGCTTAACCTTTAGCTTCAGACATTTTAATCATTAATATTGAACTTGGTATTTAAATTGGACTTGGTTTTATTTAGCCCCTATTAATGCAAAAAACACTTTATTCTCATAAAATCATTTAGCCTTGATCTGAGATACAGTGTCTCAATATCTCATTTTCCAAAGTCAGTCATGTTCCTGGTAAAATAAATGTAGAATGCCAAGAGCTTTTATAGAACTGACTATCGAGTCAGCAATGATTCTTGCCTGTAAAACAAACAAAAAAATCAGCCACTTCAGATTAATGTCACTATTTATTTGGAACGTTTTTACAATGACTAATGAAACTAATTTTAACATTATCAGCTGGGAAAGTTATAAAAGAATTAATGAATTGTATTCTGCCAGTTTCTCTTGTCTTTTCCAGAAGGCAGAGGAGTGAGTGATGTAATAACAATTAAGCAGGGTCATAAAGACTCAGGTTTCAAGCTGGGTTCTGTTCCATCAAACCATGCCAACTCTTCTGTCGTAAAAAATTAACACATTTAATAGAACAGCTAAGTAGAAATTCCTAAAATCCATGGTTAATTACTGACGTGTAACTATTTGTCTTTGATAATACAGCCTTAATGGAAAATAGTTAGAAGCCAGGCACACCAAAGACAAAATCTAACATTTTAGTGCAAAAGCAGCACTACAAATTGCCATGTTTGTAAAGGAAAAATGTACCTCCAATATACAAGCAATTACATAGTTAGATCCTGATCCAAAATTCAAACTGGAGCCAAAGGGAGTTTTCCGTCAAGTTAAATAGGGGCTGGATCAGGTTTAAAAACAAAAATAAGCCCCACAACTAAGCAACACCAGTTTGTCCAAACATTCAGTACAATTTGATTGGCTGAAGAAGCTGTATGTAATCAATGGTTTAATTAATATACATACCATTTTAAATCTAGTGCACTTAAAAAAAATTAAATCATTGTTGAACACAAAAATTTAAAAATAAAAAAGACAAGACCTGAATTTTTGTGGCATTTGTAGAGCATTCAGTGCCTGTAACATGACTTTACATTAAAAGAAGAATAATACTGGAGTTTTATTTCATTATCCTATAGCATTGGGAACACACAGCTATTGATCCATAATTGTCTTGGTATACTACAATCACTGTATTCACTTGCATCATTAACAACTTCTGCGTTTCTGAGGAAATGTGTACACCTTCTATGGCACACAGCAGGAAGCAGTGTAGCATGTACTGAATCATCACTTGTCTCAGGATGCATCTCACCCAACTCTCACTGAAGTCAAAAGGCTTCAAAACAACTTTTGTGAAATTTCAGGGCCTTACCAATAGAGGTCTTACTGAATTTAACAGTATTAGAGAGCTACACTAAAACCCAAATAAGAATATTTATTGTCTTAGAAAAAGGTTACTAATATGCATACGTTATTATTTTCTATATATTTATTTGCCATATACCCTGGAACATCTACGCTTACTTGAAACAGTAGCAACAGCAAGGAAGTACTTATAAACATAGGATTTGTGCATATTTTAGAAGAATGAAACTATACATACACATATTTAATACAACATTTTTTTCCTTCTTGTATTCCAATCTTCCTTTTCCACACAACATAGAAGTAGTATCTTTAGTCCGAAACAAAACTGTTTCACAATAAGAACTATGACTTTGTGTCTATCTGTATAGTCTCCAGCTCAAAGTGATCCCACTTTGGTGTTTTTGCAACACTGCAATCTAGCAAAAGTACTACTAATGATAATAATAATGATTAGCAAAAAGTTATTGGTTTACATTCATTTAGGAAAAAAACAAAACACCTAGACTAATGGCATATAGTTCATCAGTATGATCGTCTATGTATCTGTAAAAACTCAACTGCATGTCCTAACATAATCTGCAGCCCAACACCAGCATTGAGCTGTGCTTAACAACCCAACCACCTGTGGAGTTCATGTCCCTTGTTCCATGGGACTTCTGCAGTTTGGGCCATTCCAGCATACAATCTGCTCTCTGTAGCACTGATAACTTCTGTTTTGGCCAGTCTCCCTGGTGTACTCATTGATGGCACAAATAGACAGAACATAAGTAGCATACAAGTCCACAGCAAATTTGAAGAGTGTATCAAAACGACCATGTTTTTGCATGCAGTATTCAACTTTGCTCTCTACCAGAGTCCATCAGTAAAGCTGTCAAGACAGACATGTAACCCAGTGACATAGTCTTACTGGTTTGCTATTTATGTAGTTCTAATGCCATTACTCTATTGAACTAACAAAACAACAATAAATCTTTAGCTCTTTCTACATCTTCCTTGAGCACTTTTATCATGGTAAGTGGAATTCCTGCTTTACAAACAGGAGTTCCCAATGCTGAGTCTGTGAACAAATTAAATTCCATCTGACAATAATGGCAAAATGCCTTCAATGAAACTAGACATTTCTCTTCACTTGCATTTTATAATTCCACTGGAAAACATGAGTATTTACACATAAATTAATGAACTGTAATGATTCCTCTGACTATATTTCAAATTCCAATGTTTTCCCTTATGATTAATTTTTCAATTGCTTTATCACTCCCTCATAAAGTGTTATAAAACCAACATTTAATACTGCCTTACATTAGTCACTGTTAAAGATTTTTTTTTTTTTGGTTGGTTGATGTTAATGGCATTGAGTGCCAATTCAACAATGTAATGACACTCGACCCTATTAACTTAATTACAGACCCAGTCTTGCTCCCACAGCAATTTTACCATTGCCTTCAATAGAAGCAGGATACAATCCTAGATCCAAGTATTAATGAGACTTGTACAGAACTCATGCTATTGAAGCAAGAATTTATGTATGCAGGAATCATGAAAAGTTAATTTATCCATGGACTTCAAAAAACACTTCAGTAATCTGATTGCGTGAAAATAGTACATTAAGGATCTGATCCTGGGGATTTGTGTATTCACATTGTAATAACTGAAATGTTTCAAAAGGTTGAAAGACAGGGCCACAATCTTTCCTCTCTCTCTTCTGTGTAATTTAATTACATAAGTCATTTCTGCTGTAGAGAAGGCACGTGGGCCTCCCCATCTACGTATGTTTCCCCACAGAGTAAGTGTATATTATTTGTATTTAGCAAAATAATTCATGCCATCTCCTTGCATAATTTTTCAAACATATCCTGGAATGAGATAACTAATTGTTTAATTCTATTGCTCTAAGATTTTGATAGTGATTCTGTAAAACTAAATTAAATCAAATTTCTAGCAATTGGATGCTCAAACACAATTTGCTTTTATATCACAATGAGTTGCAAAAATTTCTCTCTCAGTCCTTCAAAAGTGGAAGACAATAACAGCTAAGTACAAATTCTTGTTTAAAAAAAAAAAAAGAAAGCACATGCCTCTATCACCATCACCACTATATGGCAAACCACAGAAAAACAATAAAAGCTTGTATTAATGCGCATCTATGCATAATTTTTAGCTGTTGTTGTCCAAGTTTTGCATAGGTATCATCAGTTATATTACTGCTACTGTTCTGTCACAGGCTATCTATTTTGAAAAATTTCTGCATACCAGAAGAGCTGGTATAGAACCTGCTCATAGAGATCAAAATGACCAGCTTGCATTCCAGACTTTGGGAAGCTGAAAAATATAGTTTATACTTTATCTTCAAGGTGTTTTAAAAAACTTGCTACCTGTCTTGAGACTTTTATGAGGTGCAGAAAAAATATCCTCATGTATCAGGATATCATCCTGCACGTGCAGGACAGGAGGCTGATTTTAAGCTTAGGTAGTGAATCCACAGCCTGCCTTAATACTGCTGAAAAACTTTGGAGCCACTTCACCCCTACTGCTCTTCACAGACAAAAATTGTGCTATGAAATTCTGCATCTCTTAGCTCTTATCATAATTCAGAAATCCTCTCCAACAGAGGATGTGGCCCCATTCCAAACTCCACTGAAATCCTTCAACATACATTTTTTGCATTTATCTAGCACCATTAGTAAAATTATGTTCCTGTTGAAGAAAAGCTTTAATGCTGGCTCCACTGGAAGAGCGATATTATCACTAAGATGGATTTGAGGGCGAGAGGTTCTAAGCAGTGTAGAGCAAATGAAGTTCAAACTTTCTGGAAAAAACTAGATGACTGCATTTTATGCTCTGATAGACAGGTTATCCACAGTCACAAAGGGGAAAAGCATTTACAATACAAATGTTACCACCAATTACTGCCATTATTATAGTTGCCCTCAGAGAGGCCATGACTCCATTACAACAGCATGGAGCAACACAGAACCATTGCTCCTATACACAGTTCCCTTTTCGTACAACTTCATGGGTATCTTAAGTGCTTACGGTTTCAGGATCAACATGTAATTAGGTCAGTGGAACACTGATGATGATAGCTTTGTACAAGATGACCCATTTTTGCTAAAATGTTGATCATCTTATTGAAACAAGAAAACGGGACATGTCTACACAATATAGTCCATTGGAAACATCAAAAATCATTCATTACGACACTTTTCAATCAAAACCAAAAAAAAATTAGTAAGATCATCATGGAACTTGAAACACTATTGCACTTTCATATTACCCACCTCCAAGCTGTATGCAGAAAGTTGATGTCATATGTAATTTTTATAAAAGGCTTTCATTGTTAGGAAAATTACTTAAGTTACTGTTTATCTTAATAACTACAAATTAACTCATTAAAGTACAGCCTGCTTCCCAAAGGTAAATTATACAAATAGTTATTATTTGGAGAGCACAAAACATATGTTAAAGGTAGCTGTTGCTCAAATAGGTTGGTCAAGGTTAATAGGTGCAAATTTGACCTATATTTTCTTCCATTTCCTTAGGAAGAGAGTACAATTCTATCAGTTCTGTTCAATTTTTCCAAAACAAGCTGTTTACTGATGTCATTTGGGGGGTGGGGGGAACAAAATCTAACATTACTCAAAGTGCCAGGAAAAACTTTAAAATGGAGAAGCAAAGGAAATGTGTCTATAACTTGCATAAATATTTAAGTACATACATATATAATATATATAGTATAGGTATATAAATCATGCCATTTTAAATATAACATCACATTCCAGTATTTTTAATAAAACCCCAATAGTAACAATGGTTTCAGTACTATGACACTATGCTTCTCATTTCAATAGCTACTTGACAGCAGGAAAAACTAGACTGCAAAAAGCTACAACTGAAGAATAACAAAGTTTGGAAAAATGCTCTCAGCTTTCCCCTAGTTTTATTAAAAAAAAAAACCCAAACCAAAATCAAATATTAGTTATTCTGACAACAAATGGTTTTATATTATTGAACTGTGTTCTTAATATGCTAAGAGTGGACCAGACCTTCAGCTGACCTAAATTTATATAGCGCTATTTAAAGGCAGCAGAATTATGTCAATTAATCCCAGCTGATGCTCTAAACATGCATCTTGTTATATAACAACTGAAGTACAAATATCTAAAACAAACACTGCCTGTAAAACCTTGGTATCTACCACTCATTGCAAATGCATCAGAGAAATAGCAATCTTTAGAGCACCAATTCCATAAGATGGCCCAGGCAGGAAGACCACTGCCCATGCTAAGCACCATTTTCTTTATTGGGTTGCATTCCACTTGTAAAAGGATGTCTTGTAGCACTGGTACCTATACTGCTATGCAGCCCCCTCTGTGGCAAAAAAATGGTTAATTATTCAAACACTTCAGGGCAGACTGAAAAATTACGCTGAGGTGGAGCAACTCAAGAAAGGGAAAAAAACTCCTATCCTAAATAGGCATTCCTTCTGATAGGAGATAGGTTTGTGTAATATCTGTCACCAGATTTAGTCTCATAGTAGGCTAATTTAGACACAGATCAATTCAATATGTTAATTAGGAAAAAACGGGGTATCTAAGGAGGTCTTAATAATTCATCTCAGATCTACCTTTTAATACAAGTTTTTAAGAACATTGTTTCTATTGCATTTTGAGTCAAGTCCAAGTATGCCCTTGCTTACACAATCTTATTTTTGACAGTCATGCTTAACATCAGTATTAGACAGTTACATGTACCATGTTTAAAAAACAAAAAAATATCATTTTTTGTTATTATTTTCAAACACTAAAATACTGTAACACGGAAATCAGCTGTCATTTTCTTTTAGAACGGGCTGCAGGAATTGGCTATCTATTTGCATTTTTTTTCTATTACATATCCTAAGCACATTTATATCTCATAACTGGCTGTAATGATCATGGCAAGGTCACCTAGAAGAGTCAATTAAGCTGATGAGTCAGATACATTGCTTAACAGTGTGTAATAAGACTCAAACAGAGGCTTTTATTGTTCATATTATTGCGTCATAGTGATGTTATAACAGCAGCGAGATTGCTGTCTGGAAAAAACTATTGCATAAGGATAGTTTGCATAACTATTTGTTAAAATAAGTCAATTTAAAATTAGCTAAAGGTTTATTTTATTTATGAGTTTTATTTCAAGATAAAGGATTGAAAAAAGCAGCCTGGTACCAATATCTTCCACAGAGTCTAAATAGACTTTACTGCAAAGGAAAGATTGTCTGTATGTGCTACAAATTTCAGCCAAAGCATGGCAAATACTGCTCCTTCTTAGGATGAAATAAGCTGTGAGGAGGTCATGTGAGTTCATTTTGCTCATAGGAGGACTCTAAGCTCTTTTTTTTTTTTTTCACCTTTCAGATCAGTTCCTTACACACACACACAAAAAAAAAAAAAAAGGCCCACAGCAGAAACTTGAGGCTTTGAAGTCAAATCCAGGAAGCTGGATATTTTAAAAGCTAGTTAAGAGTCCTTTGGAGAATACAAGTTAAAAATATAAAGTAAATAAAAATGGAAAGCAGATCATTCTAAAGAGTGTTAGCACTTCAATAGTCAAAGATATCTTTATAAAAGTTCTCATGTTAACAATAACTGTTAGTGCCAATGATATTAAGGATCTTTATTCAGTAAGCCTTGAACTCGTTGATTTAAATCAAGTCTTTGGGCAAAACCGCGAATCTTTATTCATTCAAGTTTCCCATCAAAGTCAACATTTTGATTGAATGAGGACTGTGAAAGTGATGCACATAGCAATATTTTAAACAAGGCTCTAGACTGAATTAATTACTGAGGAGGGCAAAGACGACTCAAAGTAGGTTACATACACAGGAGTGAACACAATGAAACTGAGTGCAATCATCCAAGTTACAAGGACAAGGGAAAAAAAAAAAAAAAAGGTTGTTTTTAACACAACAGTTAACTCCAAGACAGCTTCATGGTCAAAGCTGTACTTGACCCCAAGAATCAAGGAGCAGAAAAGTTCATGCATGCTATCAAGAATATCACATTTTTAAAATACGTTGCTGCTACTACCCGTGGCAGGTAAGACAGTGGTTGTGGTGCTCACATTTGGACTCTGGAGGTTTTGGTCACAAACACAGTGATGATGGTTTCATCTACTTAGAGGACCGTTTTAGTCACACACAAAAATCACCTCTTCCTGAAAGCCAAGTTATCACCAGCGAGTTTCAAGCTATGATTCCGTCAAGGACAGAGCACAAGCTGACCCCAGAGTACGGGACGTCCAGCCGCGGCTTTTGCCACTGCAACGCCGAAGTGACTTGGCAAAATAACAGAATTGGGCAATGGCCATTTTTTTGTTGTTGCTGTTGCTGTTCGTTACGTAAGGAAAAAGCCGAAAATACCCGGTTGGTGAGAGTGGGGGTGTGTTAGGCTATCTCATGCCTACCTGCGCCCCTTTGTCTG
>NW_009650124.1:573914-586350 GCF_000708025.1 Charadrius vociferus | reverse complement strand
ATTCCCTGTGAGAAGAGCCCAGCCCCAACCTCTCTACAGTGTCCTTTCAAATAGTTGTAGAGAGTGATGAGGTCTTCCCTCAGCCGCCTCCTCCTCAAACTAAACAGTCCCAGCTCCTTCAACTGCTCTTCATATGATTTGTTTGCTAGGCCCTCCACCTCGCTCCTCCGGCGCGGCTGACATCTCCTAAACGCCTTCCTCCCTTAAATTAAACGGGTTTTTTTTTGTTTGTTTGTTTGTCTTTTAATCCCCGTCTAAAGAAACGGCAAGTGAAAGCCCGTACCGGAGAGATGGCTCAGCGTCTGGGCGACATGCCTTCCTAAAAATACAGCCTTATCAAAACGTCTCTGAAGGCATGGAGTTAAAAATCCGAGCAAATGGCCTCGAACGTCTACACGCACAGCTCTGGAGAAAAGACCAGAAATAGCACATGAAGCCACAATTGCTAAAATGCGATGGGGCTAAATATAGACCGACACAAATCTCGTTTCAAGGCACCCGACACGCAGCCGGCGAGCACGCCTTGCCTCCCCACTTACCCAGTTGTCTACTTCCCCTTTTAAACGCACTTTAACAAAATCTGTCACAATTACGGGGGTTTGGGGGCTTTTTACAGGGCGAGATTGTCCTAGTTTCTTTGTAGCGAGATTATAAAATCGCATAATTAGCTCCCTTCTTCCCAGCCGGGCTGCCAGCAAATTCTGTGGTTACATAATGCAACATTTCCAGGAACTATTATGCGATCGGCCTCGTAGCGCCTGAAAAACAGCGACAAAAGTGACGGAAAGGGCTGGGGCAAGCGCAGCCCCGCACGGCGATTTTCATGGAGAGTGGGAGCTGGAAGGGATGGCTCTGCAGAATATATGCACCAGTATGGAAAGGAAGAGAGGGCAGCCGTTTTCTCCAGAGCACTATTGTTATTGAGTGGACTTGTTATTAGAGAAATATAAAAAAAAGGCCTGTTTCACACTAATGCCCACTCTAAGTAAATAGAATCTTGGCTTTTAAGGATTCCTCCTAAAAGCCTTTTCACACCCAGAACAGAGGGGAATTCATCCTAAGCACCTAAAAAATATTGACAATAAAAATAATCTTCCACTGTCGTTTACACATTTGGCCTTGTGGGGCATACATTTCCGTACCAGCATAAACTGTTAGGTTAGAAGCTTTACTTTAGCTTTACGTTTGAAATATTGCCTCAGCTGTGGATACAGCCACACTTTATGCTTATCCTGATGTAGATTATCTTCCTGTAGTAAAGGACTAAGCTACACCAGTAGAAACAGGTGTGGATTCACTCACCATAGGTGACTGTGTTGCCCCCAGCAGCACCACCTGCAGTCTGTGTTCACCTGGATCACAGGGTGCATTAGTGGCCAGGCAACTGCACAGCTGCCTCCCCCACCCATCTTGGCCAACCATTGGCAGCCCTTCGTGAGCCTAACAGCACAGATAGAAGTGAGGGACTTGATAAAATTTTTAACTAAACCAACAGAACAACTATGTCTGACTAAGAGGGTTGCATAATCAATCCGCTGTTTACAAGGGGTATTTTGGATACAAGCAGAATTAGGTACTCCAGCATGAAACAATACAACAATTTCACACCATTATGTTAGGTTAATTAGATAACTCCTAGTGAAACAACATTCCCTTGCGGGTTCCCCTGCCCTGCTGCTCTCTCTGACCTTGTTCAGGGGTTTTACAGGTAGTTGCTTCCTCTGGTTTGCTCTCCTTGCCTCCACCATTCAGCTGGGGCTCTACACACAAGTGCACCTGCCTTGGCCTGGGCATTTGCCAACACATTTTTAGTGCTTTGGTTAAGCAAATTTGTACAGGTCTGGGAGAAACAATGCAACCTCTTATCACCTATAACCAAATTCTCCAACAAATTGAGTCCCTCGGGCAGCATATGTTTTACATCTGACTTCTTTGATAAATTAGATGCAGGATAATTATTCCCTGTAATTTGGGGTCATGCAAATATGGTCCTCAGAATTAAAGACTTACAGACTTTAACTTCAAATTCCAAGCACCGTTCATTTTGGGAATTGGTCAAAGCGCAGAGGTTGCTGGTAGCTCACTTTCCAGGCTGATTCAAACTCCACTTTAAGATGAAGTCATGGGAACATAAATGCAAATTCACAGAATTGAGTAATCACAGAAAGCAATTAGGCCATTTTGTCCAGTCTCCTACACAGAACTTCAGCAGGTTTCAGAGTATGACCTTGCTACTGTTCCGCGGAGTCGAGTGACTTAGATTTGACTGAGGCATATCAGCCAAGAAGGGGACTGTTAGAGAAGATTACTTGCTTGGAAACAAAGGTAGCAAAAGGTTTTCTGATGCCACAATAGCATGACATCCAAGTAAAACTGAGATGAGACAATGAGCACAAGCCACTTCTTCATCTGTAACAGAGTAAAAGAGGAAAAATGCTCCAGGATGGGTCAACAGGACCATTTTCTGTAGTGCAGCATTTTCAGCATCATGCAGCAGCAGGAGCTGTGCACAGCCCACTACCAGCTACTGACTGCAACACCTACCATCTTTCTTGGACATGAGACAAAATCCAAACATGGAGCCATCCCAGTTCTGCAGAGAGAGCTTATGTTTTCCATTTTTCCTGTTTGACTTCTCCAAATATTTCCGGAGGAAAGGCCCGCCGGCTTCGTCTGTGCCCTCAGCGCTGAGGCGGCAGCGCTGAAACGCTGCTCAAGAGCGGGGACGCGTTTTGGAGACGCTGGCGCGCCCTGCCCCTCGCCCTCTCGGGGCCACCTCCCCGTCGGCGCCGGGGGGTGCCTGCCTGCAGTCACCCCTCTGCCACACCTGCAAGCCCCGCTGCTCGGTGCAGAGCGTTACCGAGAGCAGAGATTCAGCAACAGAGTCTGGTGCTGGATTGACCCATGTTTAACCTTCATTTTAGAAAATGACACATGGCCAGCAAGAAATCCAATTCTCTTAGAATGTGTTTGAATGTACACACGTTTGATTAAGTGTGCGGTATTTATCTTCCTCATTTTTTTTTTTTTCCTCGCAGAAGGTTTGTCACTCCCTCTCTTTCTTCCTTCACAAGTAAAATTTATGGCGACAACAGAAATTTTTCTTCATTAAATCCTAGTTCCAGAACATAAATGATTCCTGATTTCATTTCGTCAAACACTTACCAAAATAGCAGTCCTCACTAACATAGCCCTGTTACATTACTCTGTCATCCCATATTTATACGTCAACAGAGGTAGCCCTCTGGAGCAACGCAAGCCTAACAGAAAGCAAATTCAGACACCAGAAGAGTTCACTGAATACTTTTTGGTTTATCTCAGCCCTCTTTTATCACACGTACCCATACCATGCCTCCACAATAAATCTAAGTGTCTTGAATTCGTTTGTATGTATCTCCCCAGATTATTTATTATGCCAGGCTAATAACCATTACTCACATACATTTTACCCTCTTCCTGTTTCTAAAATCTAGGATGTGTTGATGGTAACAGACTGCAGGGCCCACCATCACAGGGGACTCAAAAGCAGCCTGAGTCCAAGAGATCGACTGCTGCCTCCATCTGGGGCCTGCAAAGTCAATTTTTTTGCTGTACTTCTGCTTGCCTATGGGTGCATATATCATAGAATCATAGAATGGTTTAGGTTGGAAAGGACCTTGAAGATTTGAGTTCCAACCCCCCTGCCATGGGAGGGACACCTCCTACTAGACCAGGTTGCCCAAGGCCACATCCAGCCTGGCCTTGAACACCTCCAGGGATGGGGCCTCAACAACCTCTCTGGGCAACCTGTTCCAGTGCCTCACCACCCTCAAAGTGGAAAAACTTCTTCCTAATGTTTAATCTAAACCTGCCCTCTTCCAGTTTAAAGCCATTCCCCCTCGTCCTTTTGCTACATGCCCTAGTAAAAAGTTCTTCCCCATATATACAAAGACAGTTGGCATGCTACTGGAGATATCAGGCGTAAGCTCTAGCAATGAGCTTGAAGATCTTGCTTGCTCATGTTGGTGGTCCACTTAAGGTCTTAGGCGCACTGGAGAACCTATGTCAAGAAACTTGTGCAGCACACATTATATCATGTACTATGCATATTGTACTAATACAATGCACTGAGAGTCCCCAGGACTGTCAAAAAATAAAGTAAATCCCAAAACTTCAGGCAATTTTTTGAATGGAAAGGTACGTGCCATTTTCACCATGGAAAATACATACCCAGGATTGTATATGCCCTGGGCATATACTTTTAACAACTTTAAATCTCATATCTAGAAAAAATAAATGCAGTAACTCAAATCTGCCTTCATAACTTAGATTTTTGAAATATAGAAAGAAGTCTCTCCAAGGCAATAATATCCTTCTTACGTAGGTGGACAGTCCTGGAAATAATATTTCAGATGGAGTTTAGTCACCTCTTTGCTTACTGTGTGTTTGTCAATAATTCTAATTATCCATAAAAACAGACCTGATGTTTCTCCCAGATTCATATGAAAGATAATTTCTACATTTCATGTTACTTGTAGTCTGTGGAAGTCAGGAGAGTCAAAACCTTCTACAGCAGAATCTGTTTGCACTCTCCAAACCTTACTGTGGGTGCTTGGCAAATCCAAGGATAAGGTGAGATAGAGGGCTGAATGCTGATGTGGCTGAAGGAACATATTCATCATTTTTCCCCCTCTCCTGAGGTACAGAAAAAAATAGCACGGATGAAAGCCATAGCTGGCGTTCTGCACAAAGGGAACCTAAGGCTTTTGGGAAAACTCTAAAAAGAGAATCTTTCTATGATTATCCACCTCTGCTGATTTTCCTGCTAGAGGGATGAAGTAGGTCATGAAGATCTTTCATAAATTCTCAGCTGACTCTGGCATGGTAGGATTTATACTTGCTTTTGGATAGCACATTATTAACTTCAACTCTTTTAGATTCATCAGTATTTATTACTACATGACTTGAACTCTCTTAACGCTACCTCTGATTTTGGCTTAATAAGTATTGCTGAGCCTATACTGAGTCATAGTACTACATGGAGGGTCTAGAAACGGGGCATTTGAGAAGTAACTGACAAAAATATGACAGAAAGTAATGTCTGTCATCTATAACATTGACTGAGTCCTTTCCATTCACTTGTGACCATGCCTCTTGGGCTTTCTGTAATACAAGCTTTGAGTATGACACAGCCTGAAATTTAGAATCATTTGAAGTTGACAGTAAAAGTCCCAGTGCTTCCAAAGAGGAAAGGCTTTAATTCCTCACCTTTATTATAGTCCACATACAGTACAACATAATAATTGAAATAACATATAATTTGGAGGAAAATAAGAATAAAATACTTTTTAAGATTATGATCTATTAAACATATTTTAATGATTTATATGTGTGTGTGTGTGTGTACACACACACACAAACTGGAATTAAATTAAGATACGCCGACTTCTGCTAACATCCTTGGTTTCCTTGCATTACAATCTGTATCTGTAGGAGGTTTACTAAATAGCAATGCAATCACAGAAAATTATATTCACCAATCTTCTTATATATTTAATATGATCACTGCTCAAAAATGCTTAATACTAACCAAATCCTCCGGGGCTTCCTCCTTAAGATGAGTAGCAGTGAAAGTTCCATAAAATAGATGATATTGTGATTTTAGAAAGATCAAAGCCAGAAATAAAATACATTAAAGAAAAAGGCAAGTCATTTGACTACAGTTCAAAGTATTAATCAAAATATTTCCATGCATCTGGGAACATTTGTGGAAACCGTACTGGAAAAATATTTGTGCTGTAATGTACTCTTGCTAAAGCAAACCCAAGAGAAATAGACGTTCACATTGTAACTTAGGCAGACATAAGTGAGGCAATGTTTACTGGAGCTGTTAAATGTGAAGAAACACCAAAAATTGCACAATAAGTGCATGGACTAAATAACGAAAATTTACATGATACTTTTGCACTGTGACAGCCAACTTAAGATTGATGGGTCATTCATAACCTTTAGGTGACATGGAAGTGCAAAAGCAAACTTGATGACTATGAATGGCTTTCATAATCTCAAGCAGAGCTACAATGTAAAATGCAAAAATAAGAAGGTTATGATGTTCAAATATTTTAGATGAGTCTAAAAGCAAACAAAATTGTCCTGTGTCTTGGGACACAGATAGCAATTCTGCCCACAGAGCCACTAGCAAGTTACCCTACTTAGATTCAGAAACAATCTGGAGAGCAGCAATATCTTCAGGCCTGAATGAAGTATCTGATTTCACCTGAATATTTTAAACACAAAGAGAAGTATTTTTAAAAAGGTTCTTCTAATTAATGAACACATATGCCGGTAACGCATACAACACTGCCATTACTGAAACTCTGAGGTAGTGCTGCCAATACCGTGGAAAGTAGAAACATGTATCACCATTCATTTTCAAGATTAGACTGAAAAAAATCACTGGAAAGCCCTCAAGAATGTGAAAATGTGCCATTTTATGAAGTGTACAGTATGTATATAGAAAGTGGGAAACGCTATGAATATCCCTGGAAAAAAAAAAAGAAAGGGTGACTCCTAGCTTCCCTCTACATATGACTGAGCAGCAGACATGATGAGTAGGAAATCTGGAGCACACCACATAAAAGTACTGGAGAAGGAAAGCAGCAGGCACCCTGCAGTGACTGAGAAGGCAAGGCACTCACATAAGTGTGAAGGGAAGGGGGAGACGACACACGGGTAGGGAGATCAGCAGTTTCTCATGGCCAACAGCACAGGAGGGAGACAAGTGATGCTGCAACACCACTGGGAACAGCTGGTTTCAGCCTGTGGTGAAATGAGCTCATCAGGCAGAGCGCTAAGTTCCAGCTTCATGGCACATTGCTCAGAGGTTTCCAAGGACCAGGGAGGTTTGAAATGTAAAGTTACTCAGAGCTGCCTCACTGCTGGCATTTGAATCATTCCAATTAAATGAGATAGGCCAATTATTTGCAGAATTTCTTATGTGAAGCAATGATTTCTTGAGAAGAAGTAAGACCATTTCTACTAGAGAGGACCTGAAAGCCCCTCATGTCCAGAGGCTTTCCTGGTCTACAGGAGATTGAAGTAGTGATTGAAGTAGTTGCTGACAGGTTCTAGTCTAAAGCCCCAGAAAATGAAGCTTGCTATTGCAGAAGAAAAAAAAACTGCCACACAAACAAACAGACCAAAAACCCCCACATTTTCACATTTCCCTTTTAAGAAGGTTTTCTGTCCACATGGATATGAGCAATCTTACCTCCAAAACAAAATAAAATTTTCTTGCATAAAAATTAGCCAAATTGCAGAGTTAACACAAGCCTGATTAATTTAGTCATCTAAATGAGATTACTCAAAAATGATGATACAAGTCAAAAACTTCACTGCATGGCCTCCAGCAGAGCTAAGACAAGGGAAAGTCAAAACTCTTAGGCAGAGTTTTTTAGGTATGACCTAACACTATTCACTGCTACTTTTTCAGTCATCTACTTTTTTGCTTCATTTGTCATACTCCAAGGTGAGAGATGTGTAAAGAAACGAGTGGGATGGTTTTTTGCAGTCATTTCTTATATACATTTGAGACTTGGTCTTGCCATTTAATCTTTGTTCATATTAGTCATCCCACTGATTTTGATGATTTACATTTGTGAGTAATCCTTACTTAAGTGACAGCACTAAATCTATAAGAAATGTAGCTCACTTGATTTTCAGCAAAATGTTTGGAAGTCTGGTATGCTTGACCACTGAAGGCAGACAGACACTGAGGACAGACATTTTTCTACGTCATTGTGCTTTGAGGAATGATGCTGAGAGCAACCATTGCATGACGGATTATTACAGCCACCATAACAACTAAGAATAGTAAAATACGTATTAAAATACTGAGCAGTTGGCTCTCCTATGACAGTAATTATCAGTGAGTCATTTGTTGAAGCCACTATGCTTTGCAAAATAGTTGGAAATGTGTTCTATTGAAGAGAAAATTAAGTAGTAAACTTAAAAGACATCAAGAGCTATAAAAAGTTTGTCAAACAGCAATGATTAGCAGAAAGACAAGAAGAAGCCTTTGTTCTGTGCAGGGGTTGTCTGTGCTACTGTTTTATGGTTATTGTACATTAAAGCTGTGCAAGCACTGGGCAGGCTAATTATAGCCTTGTGAGAGAATGGAGTATAATTCTTAGTCTTAGACCCTCTCTCTCAAGGACTGTAGAGAGTCTGGAAAACACCCTTAGAGGAATCACTGGAAAACATGCTCCTGGTCATTCAATAGCTGTTGTTGCATGGCCTTAATCTTTTAAAGTCTGTCAGATGGCTTAATTCAAACTTTTGCTCCCGAAATTCTCTGTTCAGCTACTTGGTAGCCTTGGAGGACTGTAAACAATGTTGCCATCATTCCTTTTCACCCTTAACATGCTCAGATGACTGAAGTTTGTCCTTCTGTGCGTGCAGCCCCGAGGTGCCCTTCTTGCAGATGAGTCCAGCTGGGACCTAGAGATGTGGAAAACAGGGAACTCTCCTACTCAAGTCCGAAGCAGGGCTTTGTCTGATAGACAATCTCTGCCAACCTGTTGCGCTGGTGGCTTCCTAACTCTTGGACTGCAGAGTTCTAAAATTGGCAGCCAGGAGTCTGGGTACAAACTGTCCTAATATGCAGAAAAAGAGTTAAAAAGTCACCAGAGCAGACTCAAAGAGCAAAAGTGAGCTTGCCTTTTATAGCATAGCTATCAGAACATGGGAGAATGGTATCTGTGTTTCACTGCTTACCTCAAGGACAGTTTATGCATTGAGCGGGCTGGGCCCAACTCTGAAGAACATCCTGTGTTACCTGGGATAAATAGATAGTCATCATGGATTTGTGCAAACATGTTGTATTCATTCTGTCCTGAACCACCCTGTTTCCCTCATAGAGCACCACATGCAAAAACCTACTTACGAACTAGCTCAAAAATAGTTCTCTAAAAATAAGTATGATGGAGACTTACACAATAATGCATACATAGTTTTCTTCATTGTGTTTCATGCAAGAAACAGATGGCAAATGCAAAAATGATCTGAGTATAGTAAGAGAGTGGGGTTGGAGAATGTCTATTCCAATGAAGCCAGTAAGGCTTAGCAGTCTGTAAACAAAGCTATTTCAGAGGTATCTTATCTGTTAATGCCTGTGCCTTTCCTTTAGATAGGAGATGGAAGTCCAGTGTGTTAATCTGTTTCAAATACCATACTCTTGTTCTTCATGCATAAACACCAATCCCTCAGCAATATTCAGTACAAATCTCTTAAGTTAGAAGAGATAGACATGAATAAAACCTATTGTGAAATTAAAATGGAACTAGAGAAAAGGAAATCCTCATTTAGTATTTCATACACCTATGTGGTTGCAACACTTAAAGAGTTACAAGTATCTTCTCTTCAGAAAAATTCATTTATGACTTCAGAGCTGCCACTAACACAAGTCATAGCAACCCAGGAAAACATTAAGCTTGACTGTAATCCTGCTTCTACATTGAGCTGTCTGAAACACAGGTTTGAAATAAGGCAGTAAGTCGAGTAATGGTTTAAAAAGCCTGCAGTGTTAGTGGTAAGCTAGTTTTACCTAGCATTGCTAGCCATCCAGTATTCCAGTGAAATATTTTTATGTTAGAGCAACTAGAGAAATTATTTGAATTAACTCCAAAAGCTGAGCTGTGGCAGGGCAAGAAGGAATGGGGCAATAAACCAATGAGATGGAGTTTTTTTCCTTGCTGTCCCATTATTATTGTCTGCACTTGGCACACACCCTTGCAAGCCACTCAACCTCCCTTTGGAACATGGCAGAAGCTGTCCTTTATGTCTGCTAGTGATGACACATCCTATAGGAAAATTATCTCAAGATTTGTTAAGTTAGCTTCTGAGGTGCCTTTCTTCACATTCAAATGGAACCAGAGGCACCAGATAGGGAGAAGAACAGAGCTGAGGAGAGTTGGTGTCTGCCCGGGGGGAAAATCTGGTGTACCTGCATGGGTTTGTGTTTGAGGTATGAAACACTAGTTGTGAACTCCTTACTGAGTGGTGAAAGAACCATGGTCCAGAATTAGGTGAAGGGTACCAGGCTTCCACTGCTGGTGATGAGGAGTACAAAAAAATCCAGACACTAAATATTCTCTCCAATGTCCCCAGAAAAAAATCTGAGGAAAATAAGGGATCAATGAAGTAAGACTTCCTGAGGGTATTTAACAGTGACTACACATGGAAAGAGTAAGAGATCGTTTCTTTTTCTAGGACAAATCCCTAATGCTTTCCATGCAATTGGTGAAAATAAGCCTAGAATTTGTCTCCATAGTCCCTGTAAGTTCTAAGGCTGTGTTTTTAATTTGATTTTACTTGTGTTTGGCTCAAAACATGTGTGAGAAGAAAAATGCTGTTTCCTTGGTACAAATAGTCTTCTCAAACATAAGCCCTTTTAATGTGACTATGTATCTTGAAGGCCCAACACACACCATCTTGAACTATGTGAGCTTAGGATGGCAGTTTTGATACAAAAGTCAGCTAAGTGGTGGTTGATGCAGCTGTACTCCTTGCTAGGGTACCTTAAATAAACTCTGTTTGTGCTAATTAGCCATAAATGAATGTTGTTGTGTCTCAGAAGAATAACCATGGACGATTCTTTCTAGACTGACATATTATTCTCTAACAAAAATCTGGTTTAGTTTTCTGTCAACAGTTCTCATAGAGATGAACTGGTGTTAGTTCCAGTGGCCAGTAACGGGAATGCAGTAGAATGGTCAAGAACGCTTTTCATCCAAATCCCCAGTTTGCCATTTTTGTTTGTTGTTCCTCAGATATTATTCTTAGAATAAAATACGTTCCGTCACAGAATAGAAAAAAAAAAAAAACCAAAAAAACAAACCCAAAACCAAAACCTATGAAAACGAAAGGTTAAAAGAGTGTTTAAGCAAGATGGTTTTCTGAGCCACAGGTTCTCAGGCGTCACTCCTTCCCCCAGCCACAGATGATCTGCTCACACGATTGTGAATTGGTTTTCTGTGGAAAATTTGGGATCAGGCAGGCAGCAGGCATTTGGGAGCTGACAGAAGCCCACTACTACCCACCAGCCTTTGTGGATCTTCTTCATGTTCTCTTCCATTACATGACAAGAACATCTCTTTTAAAGCATGAAGGAGACAGTAACAGGCCCCACAGTTGCAAATACAGACTACCACTTCCAGAATGCCTCACCCAATATATGTCCTATTCTGTTTTATGTTCCTGAGTTGTTCTTGAGAAGAAAAAAAAAAAAAAAAAAAAAGGGTGGGAGGGAAAGATTGTTTGAATTCCCTTGCCACTAACAGTTGGGACATTTCTTAGGTCAATTGCAGACCTGTGCAGCATAGCAGGGACATGATAAGTCCTCTGCTGTTGAGAAGAACTTGGTCTACTATCCACACACAACCCAGCCACTCTGCAGTACACATCAGTAAACTGAGCTTAGTGAAAGTCCACCGTGTGACAAAAAAGGGGCTCTGCTGCTCTGTCCTCCCCAGCACAGAAAGAATTTAAACTGAGCCTAGTGGAAAAAAAGGTTGAAACATTCTTACTCTTCCCCACTCCTTGTTTACTGCCTCTGTTACATAAGTCCCATGTAAACATCCTTCTTGCCCTTCTCTGGGCAGGCAGCCTTTAAGGTTTATAGCCAGTCTAGCCTCGTGATGGATAGCCGGCAAGTCCAGGGTCCCCCAGTGCTGAGGCACTTTGTTCAACAGGCGGCCTGAGCACTGGGAAATCTGAAGGCCTGGCATTTTGTCTCCCCAGCAGACTGCTGGGCAGACTGCTAAGGAGCTGGGTTGGCAAGCTGGCATGAAACCAGGCAGGCTTTTGACTGAAACCTGCCTTGCAGGCAAGTTTGGAGATGTGCCTGTGTTTTGTCAGAAGATTTGTTAAAACAGACACATTCCCACAGAATGTTCCGATTTCGTTTAATCAGGGTTTCACGGTCGGTATCATGTTCCCCTGAAACATTTCTGACCATCTTCGCTACGTGTTTACAGCACATCCTATCGCAATGATCCTTCAGTGCTTCTCACTCAAAATGGTCATGCTGACAAGAGAGTGAGTGCTACCCTTTCTAAGCTCCACCGTGCCCACCATGAATAAGGGCAGGGTGCGACATGGGCAAAGACTGTAGGCCTGGGCCATTTGCTATTAGGGGAATACTTTGCAGGCAGACAGAGAGAAAAAGTCCTTCCCATGCATTAAAGTACCTCACAAGTATTCATAATTATGAGTTGCATTGCTCAAGTTAGTTCATCTCACAGAAAACTGCTCTCAGTTTACAATTTAGTATTATGGATTACGGGGACTAAAACTACTGAATTAGGAAAATAAGGCAATGAAAAACATTATGCAAGTTAAAGAAATGAAACCTCTATCATTCTCTGCTTTGCTTTCTCTGCTCTTGCTTCTCATAACA
>NW_009650124.1:572479-573874 GCF_000708025.1 Charadrius vociferus | reverse complement strand
TTTAAATGCAAATGTTACATGTTTTCATCCTTGTCTTTTTGAGAATAACAAGGTTCTGCTTGCTCTGACAAACCAAACTTATTCTCAGCAGGATTTGACACACAGGAAGCCCAGAAGACAATAAGCCTGTCACACTTGTTTTTCTTTTTGGTTTAACTGATTCATTTATTTTCTTTTAGGATATTGTAGAGCATGTAATGATTCTCCTGCACTTTCTTGCATCTGTGACTCAGGAGATAGGCTGGGTCTAAGAGAGGGGCCAAGCCACAAAGTTCACGTACAGATTCTTGTTTTTCCAAGGCCTGAGGAAGTTCAGATTTGAGGTTTGGGGTTTGGACCATCTCAGGAATGTACAAGGATTCAGTTCCTAGCTAAGTAATTTCACACATTTCTCTCTCCTTTACCTTCCAGTCTTACCACTTCGGATTTTATTTCACTGATTGTACTAGCCGTAATTGGAAAAAATGAACGAAAAAGTCATCAGTATTACATTGCCTTTCTGCTGGGCATTGGAATGGAGAAGGAACAGAAATCTTCCACTGGATGATAATAATATTTCCCATACATGCAGTCATCTACGGCTAACTAGTTACTAATATGGCTACTTATCAATAGTATCTGAGTGCCTCACCAGTAACATCAGTGGCAATCACAAAATGCCTAATGGACTGCAGGACCAAGTATTTTCAGGCTTTTCTTTTTCAGGTCAGATATCTCTTTTATTGGGGACTGAGGAAGCTAGAGTTGGCAATGAAAAGATATATCTGAAAGGAAACATTTATGACCGAAAGCCTCTCTCAATGTAGAGAGTTGCTCTTGTTTCTAAAGACTGTCAGTCTCAAGGCATTTTCATCTTCTCTACTTGAGGTAACTTAACAGAGGACATTTTGTTCCTAGTTCCCAAGTGCTTATCTTGGACTTTGAGAGCAGTATTGTCCAGATGTGCACAACTGTATCAATGCACAGGCTCATTTTTATACTACTATGAGACACAGTGGAAGCAATGTCCTGGTTTGAGCAACATAGGACTAATTTCTCTTCTAATACGTGGGAAAACTGCACTTTTAGAAGACTCCAGTGTCTGAATTTGTGAAAATATTTACTTTACAGCCAGCTATGGTGTGTGAGTCTGAGGGTCTCATTGTTTTTGAGCTAGCCAGGTGCAGGGATAAGGAGGAGCGAGACCCAGGCACTTGACCGAAGCTGGCCAACAGGATTATTTCATACCATCAACGACACATTCACTATAAATTAGGAAGTTTGCTGTGAAGTTCTCTCTCTCCCTTGATGGCTGCAATCCTGAGAACTTCGTGCCCTCATGCCAGACCCCTGAGGCCTTCCCTTCCTCCTGAAGCTGCAGCACTCACAGTGTCTGACATTTGCTGTCCACTACTG
>NW_009650124.1:565614-572469 GCF_000708025.1 Charadrius vociferus | reverse complement strand
GCTGCCTGCTGATGTAGTCGGCTGAGTATAATCTTTGCATATTCTGTATTGGTGTCAGGATCAATATTCGTTCTTTAGTGCTGTTAATGTTAATTATGTAATCTTATTCTATTAAATCTGTTTCTACTTCAGCTCCCAGGTTTCCTTGTTTTTCTCAATTCCCCTTCTCGGGTGGGGAGGGGTCACCAGGTGATAGAATGATTGTCTAAATGACAACAAATTGTTATGAGTCTCTCAAACCGTAACAAGCAGATAGCCCTGCACCAGAATTGCTTCAATGCTTTCTGTCCAACAAGAGTGGGAGAGTAGCAAGTGTAACTTTTCTCTTTTGAATTGCCCTTCATTTTGAAGTTCTGTGGAGATCCATACCATCTCACAATATCCATGTGAATATCACAGACTTAGTGCCCACCTATAGGTCTTTGACTAATTTAAACGTGACAACATGAAGAGCATTAAACTGCTTACAGGAAATCGGGCTTTTTATAAAGACCAGCGGGTGTGAGCTGAGAACAGACAGGAAGGTTACTCTGAAAAGGTTCATCTGAAAGGCACACAGGTCTCTTAATCACAATTGTGAGAGACCCTGGCATTTGCATACCATGCAAGGACCCCAAATGCCCCCTTCCAAGTTCAGTGGGCTAAAAAAAATTCATCCCTCTCTCCTCATGAGGAATCTATCCATCATGACATTCATACTGTGGTCATTTCTAGGATGGATGACTGTAATATGGAAGATAGTGTTTGGGCTCTAACACTTATCATGGCTGCCTGCCCTCTGTCTGACTCAGGCCAGCATAATCAAATTTATGTAGCGTTCAAGTTCTTTCTATGGTTTCCACTCAGCTTTTAATGACAATTTAAGCATTTGTTTAATTTGTGGATCAGGCTTCAACTTCATCAAAGACTGATTTTTGTCTGGTTGTCTCTAGTTTTTGTTGCTCTCTGCAGCAAGAGCTTAGAATCCTAACTCACCGTAAAATGTGCAAGTGCTGCTATCTCTTCACCCTTTTTATTTCATTTTCTGCATGTTGCTACATAATACCCTCTGCAATCCTTTCTCTCAAAAATCACACATCTGCATGTACACTTTTGAAATATGTAATGAATATCTTCAGGCATATTTGCTTTTTCACAAGTTGGTGGAAAAAACATTTTATGGCAATATAAAACTTGGCCCTAGTACATAAGAAGGGAAATAGTGGTAACTGGAAGTGTAAGAGGGAAGGAATGGAGCTGTGTGGAATCATCTTGAGACACAGCTTGAATGTTAAAATAAAAAGAGTAGTTGATCCTGATAACTCAATAAAACAAGCTTAGGTTAGGAAAGGGCTAAAGACCATCTTATGTTTGCCATTTAGCATTAATAGAGAAGAACCAACTAGGTTTTATTGGCTAGAGGTAGCATCAGTAAGGTGAGTAGGGAGATGAGGAACTATAAGCAGTATAAAGACTGGCGTCTCTAGTAAAGGCATGATGTGGATCTGCAGGTTGTGACTCAAACAGAAACATAAACACTTTGAAGTAGAAGACCACACTCTGGACTGTTGTGGTCAGTATGTTGATGGCCCACAACAGCAAAAGAATCTAATGGGAAAAAGAGGCAGGAACTCCTACATACAGATGACATGGTCAAGAGGCAATCTTAAAAAAAAAAAAAAAAAGGTAGAGGAAGTAGCAAATTGATGGTAGTAAAACAAGGAAATGGGCATAGGAGTTTGAGTAAACAGAGGTTATGGAGGTCAGCAAAGATGCCAGAAGGAAACTGGATATACAGATTAACAGGGCTGGACTAAATGAGACTGACTAATGTCACTACTTTGGGCAAGTTACAGAAGACAAAGAACTTGACTGTGAGAAGCAGTCTAGTCTTTGGAGAGCAGAAAAGGCCTGGAGTAACAATATCAGAGACATGGTATAGGAGAACCATATGCCATCAACCGGTGGGCAAGAAAGCACTGAGAGCACTGTACAACTTAACCTCAGATGGTGGGACACAATAACCTAGTTTTCAGTTAAATTTTCTCAGGATGGAGCTGGGATATTCTTTTCATGTTCACTTTTCACAGCTGTGCTTCGTGACTCAAATTCACTCAGTTTATTCCAACCATAAATCTTGCCCATATCCTTCTGTAATTTGAAAAGAATTAGCCATAGGCATTCTGAAAAAAAAAAAAAAAGCCCTAGTAATAAACTGTATTGCTGGATGTAGAAATACCATTTGTTATATTTTTCTATATCAACTTACAGATTAACAGCAACATAAAAGGGTTTTTTCCTCCCATTCTGTTCCATCTCCTTCCTTCTTTCTCTATTTGAAACAAATAAAAATAAACCTATTTTAATCAATAAAAAACAAATGTTTGTCACACAACAATTTTCTGCAACAAACTAAACAAACCATCAATGTCAACACTGGCTGACTGTACCAACCAAGCCAATATTTAACTGACTGTTCATATGGAGCCTTTTTTATGAGCCTTATGCTATACAGGGTGCAGCAGCAAGCAAGAAAGGGGGTCTTCTATTCCTATTTGCTGAATTCGATGGCTCAGGAGTATGCATTAGAGAAAACTTTTTTATTATAACAGGTGCAAATCTTTTGACAGGCATATGCCCCAGTACCCCAGTGACTGACCCATCACCTGTTATTCAGGAACATGCTCTGCTACTCTTTGGTGCACAACCACACTCTCAGTGCGGCAGAATAGCTCTCACACTTGTCAGTAGTTTTTATGTAACTCCTGGCCTCTACAGAGCAACAGCCGCAGTGGAAGAAATAAGATCAGGCTCCTCTGTATCACAACATATGTCAAGGACACCTCATGGCTAAAGAGCAAAAATAAGCTTTTTGAGATTTGCATGCCTCTCTGCAGGTCGTGGTCAAATAAACCCCATGAAAGCTAACTGCACGTAGATCAGATGGGATTTTAGCTGCCCTCTGTGTGGCTACCTGTGACCATCATGTCTGTATAATACTGACAGTTTTCATGCTTTGCTAGCGGCAATTTATGCAGTGAACACCACATCAGCACAGTGTGTTTTCTACTCCTCAGACCTGCACAGTTTGTTTTCTACTCCTCAGACCTACACTAGGTGCAAGCTGCAGTGCTGTATGTTACTGTTTGAAATGGCCAAACTCTGCACACAGGGTGAGGCCTCACCCAACTTTTCAATGTTTCAATGTTTTTTTTCAATTTTCAATGTCGTGTATTCAGTGCTGGCTGTGGGCTGAGCCAGCAAATGTTTCACATCCAAGCAGAGTGAGCTCCAGTTTCCCATTGTGAAGTACCAAGCACCAAGGCTTTTATTACAGGCTCATTAGAGCAGATGCGACAGCATCTGGCATGCGTTAGGCAGCCATTAACTAGTTCTTGACTACTGTTACCTTGCTGCTGGTTAAGTTGTTGGTGTTCTGACTCACTGCAGGCTGATCTTTGAAGCTGAGCCAATTTGGCGTTCGTACTTTCTTCTTAAGAAGCAAGTTTCCATCTTTCTGTTTCTGATATCCCTCACCACAAATTCAACGCCCACTCAACTTTTTGACGTGTCTGATGGTGATCCATCTATGGTTATTGTCATGGCTCACCAGCAGCGCTTTCAGGGAAAGGCACTGTCAGAGACATGAAACTTGACCTGCTATCATATAAATGTCTGTGTGCTGCTCCACATCGGAGGGAATCACTAGTATTCAGCTTCCTAGTAGGTTCACAGCAAACTACAATGTCTGGAAGCTGCGAGTCATTCCTTGACTTTAAGAGTGAAGCAGATTAGCCTCCAACTTACAGCTAGAAAATCCTCCGTAGCACCTGAGGCCAGCAACACTGGTTTCCTGACAGGACATCTCTCTACATCCTGTCCATTTGAACAATACACACATAGCTCTGAATAACACAGGTTTAAGCTTCTGAATTTAAAAATTTTATTTGCTTTCTAGGGTAATATCAGGTGTGTATTTCCATTTCTGGGGTCTATTTAAGTATCTGGTCATCACCCATGCACAGATGCCAGCAGTTTCTATTTCCTTTTACAAACAAATTTCCTTTGCTCAAACAAATCTGGGCATTACCAGCCATCTGTGTTTGTTGCTGAAGCTGCAGTAACATGTGCTATACATGATTGGACATTACTGGGCAAAAAGTCTCCAAGAAACAAGTTCATCTTTGTCAAGGACTGGCATATGTTTCCTAAAATCATACAGGATTCACTTTCAAAGCATCCTGCTGCTACTGTGGAGCAGATCTCAGAGCTGCTACTGTGCAGACAAAATTCAGTGTTGTCCCAGGCACAATTTTATGAGGATGTCCACGCAGTTTTGGCGTGTGTAAGGAGAGCTGGCCAGAAGATTTTTATTTTCTGAAGCCTGAGTTGTGTACAGAGCCTGAGTCCTGTGCAGGGCTGGCACCTGGTAAGTTCCTGCCTCGTGCCACACTGCATCTGGGATGTGGCACATCAGGTGCCCAGTGAGATGGGATGCCACCAAGCAGCAGCCTCAGCACAGCTTTGTTTTTAAATAAGGCACATCCCAGGCAGTATTAAGCACTGCAAAGAAATGCTCAGCTCGGAAAAGCCAGCTCATGGTCCACACCACTGGGCTGGAGCCACTGAAGCCTGAAAGGGGTTGCCGCGGTCTCTGTTTTACTGCTTCACCAGCTTGCTCAGCTTCTTCGCTCATCCAGTCAACTTTCTTCATGACCCTTAGCTAAATATTTGAAGAATAAGGATCATTAGAATGGTTTTACATTATAAACTTTATTTTACATTGCAATAGTTTTTGGGTTTGACAGAAATGTAAATAAAGATGTTAGCTCTAGGTAGGTGAAAAACTGAAAATCAGTAACATGATGAAGAGAGAAAGAGGGAAGAAGGTGGAGTCAAGAAACAGCTGGCATGGTGGAAAGAGATCTCTACATCTGGCTGCACAAGGCAACACATGATGCCCAAACCAAACCCTGTTTATACCATGTATATACAGAATCACAGAATCACAGAATGGTTAGGGTTGGAAGGGACCTCTGGAGATCATCTAGTCCAACCCCCTCATCTAGTCCAACCCCCAATATATACCTTCATATATATACAAACTCCACTGGTTCTGTTCACCATTTGGCCTTCAGCAAACTTGCAAAGTAGTTGATATCAATACAGAGGAGCATTGAATGTACGCAACCTGCTTAAGTTGAGTGTATTTTCTGCAAATCTAATGACCATTCTGGTGAGCAATATTCTAGAGTGAGTTTCAGTGGGAGGACACTGATGTAACAGCATGCATGATTCAAGAACCCCCTGCAATGATAAACTGCCATTTATATACACCACTGTGACAACTGTAGTAGGGGAAAGCACCATGAGATGACAGAGGTGAGGCCTGAAATTTAAAAAAAGGATTGTAGAAAGTTTTGTTTTGTGATAGCACAGTATCGCAGCGTACCAGACACAGCATGCTCTCCCATCCCCACAAGACGCATCTTAGTAATTTCGACCTTCATACCACAAGCTGCTTAATATTTCTAGATGTCTGTGTTTCTTAAACACAGCCATACTGCTGATCATGATTTCCTGTGAACTGTGTGTTATTAGTATTGGTACTGCAGCTAGATTAGATGTGCAGAGCTGTTCAAGCTGTTTAAGACAGTGACAGCAAAGCAACTCCTACTCTCCTCCTTAGACCAAACAAAAGCTTCAAGTAGTCTTGCAAGTTCTCTGGTTTTAAAGACACACATGAAGTGCAGCCTTCAGAAATGTCTTCAAAATAGACGTAAATTTAAAGAAATAAATTGGAGTTTACCACTTTCTGTGTTCATAAAAAAGAAATTGCTGTAATACGAACAGCAGGGGGAAAATAAGCAGTGAAAGAAAATCACCATTAAAGCACTAATCGTGAAGCTGACAAATGTATTTTCATAGTATTATCTGAGTTCCAAAGATAGCTCTGAAAAAGGAGGTCAGCCTGGAATTGGGGCATTAAAAAAATGTTGGTTAAAGACAGGAAAGGTCACGACTGTTTGCACAGTGCTCTACTTTCTCTATTTAAAAAAAATACAGTTAAGGAGAGATGATTCAGTGCTGGAGGAAAAAAAGCAATGTGTGTGATTGGTGAGCACACTCGCCCCATCTATGAAATCATCTACATGCGTGGCTAGATGAACATCTGCTGCATAAAGTCAGCACTGGTTTCAGTATGCCACAAAACAATTTGGCTTTTGCTTATTTTCTGAGGAACAGTACAAGAAGAATGTATGCTATACCCGAGTAGCTAATAATGTAGCATTTAATAATGGCACCAGTGAGCAAGCAATGCTAATAAAATTCAGTATCTTTGTCTCAAACGTGTTGTTAATCCAACATGATTCAGAAATGGATGAACGGGGGTGGGAAAGTAATCAAGCATACTTGTTTACGTTATTTCCTCTATTCTTTATCAAGGAAACTAAATGCCAGCATGTGATCAGCTCTGACTCCAGCACACTGCATGTGCAACTACTGTTTTAATGGACTGCTCGAACTGATGGCAGAATGAGAAAGATCATCCAATAAATTCAGCATATACATACAATATAAATCTCGCCTGTATTTATCAGTGATTAAGTATGACAGGGAGTAGTATCTTATCCAGGAAATTCCATATGCTACGTGGACCAGATCCTCAGCTGGTATAGACCAGTTTAGCACCAGTGAAGTACTAGCAGTACGGTACGGATGATCATAGCTGCCAAGTTTGATGCTGCACCATGTGTGATATTCTATGCCAATTATTTAACAAGCTTATCAGGTATTTGCATTTAATTTGAATATAACCAACTTCCTTTTTGAAAGCCTGCACTACTGCCATGGGGCGGAAAGCAGCCCTGCTGA
>NW_009650124.1:512005-565512 GCF_000708025.1 Charadrius vociferus | reverse complement strand
TGCTGAACAAAACCCTCAGCTTAACTACTAAGCAGTCACCAGTGGAAGATTTCATAGCCACTCATATTTCTGTAGTCCCTTCCCTGTGAGCAACAGACCTATACTGGGTCTTCTAGTAAATAAAAATGGTGGCAAGGGATTTGTGTTTTGGAGCTGCAACTGAGAGTCTTTGCCTCTTCCATCCTGCTCCCTGTCCCCAGCCCCAAAATTCTGTGCCTTATAACAGGCACAAACCATCAACTACATGCGAGCAGGTTTAACTCTACAGATCCAGGTGACATTTACGCTGGTAAACTACAGCCAAAGATTATAATCAACAATACTCCCAGGCATTTAGTCTTCTAATAGAGTGCTAGCAACATTCAGAAGAGAGATACCAGGCGTTCTTGGGAAGGTTCCTCTGTGGAAGTGATAGCTGAGATTTGGGAGCTACCACTACTCAGGCACACATTATTTCAGTTGCTCTACCCCACCCTGTTCCTAAAAAGTCAGCTCTCATCAACCTGGACATCAACAGCAGAAGACTGTACGTCCAAATTCACCTCTCTAATGTAAGATGCTGACATATACACATTTTTTTTCTTTGGCTTGGCTTTGGAACGACCACCTAGGAAGGTGTTGCACAGTCCTCCTGTATTCTGCCAGCAGAGGAAGTGGTGCAGAAAGTCATGCTGTTACCTGCAGGCTAGCAGCCCTTTGAGTGCAACACCCTTTGGGAGTGCAAAAGTTGGGTTTCAGGATTTCCTGGGTTCTTTCCTTGCTTTATAATTATATTACATTATAATTTAGTGGTCAGAGATGCTTTTGGGTTTGGGTTGACTGCAGGAAACTAAGTTCAGGAGTATTCTTTTGAATCCATAGATCTTATCACTTGAGATAAAAGCTCATGCACATTGAAATTGAGACAAAAAGTGCTGTGCATCATCTTACCAGCTCAAGCATAAAGACCTATCCGGCATCACAAGCTTGGGTCCCTACTCTGAGAGGCAGCATGGCAAAGTAGAGGAGAATGAAGCCTACAATACTTGAGAAATAATTCCCTAACTCCCTCTGTGATCTGACTGTAAAATAGATGAACAGTTGCTGGTTTCCCAATTTGGAGCAGGATCCATTGATTAGCAAGATCATGAAGTGCCTGGGAACAGAAGAGGTTGTCTTTAAAAGCTTTCCTGGCTTATGTCTCATTACACTTTCTCCTTAGGTTACAGAAGGAATGGGAAGAGCCCTCTGTCAGCAAAAGTGAGTGGCTGAGTACTGCTAGCAGAAGAACTAAGATATATTAGTAAAATGTGAAGTCCATATAGGGCCCACAATCTCTAGCAGGTTTGATGAGGGACCAGGCTTTGATACACTCCTCGATGAGTAAGGGCATCACAATCTGACCTAGATAGGAAGCTTGTCTGGGAGGATACCAGGGTAGTGATAACATCCCAGTACAAATGGTTACAGCCAGTGTGAACTGAATGTCATAGAACACATTCTCTGGAATAACAAACTAAAATAACATAAATGCAGCAGAGATTTTCTTCAGCTGGTGCTGAGATGGTCTGCTGCCTCAGTTTCTCCCTTTGGGGCTCTCCAGAAGTATCCCACAAAACCTAAGTCTCAGACAGTGTTCCTCCTTCTCATTTAATTCTTTTTCCTTTGCTGTGTTAAATTTCACTGTGTCTCTTCTTCTGGCTCTTCATTTATTCAAAAGGCTAATATCAACACATTTTGGCACTCATTGTGCAAATACATGCCCAAGGTGTGTTCAGCATAGTATTAGCGATTCCAGCTCCAGTGCTGCCATTAGCTCTGTCAGTGCAGGCATCAAATTGCAATACATAATCTTAATGCAAAGCTGTCAACCGGTTACTTCATTATACCTACTGTATAGTATTCCCAGGCCAAGATTATGTTAACAATAGAGTTAAGACAGAGAGCATAGATTAAAAATGTAGACAAAATAAGCATTGCAGGAATATTGCAATTATCCCCAAACCAAATATTAAAAACCCTTAAGATTCAAAGTTCAATCTATACTAATAGAACTTCACCATAAAGTCATCGAAACCACCTCAGCTGTGGCAAGTAGTGACAGGCTTCAGTAAACAGGCAAGTAAGCCTTATAACACCAATAGCTGCAGTAGCGTGAAATATTTCTACAGGTTTAAAGCAATTCTTTCTTCCTCATGTTCTCTTTATAGTGAATTTATATGTTAACAGTAAATACACGTAGTTTTGTTTATCAGTGTACGTGGTATGACTTTCTTCTAAAATAGAGTGGAAAATACAGTGAAATGGTTGTTATGTTGGACGTATAAGCAGTTTTGAAAAAAAACCATGTGTCTTAATGCTAAAAGACTCCAAAAAATTTAGTCTTAGCTATGATACAAATCAGATCACCTGCTTTTAAAATGTATATTTTGTCTTGCATTCACAGAGTTCATGAAGATAAAATAACACCCGTCCTTAGCATGTAATTACATGTTCATATGCCTACAGTGTAAATAGTGTGCCCTTTAAAAAACAGTTACTGGCATATAACTAATTAATGAAATTATTCAGGGTTATTGCCCACATACCAGCAACATTTGTTACAGAACAGTTTGCATTCAGGTTTAACCAGTTTGCAGCCCCGCTGGCTTGCCACATTATTTTCCATGATAATGCTTTTATCTGGTTTGAGAAAACCGCATTTTAAGGGAAAAGAGCTATACTACAAAATAGGGCTAGAAATAAACTACGCTGAGGGCAAAATCCAGTCTTGGCGTCATGAAGCCACGTGCAGCTACAAGGGAAGAGGCTGTAGCCCATCAGGCTGCAGGCAGAAAGGGTGAGAGCAGCTGCTTGGGGAGGAGGGGGGCTAGGGGGCACGCACACTTGGCAATATGCTTTGAGAAGTTGCATATGAACTCCTTTCTGAGTCCTGCTAGGAAAGGAAACATCAGCTGAAAGGAACCAGGAACTTCCTGCATAACCGGGCACTCGGGGGAGTACTTGGCTGGAAAAGGACACTGTTCCTGTGTGTGTTGCTCTGCCCCTTCTCTTCTGAGTTCAGACTAGCAATTTTTTTTCCCTAAACACCCAGGCCCCAGCAACGTGAGCTGAAGTTATGCCATTGGCCCTAGGACTGTATTTCTTTTGTTTGCATCGGTTTAAGCAAATTCCTCTTAATCACTTAATGTAATTTAAACATATAGTTGTGGGCCACATGGGTGTAAACAGGTAGGTACAGCACCAGAAGCACTCGCGGAATTGCCTTTGCTTACACGCAAGGGTGAATTTGGTCCAGTATTTTTGCACAGAAAGGCAATGTGTAATGTTACTGAAACACATTTTCTCTGGCACTGTCTCACTGCTGTTGGCACAGACACAACTCTTTGATATTGAGTAGGTGAGTGATATTTCTTGCCAGCTTTCTATCTGTAACTTTGACTCCCAGTAATATTTACTAGCTGCTATCAGTATGGCAGCTTTTAAGTTTCATTTCAGTCATAGGCCAGACATTAAAATAAAGCTAGAGGCGGTGCCTGTCCTGACAAGTCATGATATTCTGTGGTGATGCACTTCTGCGTCATCTCACAATGACAGTACGTGCCATGAGGAAGAAAAGGAAGGGGGAGTAGGCTTTACGTCTGTATTTAGCAGAAAGTACAAACACACATTTCTCTCTTCATTCCTGTGAACAAAATCCAACCACAGCTCTCCGGAAAAGAACATACTGCAACACTGTAAAACAGTCAATAAAATCAGTTGGGGGAGGCTGTGTTTTGGGATGGGAAAGGAAAAAGGTGAACAGTGATGAAATACCACATTTTACCTCCTACATCTTAAATATTTTAAGACATAAAAGGAGGATAGTTTCACACCGTCAGCTACCCATAAGCCACAGGAACCAACTTGTACTTTAACAGCAGCTTGTCAACTGCAAGGTATTTTCTATCAAAACATCAACAAATGTGATTCAGCCTGTAGGGCTGACTGTACAAATCCTACGTAATTTTTTGCCTCCCTTCTTCTCTATGCTGACATATTAGTCTACTGATTTACAATAGAGTACTGCAAATACAATGCCTCCTTGAGTGCCTAATAATAGAACTAATATTCTAATAGTATTAGAAATAATATTCTAATCAAAACATGGGAGCTGAATTAGAAAGGTGCACTGTTTCCCACCTATGTAGAAGTCTACCTCACCATCAGGAAGGGGTTGGTGCAGGAGAAACAAGGAGGATGTTTAGTTCCACATGTACACGTGCTTTGCTTGATGTGCAGTTTCACACCAGAGCCAGCTGAATGCAACTGGGAGATTTGTTCAAAGGAGCTGCTGCTCCTTTTCCTCCCTCCCCCATTTGTTCACTTGCTCCTGCCCATATCCCCTCTTGCTCTCAGGAGTTGCAGGGCTGGCCAGTGAGCAGCTCGGACAGATGGTGGATTAGCCCCTGCGTTGGTTTAGTGAAATGATCCAAAGCACCCTTTGGCAGAAAGATCTGATGTACTTCTTACGCCTGCGTATGTGCCAGAGCTGCAGCTATCGCTAGCTCCACCTCAGGGACCTGACAGATGAAGTGCCTTGCAATCCCTGTTGCACTCCAGGCTGCTGCACGTCTCAGCTGGCTCCTTACAAAATGCTGTGAAGATACGTGGAGCAACAGAAATACTACTAAGTGTTGTGAGTATGAAATGTTAACTTTCACCTTCTCAGAAGTAGTGCAAAGGCACCTAGGCTCACCCATCAGCTACATGCTGAAGGATGACAGTGCCAAGGCGGGCTGCAAGGCAGTGGCAGGGCATGCTGAGGAGCTGTGGGACAGCTGCAGTCACTCTGGACCTCATCTAAAGCCAAAGAGCTGACTCGCATCTGTGGGGCTGACAATCAAGCACCTATTCCCAGTCCCTGCTAAATTAAGTTAAACAAAGACAGCTAATTTTGTATTTTAAATTGATGGTGTTGATGTTACACCCAGTGCGGCTTTTCTTTGAATGCTGCCTGTCAACCTGCCCTACTTTCTGAAGGTTGTGGGGATGCTGTAATGAAAGGGATGCAAGTATTTCATAATACTAGCACATCTTCATAAAGGCACTATTTCTGAAAATTGCTGATCCCCACTTGAGGCCTGTTATTGCGAGCAGCACTCGGGGCTTGCAGCCCCAGAAATGCTGCTGCCGCTTCTGCTCCTTCGCACGACTTGTTTGTCCTGTATCCTCCACGTCCAGAACGTTCTTCGCAGGTCAGATTGTAATCTTGGGTAAAGTGTAAGCAGCACCGTGTACCTGGAAATGTCTGCAGAGATACATGATTATGCATGCTGTGTGCCCAAGATTAGAGCTTGGCCCGGCACCAGGAGTTAGGAAACCAGACCCTACCCAGGAGTTAAGAAACTTGCTTACATTTGTTGTGTACTATTTTAAACATAAGAACAAAGAGGAAAACACTCTGCACTGATCTTTGCTGATGTGGAAAGTCAGACTAAGACACCTATTTATGTTTCACAATGTTGAGGAATATCTATTACTTCAGGATGACAGTCGTGCTGAGCCTGTTGTGCAATAGGGATTTACAAGAACTTCTGCAAACTTACCTCTTAGGTACTAAATGAACTTAAGCCTCTCCATGTTTACTACACAAAGTTCATTTTAGCACCAAAATAGTTCATGGCACTGTTTGTCCCACACTTGCTTCACACCCTTCAGCAAGTGACACGCCACACGCGGCTGGAAGCTGATCCCTGCTGACACAAAGGGGATGGTCTCTGAGCCAAGAGCGGGGTCTTTTTCTGCAGGATTTTTGCAAAGGTGTTCCTTTGTTTTTCCTTCTTTCCCAAAGGGAACAGAATAAACCCAATAAACCTCATTTTCCAGGAATACTGTTTAAATGGGGCAAACACTTGAAGCGTCCCCTCTCTCGTGTCAGAGGATCAAGGGGGCTCCAGGGCTGGCGTCCATTGGGTGGTCCCATGTTGCTCAGAGGCAGCTGGTGGGGTCCAGGGAGGTGGCCTGTGAGTGGACAACTCTCGGGGCAGTCGCTGCAGCCTGGCGGGGCCACTGGCCCCGAATCACAGAGAGCAGCTGCCCACCCATAGCCCCAGCTCGGGTACTTTGTTGAGAAGTCTTTAAAAGGTAGACAGGGTGAAACCTGGTGTGCCAGAGGGAGTTTCCCAGGATGCAAACAGCAGTCAGAGCCTCCACTCTGGTCAGCAGTGAGTACAAGCCAGATGCCTGGCTTTGAAAGGTTTCTGGGCAAAGTGACATTGAGCCCTTGTAAAACTAGGTGCCGAAGTTGGGCTCTTACAGCAACAATTAGTTGCTTACATAAGCGACCTGATTTTTCAAAAGCACTGAACATCCAACAGTTCCCATGGACTCCAATTAGGGCTGCTGGCTGCTCAGCAGTTTTGGAAATCAGACCACTTCTTTGGATGCCTAAATATGGGCTTGGGGACACTAGCTCTAGCCACTCCAACTTCCAGATTCTAGTCAGGCTGTTTCTGCATGCAGAGGCAACCCCAAATTAAAGTCAGAAAAGTTACAAGTCATTTTAGAAAAGGAACCCGATTGCACTTTGGAAATCTGTCTGGTCTGCTGATATTACTAAGAAATTAAATAGAAATCCATGTATTATTTATTGATAATCATCTATAAGGTAAAACAAGAGTGTACACTTACTTCATCCTTCGATATTTGCCATTCTGCTTGCACTTGGAGAGAAGCAGCAGAACACTAGAAACTGATTTTGGAAAACTGTCCATTTAGTATATGTTCCAGTTGCCCATCACAAAACACAATGTACTTTACCACGGGGAAAGACTTGGACTTCCTTTCATAAAAAAGAGAAGAGAACAGCAATAAATAAAAGGACTAGCAGGCAGTGGTCAGTGTTGAAACTTGTTCTCAAGTTGTTCTGCAAGACTTCCTTCCCTCTGCCCCCTCCTCCCTGCCATCCATGGGGGGAAATGCACAGGGTGGCAGGGAGCAACAGGCTTCAGAAACATTCTGACAGTTACAAGCAATTTTGCATTCCACTTCAAACTTCAGTTGATCCGAAGGAATCTCTTGTTTGCCAACTATAACATTTAATAGTGATCTAACAGTCAGGTTAGCCAGGAGTGAAAGTATGCAGTGCAATCTGAGTTTGCTCGGGTTCCTCATAGCACTGGTGTGCATCAGATAAACTCTGTTCTTTTAGCAAGCCTTTTCTAAATACCTTTTGACTTCCAAGCTACTCTGCCAGCTCTCCCACCACTGTCTGTTTAATGTGCCTCCACACTAAGCTGGAAATGTGAAAACGAGGTTGTGAGCCAACACAAGTTGTCTGAACAGTGAAGAAGAAGTGCTCTTGCTAGAGTACTTGGCTTAAGGTTCTGTATTTGGGCCTCCAAAATAGGCCTGCTTGGCAGGTTTGTTGTTAAATGAATTACTAATACTGGCTTTCAGCAAATTTCCTGTAAAGCTTTTACACTGATTTATTCTCCTGGCAAGATTTTTCTAAGTTCTGAAAACATATTTAGATATTATCACTAACTTATGTAACACTTACAGAGAGCAAGTCAAGTAGTATGGAAAGGGAGCTAATTTTCATTTGTGTAGCTGATAGAATCATGTAACTATATGTTTGCCCATGGCCTGTTTGCATGCTGATTCCTGTCCCCGTAATTTTAATGTAATTATGTAGAATCTTCACCATGACTCACATAGGAAACTTCAAAGACAATGAAGTTCATTCATTTGTGCGCTATGTATTTCCCAAATTTAAACAGGAAAGTTATCATCACAGCATCCCCCAAGGGGAGCCCAAGTGATAACAGTTGCCTCCCCTTTCCCTGCAAGTATAGAGTAATAAGTAACTTTCTCATGGACATTCCAGAGAGGGTAATGTATAACCTACGCCTTCATAGAAGGCAAAGAAATCCCTGCTCATCTCCTCTTATGGATCTCCGCTGAATAAAGACAATTCATTCTTAAACATATTTACTTTGAGGTGACATGGGCATTTCATAGCCTGTAATAGCAGTTTTGTATAAATATCCGTTTGCACAGGAGAGCTTTCCCTGCGGTACTAGAGGTAATGCTGCTTGTAACTCTATTTGTCTCTCTCTTCTGTTTTCATTCCCCCTAAATATCTAAACACTGATTCCCTATGTTCTGGCAGGTGCTTCTTCTAAATAAGTAGGAGAAGGAACAGTACTCTGGGGTTGGCTGGCGTAAAGCTATGTTATTTGAGAAAACCCCTGTCATTCAGGTTTATGATCCTCTGGACAAAGGGTCCTGGGCATAGTGCAGAAGAATTAGCCCTCTATGCTGCCCAGGGTCTCTGTTGCAAGATATGCAAAGGAAACTCTGGCTGTATGCTCTGGAAAAAGGAAAGATTTTTGTTGCAGTGATGGAGTGGATCCTACTATTCAGAAAAGGAGAATTTCTGTATTTTTGTCTTTTGGCCCCTGTCCAATCAGTGCACTGAAGAGTTACATTTACAATTTTATTTATTGTTCCTCATTGCTGATGGGAAGGAGAAGTCTTATTTTTTAATCAGAAAAAAAGAGAGAATGCTCATTTTCACAAGACATTGAGAAATTGAATTGCAGATCCAAAAGGCCCCAACGGTGCTACATGTATGCTTACAACTCACTGGTGATGTGATGTTCTCAGAAAGGTGGCAAAGTTTAGAAACGGAGCAACTGACATCTGAATTTAAAAGACACCTTCACTCCCTGAACTACCCTCACCTCTTTCTCATCTCTCCCTGCCTCCACCCTGATTCCCACTGCAGTTCTGTTGGTTCAAAGGAGTCTACAGCTGGTGCAAATTTCCAGCAAGCGGGTAATAGAGACGCTTTGGAGGTAAGTATGAGCTATGCTTGTTTACAAAAAGATCTTATCTCAGCTTTGATTGGAGGCCTTGAAAACAAATTAACGGCAAAATTATTGCTTCTCCAAGTCCTGCACAGATCAATGTACTTAACTTTAATACACATATTAATTAAATGTAATTCCAGTTACTGACTATTTAGGAATAACAAGATAAACCAAATGCATCCCAATAAAATCTTTCTGTCACACATTTGGCATATATTTTCTCAGTATATTATACATGTATTACCCACAGAAAGCCCACCTTAATACTGTTCTTCTAAAAGACAACAAAGTTAAGCATTCAGGGCTTAGGAAATCCCAGCATTAAGGCTCATTGTGTAACCTCAATTCAACCTCTGTCGTATTGTCATCATGTATGGTGACACAGTCACATAGAGGTTTCTTCTCACAAGACCTCTGCCTCATTCAATTTCTTAGGAAGGACAGTGCTCTGTAAGTGTTTAATATTTTATTCCTTCCTTGTTCAATACACTGTTGCCTAATGCGTTATTCATCGAACACCATTCACGCCTGCTCTGAAAAAGAGAATATAGAATTTCCTCAAGGGTTTTTCTGTGGTGCTTACCATAATAGTGCTGGAGTGATACACAAATGTTAATGAATCATTTCACAGATTAAGAAGAGAAGCAGAGATATTCAAAGTTGGTAAGCAATTTCAAATGCCTGCAACCTGTTTCTTATGATTATTTAGCATTGTATTTTCAAAGCTTGCTTCCACTAACTACAGCTGCAGCTGTGAGCATTCAGCATTTCTGCAACGTGGTCCTATAACCTCAAGTCAGAAAACCAGGAAATATGAGGAAATAAAATAGTGACCAGGGCTGGGAAGTCACCTGGAAGTTGCTTAATTAGGGGTCCCTCCTGCAATAAGTCAGGTTTACAAAACTGGTCTGGACCAGCCCTATATTGACTATCTCATCATAAAGATTCCAGTCTGGGCTTGGAAAAAGGTTTGTCAAAACTGGACTGTGTACGTGAGTGTCTTGGTTTTGATAGATTGGCATTTTGTGACAAAAACGTTGTACAGAAGAATTCCCAAACAACTTCAGTTGCAACAAAGACACACCAGGAAACCAAATTAAGGTTGCCTCAGCAACGTTAATTTTTTGGTATTTCTTAGCTTTTTGAGTGCTTTAGAGTGCATCCTTAATAATAATCTTTTCACCAGTGTGTGTGTGCAATCTAGTTCCATATCAATGGGTGCAGACATGTTCATATTTACATATGCACATAGACATAGATGTGCTTGGACACGGTGCTACATAGACTATCAGTATTCTTACTTCAATTCACATACGATTAATCAAAATAGAAATATTATATAAAGAAGCAGATAATCTGCCACTTCTGACTTCTTTTTTTTTTTTTTTAAACAATGACATGAAACTGCTTGAAGCTTTAGCTTACACTGGAGGATCTTGTTGTTGGTGATTTTCACAGCTATAAACAAGTATATAAAGACAATAAATACATTTCCAAAATATTTCTGTATTCATTGTTGCTGTATTATTTACATCTCTAGACAGGTTTCTAACTCATTCAGGAAAAATATTATGTGGGGGGTTAGGAGATGGGGAGGACTTTATAATGGGAATAGGCTATACTTTTACCATAGATGTTATTCAGAAAGAATTTTAATAAAACCACCAATTGTATTACATCAGTGCATCCTCTTAAAGCCCATGGAGATTTTCCTAAACAGAGCTAAGCCATTTGCCTCAAACATCTTATCTATTTCTGTCACTACACAAATCCCCTAAATATTTCAGTCACTGCAAGGCCAACTGAAATGGTAAATTACCTCGTATACTAAAGGGAAAACTTGAATAGCACTAGGTTCAGATCCTGTTGAAAATGAGGCTGCTGGGATTGAAGACAACTGCAGGAAAATCAGAATTATGAACAGTATCATCCCCATCCAACAATTACACTATTGCCTATTGGTAACATTCCTTTATACTTCTCCTTGCTTTTCTTTTGTCTGATGAGACATTCTGCTATTTTCCTAAGCACATGTTGAAAGACAACTGACAAAGGATGGCCTCACCTATTATTCTTTGTAATGGAAGTATTTGCAGACAGGTCACCAGAGGCTACTGCAGCTTTTGGAAAAGCTGACAATAATACAATGAAAGCATTTCTGAAACCCAAGGCTGCCACTTCTGTACTTTTACTTCTCCATTATACAGTGTCAAATGCTTTTCTTGGTGCCCCCTAGCTAATTCTGGAAGCAGGGACTTTTAGTAGATGGATGGTTTAACCTGGGAATAAAGCTAGTGGCACCAGGGGACAAATCCAAGTGGCTCAGATAAGGTTCAAATTCACTTACAAACTTATCCATAAAATTCTACAATGAAGGACAAATCGAAAGAACAATTAGCTTCTGCCACTACATGAATTGTCTTTCTAACAAAACCACCACAGCGTTAGCTGTGATCCCAAGAACTGACAATTCATAATGGTGACATCAGCCTACAAAGGGAAAGCAGAAAGAAATGCATAGAAAGGATTATTATCCTCCCTTATTCTCTAGGATTATTATTTGCGGTTTGCAGTATTATCGCACTTGTGATACAGACATTCAGTTGTAAGCTTTGCCACTGGCTTTTATTTACAACATCCTTATTGGGAAAAGACATAAGGATTCTACTTTGAGCAAAAATCCTGAGTTTTGTGGCTTTTCCACAATCTCTGTAGACGATTCTTAAGTTTAAGGGCAGGTTGGGAAGCAAATGACATCTTTACTAGTGGAGAGCAGACTTCAGAACATATACCTGTAATTCTCATGTACTTTTAAAGCACCTATGGTTGCATATTATTAAACACAGAAGGGACAATTCAGCTACAAAAGGATGATTGATCTTTCCAAATTTGACCTTATTTACACCAGTAAACAGTTTGCTGGCAACTCCAGTGTAAAACCAGCTCTGCTCTCAAATCACATAGGACACCTTCAGGAAAAGGCTGGGCATAAACCTTGCTATACATGCCAGCAGATAAGACATCATTAGGGCAACCCCTTGAAGGTGGTCCAGTGCTCTGGACTCTTCAGAAATCAAAACTGCCTCAACACGATACTAGTTCTGGCATGGCCATCTCTTGCCCCCGACCACCCTGGGGACAACTCCAAGTCACAGCGGCACCTGTATCACATTCAACACCTCCTCCACCTCTTCTCATTTCTCTACCCTGCCCCTTGCCCCACCAGCGCTGGCTCCCATGCTGCCCAGCTGCTCAGTGATGCTGGGAATTTGGGGTCTTCCTCTCACATCAGGGCAGCATCTCTTCCCAACCCAATCAGCCCTGCCCCCAGCTTGCTGCAATGTCCCTCTTTGGGACAAATGCATGCCTCAAGGTTGTTTTGCTCGCTGCTTTTGTAGCAAAGTCATCCACTGTTTGCTAGGGACTGGCCTCAAGAGCTTGGAGTGTTGCCATCCTGCTGTCAAACACCCCCACTGCCATCCCTGTCTTTGTTTTCATTGATGTCTAGTACTTTAAAACACTAAGTCTGCCCAGATATGATCAGATGTCAAGTGGTGATGATGGTGTGGCAGTGCTGTCACAGAGGAAAATTAAGAGCATATTTCTATTTTGGCAGAACCCAGTTGCTCATCTGGGACTGGGATATCATTGAGTTGTGGCTTGTACTGTTTGCACCTTAAGAGCAAGCAGCATGGACAAGATGCCTGGTTGAACACACATGTCTGCTTAGCATCTAGATTTTAGCATATGGCTATGGCTGGACTAGCAGAGATGCATATTTTCCTGTGAACTGACTGTGGCGCGTGGATTCAGAAAATTCCCTGCTGGGCTTTTTAAAAAGGCTGTTGTATTTACACGTCTCCAAGAAGAAATTTAAAAAAATTAAAAATAGTTCTCTCTCGTACAATGATGACATGATAATACCTTTTTTTTTTTCCTGTTCTGAACTGAAACTTGTTCTCAGGAGGAAGGGGAAGGGAGCCTTCATCTCTCTTTTTTTTGGAAGTCTATTAAAGACTGACACCAAAATGTAGTTATATGGGTTGGGCACATTTTTTTCCTGAAAGGGGTCAGAGGGGTGAAATCCCAATTTCCTCTGCTTTCCCTGTGGAAAGAGGCCACGGCATATTTCTGCTGAGCAGCACTCTGAATGTTTTTACTTTTCTTGGGAAATGTCTTTCTTTTTCTTCTTTAAACAATTAATGGCATTTTCTGAAAAGCAAGGGCAGCAGCAGTATGCTCAGATCAACTTAAAAAGCCAGAGGTTCAGACACACCTCTGGACAAAAGTTTTCCAATTGACAGTTTTAAACTAAACTCAAAGAGGGAGGTCTAACCCCAAATTTGGTTTTATTTGCTTTATAACTCTTTGGAAAGCAGCGGCAGCCTCTCCTCAAGTGGAACCTGAGTAAAAGATGAGGATGAGGAAAGGATGTAATTTCCATATAATCTGTGTGCACCTGCATGCACACACACACACACTGTGTTTTACAGACATGTAGCTCCAACTGCAGCATCCCAGGTACAGCACCCAAGGGCTGCTCCTCATCTGTGCAGGTCAAGAGAAGGAAAGAGGCAGGTTTGGTGTTGCAACGAGTGCACAGTCTCCCCGTGGGCAAGGGCTGCCCACTGACCTCTGTTCTCCTTCTGGCGTGACTGGACTGTGCAGTCTTCCTGCTGTGGGGCTCTTTCTCAACGCGGTAGCCAAGCCACAAGCCTGGAAAGCAACACTGGAGCTATCAGAAAAGGCAGGAGTATTGTTGCCAGGTACTGCTCAAAGCCACTTCAATCCACTCTAGAAAACACTGGTGTTTGTTTGAAAGAAAAAGTACACTATACCTGTATGTAAAGAGCTAATTGAAGTCGGCAATAAAAGAAGGATTAACTGATCTATGAAGTATTTACTGAACACCCCCAGCTACAGTATACAGTTTCCTTGAATTTAATATCTTAATTGCATCTGCAGTTTCTTTGGGCACAAAATGAGAATGTAAGACTGCCATATCCCCTGGTGTGCAGGCTACCATCAGCTCTGAGTCAGTGCCTTTCATTTCTTCATCTAACTCTCATAGTACAGAACAGTTCCTAGATATGGGAGAAATGAAGAAAGGCATGATTAATACTTGAAGCTGTTCACTAGTTTCTGTCCTCTTGGCAGAGGTTGTAGCAGCAACAATCAGATCAGAGCCAAATGGCTGCATTTGGACCATTGCTTTCTGATGTTGCCCATTTCTGATGTGGCCTTTGGCTAATCTGTTTTAAAATGAAAGCATTCAGTTTGAGGGTTATTTTCAATAGGATCATTAGGAGTTAATACAACTGTTCTCTCAGTATGGGCTGTGCAAACACTAGAACTAAAACTCAAACTGAATAGTTTTCATTCTAGTGCCGCCTTCTAGTCAAAGATTTCAAACCGTTTTGCAAAGCACTAATGAAATAGCCAAGACCCATGACACTCCTTTGAGGCTCTTACTTTTTCTCATGCTTCCTTTCCCCATGAAGACAAAACACTACAGTCACAAGTAATTTGCCCGGATTTTGCAGCCCAGGACAGTGGACTGCTGTCTGCGAAGACACATTGCCTACAATGACAGTAGAGCCCTATGCTCCAAATACCATAACTCACGCTCACTTGTCCATAAATTAATTTTAACTTATTCCTGATAAATTTCGCTTGTATACGTGTTCTGAGCTACAGGCCTATAGAAATAAGTACACCACCACCTCAGTTTATCCATGCTAGGTTCCTCTCCACTTCAGAATAAAGTCCATACTGTTATTTTTAGACATCAAGGAACAACTGCTTCAAGTATTCTATCACCACCAGATGTCATTAAAAATGGCTTTTCAACTATTTGGTTAGTGACTGATGGATCTTAAAAAAAAAAAAAAAAGGCAAAACTGTTCAGCAACATCAAAAAATAAGGAAAGTAAGTCTATCATCCAATTCACAAAGAGAGATTTCTTTGGAAAAATAATAAAGCAGACTTGACAGTGTAGAAAGAAACAATTGCAGTTGAGAGTTCTAAAATACAACAACAACAACAAATACAGCACAAGAACCAAGTCTGCTAATATTGAGGCTATCAGACTAAACTTACACATTGCACAAAGATTATATTTTTTCCACAGAGTGAAATACCTCTCTACATCACTCTTGATGGGGAAAGTCCCTCCCAAGTTAGATGTAGCAGCTTAGACAGGAGACAGAAATTCTGCATCAGGAAATTAGCCAGGTAATTAAGTATTTGTCAACAGGAAAAAAAGCTACAGGCACAGATGGATTCCCAACTGAGATTTTTATGCTTTTGGAAGTAATACCTTCTCCTAAGCTGTTTAGAATCTTCAATGATGTTTTTAAGTCAAGGGCAGTTAAAACTGAATGAATCTGATGGAAATATTATCACCTTTAATGAAGACAAACCAGTAAGTCTGTTGCCATTTGCCATGACGTTTCAATATCAAAACCACCTTCAAATAATTTGGCAAACAGATTGGAAAATTGCATAAAGCTCTTGATTAGCAGAGATCAGGTTGGTTTCAGTACTGGCAGGTGGATAACATCTGGCAGCTTGTGGATTGAGTCAGTAAAGGAATGAAAGTGACATCATTAAATGCCATAAAAGTTTTTGTTACAGTCAATGGGGATAATTATTGTAAGCATGGCAGATAATGGAGAAGCAGATCTGAACAGCTAGAGCAGTGAGATGAGGCCAAGCATTTCGCATGACAGAAGAATTTGTACACTTTGAAGGAACATGTAGGCAACAGTGACCTCTCCCTTCCACCTCTGCTTTTCAACCTATTTGGAAAGGACAAGTATAGCAGATTCAGAGAGCGACAAATGAGTAAATAGCAATAATTAGTTAAGCCAGAGGAATGGCTAACTGCACCAATGCAGGCATAACAGGTAGATTAAAGTTTTGCAAAATCTACTGACAGATAGCTCCCGATAGCTAACAGAAATGTTAACACTGACTGAAGAATAAGCAAGCTGCCTTTTTTAAAGTATTAGCAAGGGACATGAGTATGTCCATAACCCTAACACTTGACATGGCTAAACTGCTCCAAATTGTTTTAGATTGATGTTACCCAAGATACTAAACCGCGTTGGTGACTAACTTACTGACTATCTGGCAAGTACATCTTGGTTGGATGCAGCCAATATTGTCTCCAAGACCATATCTTTTGTCTGCTCATATTCCCAAACATTTTTAAGAGACAAAAATAATTTTTAGAAGTGCAGAATCGGTGAAAGAAAGTACCAAACATTTGCTAAGATACCAAGGAGTCTTTGATTAACTTGCTTTAACAAGCAAGAGAATCCACCTGTGGAGTTTTCAAGATGACCCCAGAATCTGTCATAGGGAGCCACATGGGCAAAAATGCTGAGATACCAACTTCTACTTACCTCAGACAGAGGTCTGTAGATGACATGAGTGATACAATTTATGGCTAAGATTACAGAACACAACATTATAGAGACCTCAACTTCAGTTCTTCTGAACTCCTACCAGGCCAGATACAGATAGTGCACCTCTGCTATGCTGGTACAGAAAGTCCTAAAATATTTCATGTAGAACAGACAGTATTAACTGGCATTTTCAGAGTAGCCCAATGGAGTTAAGTGTTCAGATACCATGAACTTTTCTGCCTAAATCCAATAAGCTCTAAAAATTCCAGCAGTTTTTATAGATATGAAAATTACTTTGTTTTCCTGGCTTCATTTAAAATTACATTGTATTTCCAACCCTTTAGTTGAAAGTCCCTTCAAAGTTTAAGAATTTTACAGTCATTCTTTCAGTATTTAATTTTCAACAAGATTTAATGTTAAAACACAAATGTTGTATTAGCTACACTTCAGTCCTTTCCTAAAGAAAAGTATCAGCACCAATATAATGAGGATACCCAGGAATTTTTATCAACAACAAGAGAAGTCTTAGAGTAAAATATTTTACCTTGGGTTTTTTTTTGGTTGTGGTTTGGGGTTCTTTTGGTGTTTTTCTTTAAAAAAAATTTGGGAATCAAGATGTATGAGACAAACACAGAAGGACTGTAATCCCAACTCTTGCTTTTTAGTTTAACCGCAGGGTCCAACAACCTCTTCAGCAACTACCAGTTCCCAGATGATACTAAGCCTTTTCTTACCCTCTAAATAGGAAAAAGCAGGCCTCCAAAGCACGAGAGAATTAATTGAAGGAAGAAAAGTCATTGGACTTTGAGATATTAGAAAAGAATGTATATAAATTTAATTTGTAAAGGCTGTTATTTCAAACCTCTGAGAAAGGGTAGAATTTGCAGAGCATGCAGAGGCAAAGAGGTGATAATTAATTCTATGGAAGGTCCAAGGGCATAATTTCAAAACACAGCAGTGAACTTAATAAGCCTGATACAGAAGACAGAAGTTAATTATATGAGTAAGTAAGGGAAAAGCTTCTGATAAGGAAATTCCCATTGTGTTTTGGTCCCTTAAATTGAAGGAGCGTGGTTTTCTCTTCAAGATTTTTTTCTTGCAGTAAAAGAAACTCATTAAAAATTATTAATTCAGAAGTACCACAACAATTTCTTCTTTCAAGATAATTTACAGAGATGTATCACTGGCTACTGGAGAGAGCGTGGGCTGAAAGGTAACTTCGTGCAGATATGGTAGACCCAACCAGAACATATGGGCATTAATTGGATGTTTAAAATGATGTAATATTGAGTAAAAGGTGAAATTACCACTTCCTGCATTAGTCCTATAACAAGACTCATGAGTATATGCCATAAAAAGATATGCCTTTAGCATGAAAATATGAGTAATAAGCCTAATTTTATTAATTCTGGTCAGTTATCGTGCATGCTTAAAACCTGGATGTAGAGATGGCAACTTCAAAGCTTTCTACTGTAGAAGAAAAAAGATTAGAGCAATACAGACTTCTGCCAATATTTTGATGAGACAGTAGCAAGTGGGGTTTTGTTGTGGGCATATGGGATTAGTTTGCATCAACAGAAGAAATATGTGCAGTACACCCAGAAGCGATTTATCCTGCCACTGAAAGAGCTGTGCACATAAACACATGGAATATCATCATGACATCCACACCACCCAAACCTCTAAGCAAGTATTAAGACACAGATTGAGCTGACTCAAAAAGAGTAGAGCAAAGATAGTAAACCAGCATTACAATGGAGTATCCTAAACTAGATTTAGAATGGGCTGCCTAGAAGATATCAACCACCAAAGACAGGATCCCCAAGAATTTTATACATGTTACAAAATAATCATTTTTTTTTAATGGTACAAGCAGTAATATTTTGTTCTTTTGCTTCTGTCTTACGATTTTATTAGAGAAAGTTGAAGGTACAAGAAAGATGCAGTAAAAAGGAAAAAAGAGTTCAAATACTCAACAGGCATCCATTTAAATAATCCATTGGTCTTGTAAGACAGTTACTGTTTTTAGATATATGATACAGAGCTTTGTCTTCCCAATAAGATTATTTGTATTTGTTTCACTTCTGCCCACTAATTTAGAATGCACTAAAAGAATTCCAGCACATTCATCAGGCATAATGTTTATTTCAGGCATCTCTACAGCTTGTACTTTCTCCATTGAAATATTTCTAAGTGCTTGTAAGCCTGGTCTTATGCAATGTTTTCACCCTCTCCAGCTCAAAAATTACTCAAAAATGTGGTAGAAGACAAAATGAAAAGCAGAAGAAGATCATAAGGAACTTTCCTGACAAAGTCATTCTGTCATCCATACAGCCTAGTATGTTATCAAGGGAAGTTGAGAAATGGAGTGAATTGCTAGTAAATGTCCCTGTGATTCACAGATGGAGATTTTTATTTCACTTTTGATCAAGCCAGGATTCACAAGCCTCCTTTTGCACAGATCACACTTGAGAGTGATGTACAAGATTTTTTTTTTGTAGTTTTCTCTTATTTGTAATCTCCATTAGGAAGAATGGATTGGAAAGATGGGAGCATAACAGGTATGGCTGCATACAGGCAACAAACGCTTCAGCCATGCATGTTTGCTGCCTGTATGCCAGAAAAGCTCACAGCCAGTCATAAACTTTACAGACAGCAATACAAACCACACTCTTTAAAACTTTTAAACAAGCTCTGTGATTCTTTGTCACTATAGCCCTTGGAGAACAAGAAGAGGTCCTGGAATTATTCACTAAGCACCCTCATTATCCTAATTCAACCCTCTCTTTGAATTTTCCTTTTCTATACTACCACTGCTCAGCTAGTAATGATAAATACTTTGTCCTGTGCTGCTCAGTGCTACCTTGCACCTCCCTGAGCCCTAGCCCAAATCCACCACACACACCTGTGGACTTTTGGGATTTCAGGTTTGGTTTCATCAGGTGGACCCAATAGTTAGGATGACTCCTTTGGCTCTGACTGACTCTGCAGACAGAGGCTATTTGGCCCATTTTATTTTCTCCGGCTTGCTATCAGTTTGTCTAAGAAGCTGCAACAAATGTAGGCACACTTGATAGTGGTCTTGTCTTATCAAGAAAGCTAGCACACAAAGTTGTTTTTTTCAGATGATAAATACTGCCTATAGATTAGCAAATTATTCGAAGAAGCCAGTCTTATCTTCTCTCCCTCTCCCTCCAGAAACATGTGAAACAATGTTTTAGTATTCCAAGGGTAAGTTGTTTCTCCTGTCTCTAAGAGCACTGTCTGACAAATAAGTCTCTAAATAGCAAAAATCAAGCTGTTTGCCCTGGAGGGGTCTGAAGGCCAAGCAGATCTGTTCTCTAGGGTTCTTGTCATCTCTTCTCAAGCAGCTGAAATCAGTCTTGATAACTGGCACAGGCAGCAGGGAATCTTTTTTTCCAGGCCAGAAACATCACAAGGAAGATCTGAATCATGGAGAGAGGTTTCCAGCAGGTGATTTGAGCTCTGTAGTTTCTCTCCATGATCATAAATGCAGAAGGACCTTGGCTCACATGACAGAGGTCAGCACACCTTTCCTCCCCTTTCCAGCACATGAAGGATGCTGACAGCCATGGCACCCTGCAAAGACTGTCCCCTCCCATCCCAATTCCTGAACTTAAACGGCAGCTGAGCAGGGAGGAGTTGCATGTCCAGATGGATGATGAAGTCCCCATAGCCTGCAGTCCTCATTTGGATTCTTTACCAAAAAGAGATCCTCACACAGAAAAGACAGAGAGATATACAGAAAAACAATCAAGAACCCTAAAAGAAAATCTCATTTCACATGATGCTTATTTTTTTTTTCAACTTTTTTTGTTTCTTTACAAGCCTTGCACATAAAGACACAGCATCTGGGATGTGAACAAGCTTGGACCTAAATTTGAGGTTCTTGTAGCATGCCTTTACTCTCAAGACTGTAAAGCAGTTTAATGGGGAAACAGACAGTAACTAACCTTGAAAAGAAATTCTTTGTGGCCTCTATGATACTCACCATCTTTCATATTTGCTTGTAATACCCCAGAACCTATCACTAGTTGTCACAGCTACCAAGGGGACAGATTTTCAAAGTTAAGTGCATGCCAACATCCATCTAAGAGAAAGATAGAGTAGGTCTTAAATCTGTAGTTCTTTTCACCAGTAGTTAATGATGCAGCCAATTTGGGCATCGCAAGGCATAGAAACATTAAAAATATAATGATTTAAAGAAAATAAGTTATGACAAGGCAATTTTAAAAATGTGCTTACAATCACTGATCCAACCCAAAGCAAACAAAAACAATCATTTCACAAAACTGAAGTGTGTGCCACAAGAATGTACTGCTGGCTGGTGTTTTTGAAAGAATTCTATTGTTCAAAGTAGCTGACGTTGCCAAAAGATACAATAATTTTATTACATTGTCTTAATGAACAGTAAACTTCTCTTTGTACTATAAAATGGTGGAAAAACTGCAGGATTTTGAAAAGAAACAAAATCTGCAAACTGAAACATCTCAGCTGCATGCCTTGGCCATGAATCAGTCCAAAGGAATTATTAAATATGGAAATAAATTACCCAAATTTTACCAAAGACCCAACACCTAGCTGTTTGTTTCTACAATTAATTAACTATAGAGAGATATACTACAGAAGTTTGGAGGTCTGTGCTTAAGGTAATTACAAAAGACGTAAATTTAGACAGCAGTTCAGTGGAAAAAAGGAAGACATGATTAATCAACAGGATTAGATAGAAAAATTCTTTACATATAATTGTAAGGAGCAACTGCACTTTAATTGTAGCATTGAGAGAATATGTCTTTCACATGCTAAATTATTCATCGTGTCAGATACTTGAATGATTCTTTCTTAAATCTTCATGTAGGAGGTAAAAATTCTGCAGACGATACTTAAGGAAAGATACTGGAGGAAAGTTTATATGAAAAATTTAGAAGTCTCTCGTCTGCCTAGACTGATAAATAGTAAATACAAAAAGGGGAAAAAAGTGAAAAGAAGAAGGAAAAAAAAAAAAAAACACCTTAAGGGAGAGCTATGATTTGAGAAGCCTGTTTCTTAGAACAACAAATATTGAGTCATCATAATAGAGAAAGAATTAGTCATTCTTTGCAACGCTACACTACATCCTCTGCATGAGTTATGCAGAGGATATGCAGAATATGGACTTGTCTCTAAATCAGGATATAAATGGCTGATTTTTAACAAAGGTTCAGAGAACAATCCACCAAAGACTGAAGTCTCACGCATCCTATATACTGCAGCATCTAGCTATCAACAGAATACAAACTGGACTCAGGCACGCAGCTCAGAGATGTGGTTACACACAGAACCTAATCCTAACATCTCACACAGGGAAAGTTACCCTGGATTATACCAAGAGATCTTGCCAGAATGAGGATGACAAGAACATTGTCATTGGCATTCCTTGCAGAAACCAGTCGACTAACAGTTGACGTCATCTATCAGGATTACGCCAGTTATCTGTCTTCCTGACGCTATTTTTATAGACAAATGGGGCAAGATAGGGCCAAATCATCAAATCTTTTTTAGGTAGTAAGTACTCCAGATTAAAATATATAAACCAGAATATTTTATTCTACACCAAGATATTGTCATGTGTGAAGTTACACAAATATCTTTACTTTGGGAATAAATAGCTCAGATTTATTCTTAACTAGCTTAATGTGGAACACTTACTATTGAAAGAAGATATTTTTTTAAATCCACTTTAAAAGGCAATTAAATTAAACTTGAATGAGACGTTCTTCTCTTGCATAAATGCTTAGAATGTATTGTATTTTAAATTTACATTTTACTTGAATCTTAGTTAACTTTCAATGTAAATAGAAATCATGTATTTTTACTTTTTAGCTTAGCCTGCTTCCTAATGATACTGAATAACCCCCCCCCCACACTTTTAATGGAGGATAAGTATGTCTATATAGAGATACATGGAATATTTATAAGGCAGTATGTCATCACACTTATATGTTTCTTAATTTCCACATGAGGACAAGACTTCAGTATCCAGAAACTGACAATGCTACCTGCATTAGTTCTATAAATAAGGATATTTGTATTCATTTGTAATAACAGTATCATAAAAGTATGCCAACATAACAAAAACCAAAATATATTCAAAAGAAGGAATGAGTAAAGCGATTCACTGCTCTGTTAGTGAACAAAACCAGGTTTGTCTGGCTGTGAGAATGCACGTTATATCTTGCACTGCAGGCATGAGCTCAGTAAAATACAATTAAAGAATTAGAGAACAGTTGTGGATCCATAATGGACAAAGGACACCCCAGAGCCCTCATTCTTCTCAGTGGAAGGAAGACGGTTGCCTTGTAGGAATGTGTTGAAAGCCTTTTGCCTTATTGCACTTATATTGCCTCTGAAAGTCCCAGATTATTTCTTCTCATCACTCTCTGTTAATGTGCCAGTGTTTTCTGTTTGTTTCCACTAGAGCTAACACAGTCAACAAACTAAAATGCAGCTGACTCAGTCTGACCAGGAGTGGTTTTTCTAAATTACGCTTATATTTATGGCATGCTCAGGTTTATGCTGTGCTCGGTATCTGTTCCAAAATGTTTCAGTTGTTAAAGAAGAGCCAAGCTAGCCAAAAGAACAGTTTATCTACATAAAGAAGTTATACCCAGAAATCCTGCCAAGTGAGAAAGAGGTCAGCTATTTAAGCCAGCAGTGAAGTTAAAAAGTAACCCCTCCTCCCCCTCGCCTGTTCAGATCTATCATGTGTGAACTGTAAGTCTGAAGAGAGACAAACTAGCATTACCCTTGTCTTAACCTGACCATTCCATAGCTGGCTTTTTCTTTTTTTTTTTTTTTTTTTTTTTCTTGCTAACAAGGGCTCTCTGTATGGTGGGCACATGAAACATGAGGTGTTTCATAGTCTAATGTAACTTTTCCACAAACAAAAATGGTTTAAACCTAAGGCGAGTTAGGTGCCCTTTCTTTAAAAAACATGTTTACTTGAATGAATTTGTAATTACCTAATTTTAAAAAGAGCTGCGGCTAGATCTGTGGGAGAACTGCCTCAGAATTTAGGCAGAGCACCCAAGACACTGTTGTTTAGGTTTAGACTTCAGCCCTGAACCTCCCCAGCAAAGGTGTCAGCAAAGCCTGGATCAGCCCAGTGTCTCATTCCCACATTCCCAGGTACCTACACCAGCAACCCTGCAGATGGCCAGGACCGCCCATCTTTTTTGTGCCAAACTTAGCTGCTGAACAAAGTAACAAGGGTTCAAGAACAAGCTGCGTTTCTGCCAGAGCCCTGTGGGAGATGCACATTACAGTGGGTACTCTCTGAGCTCACCTAACCTTTGGCAACAAGTCACATTACAGTATCTTCTTACAGTATTTCTCTTGTTCCTAATGCTTCTTGTATTTCTTGTTTTGCAGGGGAAAAGCTTACACAGGAAGGGTGGGGATTGCCTCCAGCCAGCTTCACAGCTAGTCTGGTGCTGACAGCACTTTCCTAGGAGAGAGATAGGAGATAAGGTTTTTGACAGCCTCAGGCTGAGGAGGGCAAGTAACTCCTCTCTCCTGTTTCCTTGGCAAACACTCCAACCACTCAGTGATTTTGCTTAAGGCAAGCCCAGTCACCATCTTCCTCTTCCTCCAGCCCAATTTTGAGTCCTTTCTAAACAGTCACTTGTCTCTTGACTCTGCGGACAGCCCCAAACTGCAAATCTGAGGTGAACAGCAGAACTAGGCACTTGAATAGCACGCCTTGGCTCCCTGCATGTGCAGGATTTCCAGCATCTTGCTTTTTGCGAACCTTCCCGGTAGTTCTAGCAAGCAACTTGGTCAGCAGTGAGGCTGTGATTTTCTCCCTGTGGCTCTTCCAAATCCCTGTTTCTCAGCACACACCAAGTGGAGAGCTTAAGTGCATTATGTAAGGTCCTGGGTTGTTTCTCCCAGACCAGCCAAGCTCCACTGCTGGGTGGATATTGAGGTCACCATCCCATGTCTCTTCCCTCTCCACCCATTTGCCTGGCTGTCACTGTGCATTTTTCCAAACCATGCCATGCAATTGCAGTTGTGCATCCTTTTCCATTAGAAGTGAGGTTGTGTCAACCTTTAGGTTGCTCAGCTAAAATGAAAGGTGCTACAGGAGCTATCCTCAAGGAATTTGTGGTCTTTTTTTGGACCTCATGGTTAGGAAAGTTCAAAATATGTTCCGAGGTTCAAAGCCAAAACCGACATACAGAAAGAATCCTTTACAAATTAAACTTCTCTTCAGCCTGAATTTGATACGGCATGCAGCTAAAAACACCACCCCCAAAATAGTGATTAGGCCAAATTGAAGTGATTTGATGGACTTCAGTGGACTGGATACTGGTACATACTTATTCAGGTTTCCCCCTAGACAGCATGAAAATATTAGTCCAAGCACTTTGTTGGAAACTAGCTAAGCTTTTTTTTGTGTGTGCGTGAAATAGGAAACATTAATAAGATTTTGAGATATTGGAGAATTAGATTGAATTAAATCCCTCATAGAAATGTTAGTCCCCACTATGGTCGGGGTTGTGTTCCAGGTTCAGTATCAAATTCAGTACTATATACACATTCCCAAAAGAAGATGATGATAACTGAAATCAAAGTAATAATAAAGGAGCTATTCACTTGCTTTCTGGTTGGGACTCTAAATTCTCATCAAATCAGGAGCAAATACAAAGAGTGATTCTGATCACTTCTATTTTAGGGTTTTTTGATTTGTATTCAAGATGCAGATATGGAAAGATGTTGTTTTCTTTTTCAAAAACATGACTCGATTTTGTTGATTGTTGAAAATTAGCTTCATGAATATTTCAGTAAGGAAAAAGCATTTCATCAAGTATTCACTGACTTCACAGAGCTAATACACAATTGACTTAAAATAACTTGTGTTTACAAGGCTGTATTACATGGAAAAAGAGCAACTTGGTAGATCCAAAGCTGGGTATTATTCATCCCAGATATCAAAGCAAAAGATCTCCGAGCTTTTTGGATGCAGTCAGAGTGAAAAATATTGCAAAGGGCATTCCTTAGCAGGCTATATATTTTTAAGAGTAATGGGTCTGGGTCAGGTCCAGAACTTCTAAACTAAGTGCTCTATTTTGCCTCCTGAATCCATTTCAGCATTTCAGTGAATGGACTAGACAAATTCAGATAAAACACTGAGAATTTTTACAGATTTAACAATATTGAAAATCAAAATCCCATTAATATTTCTCATGGTGCATAGCCTGTAGCAAGATTTCATTGGAAAATCACAACTTTGTGACTGAGAACCAGAGCAAATTTGGTTACCAGCTATGATAAGTAAGTACAAACATTCCTCTTTGACAAACTGGCTGGAAGCCCATTGACTAAAAACTGTCACCATCTTTATGTTGATTTGCCAAACACAAGGTTACGAAAAGTCTGTTGGGTGGGTTTGCGTTCATACATGAAATATAGAAGGCATACGGATTTCAAATACAAAATGCTTTTGTCATGTATTTGCTTTTGAAGACACATTTATTAAAGGTCATCAGTAACATATGTTTGCTAAGCTTTTTAAAAAAGCAAGCCACCATCAAATCAGATGGGGAATTCATGCTCTAATGGGATTGCTTTGAGCCTTGTTTTAAAAGACTCAAAAAAAGTAACAATCCTATATATAGTTTTTTAATAACAAATCTAATATTCCCCGTTTATACTCTGCATTTTCTGAGTAGTAATAAACAGCACAGTTTCTATGAACATCATCAATAGTGTTTTTAACTGCTATGCTTACAAATTTAACAATTTGGCTTGTTACCTCTTAGATTTCATAGAAGGGAGGATGTCCAAGAAACATTTTGCTTATGTACAACACACCATGGAAGGCCAGGGCAGACTCCAGAGAACTGAAGAACTAGTGTAGAGGTAGCATTTAGGCTTGTGGTTTTGGATTTATGCTGCTGAAACTAAATGTAAATATATACAATTTCATTTTTATCATGTAAATCGTATTACCTGAAAGTATAGCCATCTCAGGAAAACAGCTGATCTTACTCTATTTGCCATATTTTAAAAAAGATTTGTCCAGAAAGATATTCCATGGCTGTAGACAGGTACAAGTATGACAGTTCTCGCCAGAATCTGTGCTAGCTTGAGTGGATATACAACCCAAACTCTCTGGGTAAATGAATTCAGCTTAAAACTAAGAATTATCTTAGTTTTAAGATGCTACTTCTGGAACAACCTTAAGCTACAGATAGACAACAGTTCTTAATTAGAAGGTTATCTTGATATATATATTATATGTCACATTTGTGTGATACTTACAAAGACACTTTCTAAAATAAAGGTCAACTGATCAATTACTAGTGTTTCATATAGTGTACTGCAATGCTGGATTTTCCCAATGGAGTCTGTTTCTGCAACTGTTTTAAGGACGAGTATATCCTAGAGACCTTTACAGAGACTTCTAAGCAGACGTGTTACCCTAGTTGATTTTATCTGCTGGTTTTAAATGCTTTCCTATGGAAGCCCTGCAAAGGCCTACTGATTGATTATCACTGATGTGGCTGCCAATTAATATATTTGAATTCTTATATTTCTGGGATTATATTGTGTCAAAATTTTTCAATTTTCATCTTTGACTAAGGAACACAATTTTTTCTTTTTCTAATTGAATTTGAGAATGATTTTAGAGAAGTATCATTACTCTCAGTGCGTATTTGGCAGAATGACAAACAAAAACAATGCAGGGCCCAAATATACTTTACAACTGGTATCAAGTAGTGTAACATGATCTCAGCTGGACTCAGTATCACAGACAAGTAATTATCTCCCTCCTTCTCCTACTACTCCCCCAAAATGAGGGAAAATTCATGCAGTCAGCATTGACAATGCAGAACAGACTCCCAGGTATACACACATGCTACCTGAGAATATCAGACTGCTGCTACGCATCAGCATAGATTTGCAATTAATGCTAACATGAAGATTTTTCATACTAAAAGAATGCAATTAAACACTGAAACGGTGCTGATTTGAGATACCATTGACTGGTTTGTGTCACAGAACTCCTTAATGAAAAGCAGTTTCTTTCATAGTGAGCCCTAAATGTTATCAATCAAAACCCAGTTGCCTATGGATGTGGACACTCTTTGAAATATTATGTTATCAGGATAAATAAGGACACTTCCATTTCTCAGTGTCAATGGAAAAGCACTCTTTTGCAGTCTGGCTGGCTGTTTATGAATTTTAATGAAGCCTGGATTTGTCTCAGAAGGAGGCAGCCTTCGTTTTCAAAGTGATTCAGACAAGTCAGTACAATATTAGAAAACAGTACAAGAGCACGAGCGATAATATAGTAAAGCGCTTTGATGAAGCTATGTTGGGGAGTGGAATCCAGCTTATATAAAATCACCCCTGCTGATTCTCCTCCTAAACCACAGAATTACCAACTTTGGATCTCAGTTTCCAATGTCATTTTCACCTTTTTTTGCTAAATAGTTTGTGGTATGGAATGATCCGTAAAAATAGAGGCTGGTTGTTATATTTTAGTCTCAGATGGAGGATGATTTGACACTTCTCAGCTGTCAGACAATTACAGGGCAGACTCAAGTTAATTTTGTCTTTAGAAAATGTTTGCTTACTTGAATTACTTTAGCAGGGTATTTAAACCCAGAATATGATTTATCTTTAGCAGAACTTAATCCATTAGCAAGGCCTTCAAGGTTCCCAGTCAAACCTCTACTCTTCAAGTCCCCCAGACACATATGCACATCTATGTACTGTAGCAGCCCTGCAATGCCTTTGTCCCGACTAGTCCACGAATGGAGGGAAAAGCTGCCTTGGCTGGGCCCAGGATGTTATTCCAGCCTCTTTCCTTGCTGTGGTTCTTACATATCCTATATTTCCTAGCTGTGGGCAGGTCTATGCATTGTTTTCTTATCTGCAAAATACAGAACATCACTGCCCACTGTCGCAATACTGGCACAAGGTTTGTTTCTGCAGCATCCTTGATTTCTTCCACAAGCCAGCCTCCAGGGCTCTGTGAAAACCTGGGCTCTGCTGGTGTGGGCTGAGAAAGAAACAATAAGTGAAAAAAAAGTCAATATTTGCTGAACAGAAAACAGCTCCCACATAAGGTTTCCATGGCCTAGTGAGTCATGTGGAGTTAGAAAGGTCGTGAACACCGGATTCATTAAAATCTGGTTGCTTTAGTTGCATGTTGTGGTGTCTAGAGAAGACCAATGCTTAGAGCAAAAAGGCAGCTCCCAGGTTGTAGCCCTCTGAGCAGTAGATGAGCTACCAAAGACCCGGGAACTGGGAGGAGGAAGAGTATCTCTGCAGTTGCTGTAAGAAAAAGCCAGCACAGGAACCCCACGAGTTGGGAGAACAAACTGATTTCTTCTCCAGCTCCATCACCTCATCCCTCAGAATGACAGGCTTCCCTCCATGCTACCATCTCCCTGGCTCTCCTGCTGGAAAAATGTGGGGTGGCAAGGTCCCTCGTTCAGCCTCCCTTCTGCAGTTCTTCCTGCTGGAAAGGTAGCACTTCAGTAAGATCTAGCAGGAGAGCAGAAATGAAATGACATGACAATTCCTGTCTTGATGATAAGGAGCAGACTATGGCATTGTTAAAAACCTCTCAGGGAAGACCTTCATTTGTTCTGTTATTTGATTTACTTAGGACTTGCTGTACTTATCTTCAGGATCTCCACTTTGCTTTCTGAAGGCAGACCCTTAAATGCAGCAGCAGATGGAAATCCCAAGCTTGCCAGGAGTCTATGTGAGTTTTCACATGTTCAAACAAAACTCTCTCAGTTTCTTCTTTGACCATACTGCCAGGAACTTTTCAAACACTCACCATTCTGCATAAATGAATTAGAATCATCTAAACTTGATTCTGCTGTTCTTCTCATCTTCTTTTCATGTCATTACGCTCATTTCCTTCTACCTCCTTGGTTTATTCTCGTCTTTACCTACTGAACTGTTTTCTTCGTCAACCTTATTCCACGTTCTCATATTCCTTGTTCATGCCTCTTTCTTACACAGCTGTTCAAAAACATATCTGTTCTTCTATTTTCTTTTACATTTCATGTCAATTCTGCTCCCTCTTCCTTCAAAAGGCTTGCTTATACTGAGGTCCAGCTTTCAAATTTGTTTTTATTCTCCTGCATTTATGCTTAGTGCCACTCCCTGTCTGATCTTTTTTATATTTGTTGCATTTCCCTCATGCCTCCCATAATTCTACTTGTTGTGAAAGACAGAAGAGACAGTATTCTTAGTGGCAAAGACATAAACAGAACAACCACGCATTTGGAAAAATCCATTTGTTATAGCCCGGAATGGTAGACTCTCAAGTCAAGTTAAGTATTTTCATAGTGTCCTTCAAAAAAGGATGGAAGCAGGTGGGAAAAATTTGGTTCACTCCTGAACTCCTCACTGGTTACTATTGTATGAGAGCATGTGATGTGTTATATTCATCACACTCAGTTAATGAGATCATTTGATGGTATAAAGCAAATTTAGGAAGTGGTAAACTCATGCAATATATAAAATGTTTTACTCTGGCATTTAAATACTGCCACACCCAGAGAAAAACTTTTCTGCTTTGCAATACGTTAACCATTAGCCCAACACCAGAGTAGTTGTTAGCTGACTCTGTTTACTGTCTGGGCAGTTGATAACCACACCTATCCATGAGGAAAGTCATTAACATTTTCCTGAAAGGGGCATAAAATAGTTTGGAAGTCTGAAACTTTTACCTGATTAAGGGCTAGGGCATTGTTACAGCCCCATAGCATACATTTGGATTGTTACCAAAAAAGAATGATCTTCCAAATCCCTTCTGCCATCTGTAAATGGAAAATAGATAGATAAGGACTCACCCCAGAACAACAGACTAAGTCATGCAGGTGTGAAACATCATAATCAGCTATCGGCTGGACAATATCAAGTAAAAGACACTTTTGGATCTAATCTAGTAGGTAGGTAGATTTTATTCTCTTTTCATTGCTGTTCACTTGCTTCTGTGACCATTGACATCTCATGACCTACATTTGGACTCTGTCAGAGAAATTATATTATATTCTTTTAACTTAGTTTTTCTTAGAGCAGTTATAGGGTAACTGGAAAATGTGAAGGTCTTAGTAGGCTTTGTAACAGCGAGTCTTTAAGCACATAGTAGTGCACCAGTTTTTCAGACAGATTGCAACACTAGCACATTGCTTTGGGACATCTAAAGAATAAGCCTGAATTTCTTGAATTTGCGGTGTTCAGTCTGTAGATAATACACATAATAACACATCTCTTCCACATTCTTAATTCCCATTACTTTTCACATTATCCTGGTGCCTAGGAGTCACAGTCATGGATTTGGGTCCCCTACATGCTGGCTTGGGAAGCACCCTGTAAGATAACCACTATCAGTGTCTCTGTAACCTGAGTATAAGGAAATGTGTTCTGACCCCAGCCTTCCAGTAACACATTTTGTTATCCAGGAATGTATACTACAAAGCCTCATCTGCCAACAAGAGTTTATATATTAGGTCAGAAGATTCCCTCCCTAAATGGGTCAGACTGTTGAAATCACTCAGCCAAGCCACGTGAAAAGGCTGCAAGCTGGTCCAGGGGACAATTGAGAGAATTTCTGTTTATATGAGAGCCTTTTGCTCAGGGTTACCAGTCTCCTGACAGAAGGGCTGCTTAAGAATGCAGTAAAGATTACGAAACCAGATAAGAACGTACAAAGACTTTAAACAGGGTTGTAAAGATAATAATATTTATTAAAAAACACATCCTCATGCATCGTAGGGCACCCCATCCAAGAAGAACAATCAAAACATTTAACAAGTGTGTGAATTTGGAGCTCAGGTACACCGTCAGACATCTGGTGCTATCTTAACATAAAAGTGGCATTTATTGCCCAGTAGATGAACAAAATATTTTACATGCAAAACAGCAAATCAGTTCATTGAAATGCCCATGAGATGCAATGCCCATTTTGCTAAGAAGGAAACAGAGGGTGTGGACTTTACAAAGACATGACCTTCCATGCCCAAGCCATGGATAGCATTTGTGGTACCTGGGATTAAAAGTTAGGCGTCCCTGGGGTCTAGTCCCACAATGAGATTTGGAAATTTGTTTCCATTCACCATAGAGTAAGCAATGATAATCAGCATTTGCCAGAAAGAAGTGCTTGAATATCAAAACAACTGTCAAGCTTTAACCTCATCAAATGGGAATGAACTTCAAAACAGGAAAGCATAGAGCAATACAAGCCCTAAAGCTACATTCTGTGTCTTGAGATGGAAGTTATGAACCACAGAAATCCTGTGTCAGCAGATCTCAGATCATGGCAGGCATACAGGGAATAAAGAGATTATCAAAACTGGGATGAGCTAAACCCATGACGTACAACTCTGCAAATGATCTGCTATTCAACAGATGCCGGCACAGAGCTTTCAACACTGGGGACAGATGTTTGAAATGCTTAATGAGAGCAAGAAGCCCTGCCTCTGCATGTTCAACCTACTCCTGGAGCGTCCGCAAGCACTTGGCCAGGCAAGTACGGCAGCAGTTTAATTTTCTGCTTCCAGAATTATGACTTCCTGCACAGGCTGTTAGAGACCCTGCTGCTGATCTAGGTGAAATGCTCAGGTTTTATGTTTTGAAATAAGCAAGTCTCTGGCAACTGCATGAGATTTGTTTGTTTTTCATACATACAAACACAGCAATTCTAAGGATTGCAGTCAAAATCAAATATGAGTATTTGTTACAGAGGATGTGAATTCATAGACTACTAGGTACTCATAAATCCAGTCTTACAGTATATTAGAAGAAAATGATGTATTTAGTCAAGTGATCTTAATAAAAATACAGTGATTAATATTTCCAGACACTGCAAATAAATAATCTTAAAAACATACTCCTAGGTATTGGGGAATGGTACTTTTGCCATCACCCTACTTTACTGATGAGAAAATCAAGACCACAGCTTCTTGCAAGAGGAATTTGCCATAATTTACATCTGATCTGCGGCACTGAGAGGAATCCTGTATAAGCCCCTTTCCAGCTATCACCCAAATTAGCTTTACTGCTGTTTTGGGTGTACATGATTCTTTCAGGACCTCGAAATGGGAGCAGGACTATTTGAGCTAAGGCTCAAATGATCAACCAGCATAAATAAGCATACCTTCCTCTGTTTGACTAGAACAATGAAAATACAAGCAATTATATGGTCATCCTTTTCTATTTTATGGGACTCTGAAAGTATTAAGCACTTCAGACTTCCCTTCTTAATAATTGTCATTAGGAGAAATTGTTTAAATGGATAAAAACATCAAAACAGTAAACTTAACTATACTGGCCTATGAAGTCTGTCTTTACTGCCAACTGATTTGATTTTCTTTGTTATATTCATTGCTGACATTTTTTAAAGGATTACTTTTTCCTCAGATAGATATAATTATTCTAGATAAAGTCCTGGGTTGAGGTTTTGTTCTTTGCCTCGTAAATTCTGAGGTTCATTCACAGATGTTTTCTCTTAATTTGAAAAGGCTTATGGCCCGAAATTGGAAACACAAAGACTATACAAACATTGCCCATTTCTCTACATTAGATATTGAGCTGCCTGTTTAGCTGCCCTGTGGACACTCTAGTTTATGGTACAAATGCTTGCAGGGGACCAGATAAACCAGGAAAAATACTTCCCTTTTCAGAAGATTTTTACTCTGTGCTTATGACAACCAAATTCTCCATCAAACGTCGGTCACCATTTCCCATCCTGATGAGACCCAAATGAAAAGGGCACAGCATGAAAGAAAGATGGACAGACTGATATTCTCCATACCTGTATACTGAACTTCACCTACAGAAAGGCTGTTAACAGTGGTTAGGAGGAGAGGACACCATTAGGTCTTTTGGGGGTTTGTCTCCAAAACAAAAGGGCTGGATGAAAAGTGCTGGATTTTTCCTACGGAACTCTCTATGTCGCATCTAGTTTAAAATGTCAGTGAAGCTACAAACTGCCTTGGATATTCATAGGAAAGTTCAGAAACCCCTCCTCTGAATACTCGAACAGAGGTGCCTGGGGATCTTGGAATTTATTTAGAGATTATAGTATCTGCACAATGAAAATAATTTTTCAGGCTTTCAAAGTTTTTACTCCAGACTCGTGATTCCAAACTACAGTCATCATTCTTTCTCCACCCCTTAAAAATTGATGTATTAGGCTGATTCACATTCTTTATTCCCCATTACAGAAAAAATAAATACAATTGTTCCTGCCTGAAACATTCATTTTCCCAGTAAGCCACTCCTCCCCCTGTCCAACACTGCAATATGTAAATCTGATAAACATAGTGAAGATTCTTAGACTTTTGTAGGATCCCAAGGCATTAGGGAATTAGCAAGTGCTCTTCTTGTATTTTACAGCAGTGCTAATAAAATACATAATTGCCAGAGATATTTTTTTCTTCTTTGTAATCAAAGGCAATTGAACATTATTTACTGTGTGGTCAGTGTGAGCCTGAATAACATAAATTACAATCACAAAAGAGCTTTTAGGTAAGTGGGAAATAACAGCCAGGCTTTTTTCCCCCCCTTAAAAAAACAACAACCAAACCCAGGAACACAATAAACACAATGCCATTTTAGTGCATTTCTGGGAATACTTAATTAGAACTAGGCAGCACAAGTCAATAATAAAGCTCCATAACAAATTTTTACCTTTTAAAAATTCACTGGGATTCAAATCCAAACAAAGGCTGCTAAGTGACAAAGAAATAATAGAATTACTGTTATATGCTAGGATACTGGCTATAACAAATAATCACCCCATTCCCTCTTGTCAGTTCCACAGAGGTCCCAGTAGAAATTATTCCTCTCATGCTCCAAAAGAGAAAAACAAAAATAAAAATATTCCCAAACTTGTTCCTTCTGTACAGGTGTTAAATACTTCCTAAATGGAGTAATGGTCAGACAATTAAGAGAAGCACATCCAATACTGCAAAAGATCAGTGGTTAGGACTAATTTCTCCTTTTTTTTAAAAAATATGGGACTGCCATACAGGATACAAGTGGCAAATAACATGCTGAAATGCATGTTAAAACTGTTAACAAACAAAATCTTTAAGAGCTTCATGAGCTTTTCCACCACACAGCTTTGTCAGCAGCAATACACCTTCTACAGACACCTTTCATTTTCCTAATCATTGTTCCATTTCAGTGCAGAAACACATTCAAATTCAGCCAGCTTCATGTGGAGACAATCTAACATTCGTATTACAAAGTTAGCTGGTCTCCAAGAAATTTGGTTCCAATTAATTAGATCTACAGTTTGGCTTCAAGTTTTCTCTACATGCTGGTACTATTATGTAGAAACATTTTTCTCCTTCTGCTCATCCACGCTCTTAAAAATTATGTCCAGACTCTTTTTTACAGATCAGCCACTGACAGATATTTCTCTTGGCCCTTCGCAAATGCCACAACACACCTTTCACATTCATTCACAGCCTTTTCTTCTGATCTACCCATTTTTCTCACTGACCACTCTTCGCATCTGCTGCAGCTTTCCTTCCTCCGACACATTCAGCCTCAGCTGTTCTTGCCTTTCTGGCTCACCCATGGTCCACCCTCTCTCCATCCATTCCTGGGGCTGACTCCTACCTCTGTGCAGCTAGCTTCACCAGTCATCGTTTTTCCTGACAGCACCATCCAGCTTTTCCAGGCACTGCTCTGAGACATGGAAAGAATGCCCAGGGGAGAGGCAGCAGCCACCTCCTCTGTGAGGATGCTTGGTGAAATATTTGGGGTGGTTCTGTCCCTGCCACCCTTGTCAGTATTGTCTCATCAGTACTTTCTTCTCCAGAGACTGCTGACTTTCAAGAAAGACTTAGAGTTTGACATTGCAATAGCCTGCAAAATAACCCCTGTGTTGCATTGGTGCAGTGACTTTTGGCTGGTGGATGTCCCCAGCCCCTTGGGACCTGTCATGTTTGCACTACTCTACTAACAAAGAACACAGAGCAGAGGTAGCAACAATCCACAGAGTTCAGATCTGACTTTTTAAAAATTCCAACTTTTTATTTCCTTTGGTCTTATTAACTTTTTGGCATCAAATAAAGCTGTTTTTTAAACATGGACATTACAGGTCCATGAAAGAGAACATATGAAAATCACTATTGTCATACAGCATGCTGTTCAAAGTACTCTAAGTGTGGTATTTGTGTAGTTCTTCCACAGTAACTGGATGAGCAAAGACATGACGTACAGTCTATGTTTATAACATGTCACATAACCAAAAATTTTGTTCAAGGAGTTACATGGTAGAAGCATGAAACAGTTTTAATATAAGACAAAAAAACATGTATTTGATTAGTAATTAGAAGTGAAATCTATCCCTACGTCACCTCTTTGACACACAGACATCAGGAGAGCAGAACAACATCTTGTTAGAGGGAGACCAGGCAATGAAGGTGCTAAATGAGAAAAAGCATCTTTAGAGACCCTTAGCATCCAGCGCTTATTAGAAACCCAGTAAGTGTTTCAATCAGCATACCTCCACAGACAAACAGCATTTCATAGTCCAATGATAATTAACCCTTCCTTTATACTAAATTCTACCTCAGTGATCTTGCTGTTCTTCAAAGGAAATGTGAATAAGTAAAGGTTTTGCGTTCCTGCTAGCATTCATATTTCATATGCACACTAAAGTCTGAATGCATTTTTAAAAATTCAAGTATAACTAACATGGGGCAAAGAAGATCATACATATTAAAGTGCAGTGTGGGTTGCATATACTATAGCCCCTGTATCTATCTAGGCACATAGCTTGATGTCAGATGTCAGAGATGCTTTGACTAAGCACATGCATCCTAGGTGCTTTAATATTTCATGGTGTAGGTTTTCACCCTTTAGGTTTTGGTGTGTGAATTTCATTTTCAAAATAAACGTTTGTGGATTAGTTTCAGTCTGCAGACTACAATTTAGTGCATGGATGAAAATGAGACAGACTCAAATCTAATTCACGCTATAAAATGCAGCTGGATGTACTGAGGTACAGCTGGGATGCACCAGCATGGATTTCATTGATGGTTACAAATACTCTGAACTATCTGAGCATTTCCGAAAGCAGTGAATATAACACATATTAACTTTTCCTTTATGAAATCACATTTTATATTTTCAGTGTTCCATGTTGAAGCATGAAAGTTAGAAAAATCTCTTCTAAAATGCAGCCTGTTTTGCCTTGCCTAGCAAAACATTTCTTCCCTTTTCTAAACAATTTGTGTTGAAAAGAAATTATCAGCCTGATTGGATTTACTTTTTTATACACACCATATATCAAGGCAATCCTGAGCTGAATTTTATGTTCCATAATCCTGTCCAGAAATGTTTTTATCATGAAATAATAATCGCCCCCTTGAAATTCAAAACTATAACACATAATTGACACATTAACTCTTGAATGGTAAGAGGATATGTGGAACTATTTTCAGCTGCTATCAATTGTACGTAGCTGTGTTTCTGAAGCACTTAGTGCACATGGGTTGCTGATACATTTTCTGAAGGGGATAGGCTTTGTAGAATGATTATTTCTGTAAAGAGATATATCGTAGGTTTTTGCCTGCACTTTCCGTAGAGCACACAGTAATATCTGGGAAAGTTAAACACATTGTAAAGAAAGCAGACCACATAAAATAAATTGAAACTGTATTTTAATCCCATTTTACAGCAGCAGTGACATTGCTTTATGTATCAAGAACACAGGATGCACAAATATTTTCTCATTTGGCGCCTGAGTTGAAGATGACAGGACTGGAAAAAAATGCTTATACAACTGAAATTTCATCTGAAAAGTTGTGTGTGATTCATGCCATTCTATTCAAAGTATAATTTTAGTCTACTTTCACTTGCCCTTGAAAAGCTTTTCAAGAGAATCTTAAGAAAATCTAAAAGAGGGGGGAAGATAGGAGGTAGAAAAATATGATCATCTTTGTCCTTGCTGTATTTAAAGAGGCACCAAAATACCATATGGGGGTTATAGGCCGTCTCCAGTAAGAGATGGGCTACAATGCAATTCAGCAAGAAATTAGGTGTCTAAATTGTGATCCTGAGAGCCTTTGCTGTCCAACTCCACTATGTCTTCCTTAATGACTTTGAGGGTGCATCTGCAAAACACTGAGGTTGTTGTTGATGAAGTGACAGTGCCCTGGTACAGGATGTGACCTGGCCACAGCAGAAGGGGCCATGCCTAGGGTGGCACCAGGCCTGGTGTCTCTTCTCCCAGTAGTGGACAGCCCTCTGCCACTTGTAGCACCACCAGGCTGCACAGTCCTGGTATGGGCTTCAGCTTGGCCCCAAAAGTCCTCCCTCAAAAGGAGACCAAGGCTGAATTTTCTCACAGATTGAAAGAGTAGATGTACACTCAAGAGAATATACTAAAACACACAGAATCAGCTAGCCCCAGAGCATGGTCAGTAAAGGAAAAGAGTTTTTATGGTGTGATGAGAAATAGTCCTATCTTTCAGTACAGCTGTGTCACGTCTCCTCCAAGGCATGTACCTGACACCACCAGTCAGAAAATCAAGGAAATACCTGTCATGTTACTGGCTCATCAAATTCTCTTGTACATGTATGCACAACTCTCAACTGTTGAGCCAGTGACCATTTCAACACATTTCCTTGTCATCTGGATTTTTTAAGGAAGGGAAATGAAAACTAAGGCCTAATTCTGTTGTGTAAATATATCACCTGGTCATCTTTATGCTTGAAGAATCACCGAGTGAACGGTCATCATGATCTGTACCCATATGGTGGGTTAGATCCTGTCTACCTTTCACATAGTATCAGTCCACTTTCCAAGGAAAGGAGTTATTTGTGCTTGTACTCATGCTCTGGATGGTGTATCTAGCAAAAGATGTATTTAGGGCTATTACTCTGCAAAGTACATATTAGAGAATTCATATACATTTAGCATATTTTTGAAGGGCAGTTTTGTGAACTTACTTTGTCAAGCAACTGAACTCTATGTAATGTGGTTGATATTTACAAAACTCACACCTTTGATTTTTTAAAACTACTTACGAAGTCTGTAGCATGGGCACATAGAGCAGATGGAACCCAAACGAGACTCGTTATCTTCCCTAAAGCAAATGGTTCTATTGAGATGCTCCGCCAAAACTCTCCCACAGGCTTTCCTACATACATCTTTTGAGTCTTGGCTCCTCCATCGATGCAGAGAGGTAGATATCCTGTTAACGTTAGTTGCAGATTTGTATGGTGAGCTTACTTGTGTGTAGTAGGGTAGGATTGCCTGCTCTGCTTTAAGCCTGCTTTTAGCAGGGGATTATCACCATCTAGCTACCATTACCTCTTTCCTTGTTGCCTTAGCCATAGGATCCCATTCATAAACAGGTTGGAAACAGACTTTTCAAAATGTGGCATACTTTCAAATCCTGGATATTTGAAATATTTGGAGTATGGAAAAGACTTACATCACATACATAAATCTGCTTTCTCAAAGTCAATTCTGAATAGACCAAGCTTTACTAGACTGTGTGAATGGCCAGCCTGTGACCCTGAGCTTCTAGTTCCTTTGCAGACAGATATACAGGTATGGAAAAATGCTCCCAACTTAAATAAGTATATAAAGTAGAAGGTATCTATTCCAAGCCATTCTATAGATTGGAAAATGTCCATTTAGAAAGAAAATGTCTTCTCATCTATGCAGAAGTTAATCTCCTATGAATATCCATATATTAGAAGGATGACATGTTCAACATTTTAGGAGATCATTTGAAATCCCGCGCAGTAGACTCAGAATACTTTTTGCTTTGGGGTTTTTTTGTTGGTTTGGGGTTTTTTAAGTTTATCCTCATTTCTTCTTCTCTCCATGCCTCATCATGATTTTTTGACTATTAGGCAAAGCCATTTGGCCTTTGAGCTCTTTAACCAATAGAAGGAATAGAGTCCAGCTTGCCATGACCAGTTAAACTTTGTGCCTGTTACAGACTCTTCTTCCATACTGTTTTCCTGAGTCTCCTTTAACAGGCCAGAGACAAGGCATATCATAACTGCTCATATGGAGCTAAGGGTACGCTTACCGTACCAGCCAGTCTACAGATGCACATTGATGGACTGGATCACTTCTGCCAAACTCACTGTATCTTTGCAGAGAAAACTCACCTCTTACAATGACTCAAGTCTCTCACTCTTCCTACCCTCCCTCTCTCCTATTTAGACACTGATTGCAACAGACATTATAAGAAAAGATCTTTGAGACTTCTGTTCCTCCAAAGTTGGTAAAAATTGGCCATCAGATTCAAAGTTCTCAAGCAAAAAGGAAGACAGACAGACAAGTAGAGATTGCATAATCATAATTTCCTCAGGAAACCATGTTAAAACCAGATTCCTGAGTCCTTAGATGTAATAATTACAGTCACAGCATATAATATACTTTTCCATTAGCATTAACTCACTGAATACAGATAACCTTTGGAATTTAAAGTGGATAACGCCCTTTTTTTGTCATTTAAAAAAGAATTAAATCTGAGGCAATTAAGAGTCATTAAAGTAAATGATTCATGGAGACCCAGTTTTCAAATCCAAATGCCTATGCTAGCAGTATTTCTACATTTAGATGTTGAACCAATATGCTAGAGGATATTTGTCACATACCCAAGTATTCTGCTGGAAATTTCAGAAGCCAGATATGGTCTTGGTCTCCTTACTTTACACAAAATGTTTGAATGGCAAACTTGTAACACATCTGTATTGTTTTTTTCTTGCTACACAGATCCTAAACTTGAGGGTCTGTTATTTGTCCAGGTAGGAATAACTATACTGCCTGCCTATGATAAGGCACATAACAGATCAGATAGGGCGTATCATAATTTTTATATGATCACAAGCAGTGGAGATGTATTGAATAATTATTCCCTGTTCAAAAACTGGTGAACTTCATATGAAGCTAGTCGGTGGCAATTTCAAAGCAAACTTCATACAATATGTACGAGTTAAGTGGTTCAATTTCTTGCCAGAGGAGGTTGAAAATACTATCAGAAAAAATGACAAAAAGTGACATGCCAGTTATCTGCAAACCACAAATCACTGGAAGCCAAAGGATTATTCTAGAAAAGTATCTCTTTTTATCTTAGGCATCTGCTGGTGGCCACTATTTCTTATGTTTCTTTGGTTTGTGAAGAAACAGGATTTTTTTAAGCAAGTGACATATACCTGTCAAGCATCCCGAACCCCTACACTCTGCAGCAAAGTCCTCTCTCTGCTCTCATGCCCTGTGGTCGAGGATCAGGAGATTGTACCCAGATAGTTACTCATTATTACAGCATGGAAAACATTCAGACCATTGCTGTTTTCCAAATATCAAATTTTAGCAAGCAAGAAGAGTTAGGGGAAAAGGGACTTCTAGCCTCAAAACAATCCTTAAACGTTCTTTCAAGCTGAGTCAATGAAAGAGAGGCCCCAGTCTTCCTGCTATACTGGGACCTGGTACATAAAATCCTGAGGACAAACAACAGTATATTTCAACATCACTTTTAATTAGCTGGTTTATAAGAAATGAATATTTTATCTTGCTCTTTGTTTTCATACTAATTGTTTTTGTATAATTTCTGTTGTTCTTCAGAAGTCTGGCCTCATAAGGTGTTAAGCATATTTCCTTTTAAAAATTAGCACTTTTATAATTGCCAAAAACACAGTGCTTAGAAGGCATCAAAAGTGTTTTTCATCAAAACATATTTCATTCCTTAAATACAACTTCACACAGACCTTTAATACTAATGCTTTATAAATTAATCATCGGGAACAGATGCCAAGTAGGTTATATGTTTTCTTGGTGAAAGGGAAATGCAAAAGGCCAACCTCCTATTTGCTCTGAAAGAGAGGCCTCTTGTTTATATCTTATTGCCTCTTTAATAGAAAAAGTTACATTTTCACGACAGTTCCCATGCTGCTCCTAGGTACCTAATATGAGACAATTTCCCAGATTAAATACACTTACTTTGTCCTTGTTTTGAAGCATGCTAGTGAAGAGAGCATCTATAAATATGAAGAACATCCTATACCCATAGATTTTTGGAAAGTAAATTTTGTTCACGCAAATAATACAATGCACTTCACAGGAAGAAACAGGGAACATTTTTTCAGCTGAACTGCACTGAAAAACGTCATTTCAGGTTGATGACGATTGTGCAAATGACCTTAAGCATAAGAAATAGCAAATACAACAGATTTGGAAAATTTTAAAGTGAACGCAATATTTTAGTGGTTTATCTTGAAACAAAGCTTTCATAATTTCAGTTTACTTAGTTTTAAATTAAATTTGTTGTCAAAGACAAAATTTCAGTTGAGTAAGGGTTAATTTTATTTTATTGTCTAGACACAAAATTGACACATTCTTTATCTGCAGAGTTCTGCTTGTAGGTAAAGTCAAACAGTGACATTTGCGTAAAATTACATAGAACTTGCTTCATTAAAACCTGAGTATTAGCAAGATAAACTTCTAAGAACACACTTACATGAAAAATCTTAGATTTTACTTGCTTAAAAGCCAAAATCTTATCTAGGTTTAACTGATTTACCCAAAATTTGGCCTACATGATAAGTATACCTAGGGAAGGTGCTTACACTTGTCGAAAAATGTATGCCATTTTATGATTTCCTCAAGTCTCTCTGATTTTGGTGATTCAAACATGCATGAAATTCAGAACATATGAAATAATTTCAAACTTGACCTAAGACAAATTACTCTCAAGTCTATACCAGATCAAATATAATTAATTTTTTGCATCTCTACATTCAGAAAGGCAGCTTTTATATATTATGAAATCAGAACAGTATCAAGAGAATATCAGAGTTGTGAGGACACCACACAGAGAATTGCAAATTAAAATACAAAGCCTTTAACCTCACTAAATTCCCTTTTTCAAGAAAGAAAGAATACAATGCTGCCAAAGTTTTAAAGACCAAATTGTGGAACCACGCAGCTCCTGTAATCAGACTGGGATGGTGACAAACTCTTCAACCAATACAGAGAAAACACTTTTTTCAGTTATTCAACTAATTCAGCCCAATGCACGAACCTACTGATAGCCTGAATGAGATATATATAAAAAAAAAAAGCTACACCAAAACCTAGAACTTCTGTTCCAATGAAACTAGACTGAAGAACCTAAGATCTACCAGGATTAGAAAGACTTGGAGATTAGAAACAAACCTTTCATTTCCATTTCCGTAGATAATGCTTTCTTGCTTGACTGGATACACTTATTTAGTATCTAAAACATATTTTAACTTCAGAAAATGGATTACATATTCAACACGCTTATGATAGTGCTACTGGGTAATAGAAATACTTTTAAAATGTCATTTGAGTTCATTTTAATTGAATTCCAGCTCTACTCAAATGCAAGTTGACATCAATCGTAAAGAAAAGCATAATCACGGAATAACTTAGAATTGCACCATTGACCATTTTTAACGTAATAAGCTACAAACTGCTTAAATAAACATGCATAGGTATATTACAGGTTTTTTGTTAGACTTACATATAAATCTCAATGCTAAATTCACTAATTTGCTAATCCAAATGTTTTGGTTCTCAGCAAACAACAATCTAATGTTCTTTAAGAAACTAAAATTACTATTACAAAAAAATAAAATCATTTATATTGAGTTTGCTTGCTTGTTAATGTAAATCAATCTACATGGAAAAAAAAATGCCTTAGACTACCTTAAAGCCTTGTGAGATGATCCTTTTCTTTCTGCACAGGAAGACACTAATTTTCAGAGAAGCCAGGACCATGCAGATTTGTTGTTCTGTAGGTGCAACAAAATGATGTGTCTTAGACTCTTCTAAAATAGGGCTGTTATTTAGTAGGTTTTCCGATAACTGACTCTTTATAGATGAATCATAACATGATGCTGGAAACTTGGCAATTACATCAATGACTCTGCACCATGCATTGTACATGACCTGCATAATAAGGGAGAAGAGTACAAGTAGAAAGGAATGCTTTCTGCAGTTGCTGAAACTCACCTCGTCTCATTATATCCATTGTGTGCACAGTCTGACTCGCTTAGAAGACAGATGTAAAACCAGCAGCATCCTACAACCCACACATTACTAGCTGTTACTGCTCGAGTTCTCATGAAATGCTAAAATCATGGCTAAATATCCCAAGATACGCAGCTGAAAAAACTCCAGAAAAAAAATATTCTGAGACAGAATTTGTAGCAGTGCTTAGAAGATTCAAGCCAAAGTTTTGATTGTGTGAGAATATGCAAGTGAAGTACCCAAGCAAAAATGGCCTGATTTTCAGAGACACCCAGCAGTTTGAGCTCCCATTTAGTTCACCTCTAAGATTATACAAAATAGTCTGTTTGTATAATCTACAGCCTTGAAAGAAAGGTCTCCTGTGATCTCTCATAAAAGAGTCTTGGCAGATAAATGTGAGTAACACAAAAGACATTGTCTTTCTTTCCTGAAAGTAAGTACCTTAAGCCCAATAGGTTTTCCAAACACCTTATTATAAGCACTTTGTTCTAAGAGGATGAAACTACCTACAACACTTCTAATGTTCTTTTTTCCTTAAAGTGTATTTCTATTTTGTGGCTTTCATCCAAGTTGTTCCAAATTGCTTTCTGAAGTGAGGAGGAGTACTTGATAGAAATAGGAATAGCAAATACTACACAGAAAAGACAACAAGGTATGGGAACAGCAAAAAAAAGTCCAATCTGTTCCAAAGTGGAATTTTGTTTTCTTTCTAGCTAAAGAGAGAAATCTGCTGCTTCAACACGCTTTGTCTAAAAAGGATCCAATGTTTCTAGGTGTGCAATTATCTGCCTAAAACACGCACTATGGAAGTACATGTATATATAAGCATGCACACACATGTCAACACACACATATGTACGCACAGTATATTAGTGTGTATATATATCCACTTCCTACTGAGTGAAGTTTACGGTTTACTGCTTTGAAAATTTTCATTTTCACTCTTACTTCCACATTGTCATTTAAGAAACAGAAGTTGCAGTCTGTTGCAGACTGAAACTCAAGATTTTGTTGCCTCTTGCCATCATTAAAAGACTTGTCATTAATTAAAGGGCTAGGGGATTATAACAATGTCTACTGGCTACACAGACCCCAGATACAAGTTCATTTCCCTACCTTCAAACACTCTCCCCACGGACCCTTTCATGTAAAGGGGAACGGCAGACTAGAAATGGAAGTGCACAACGTCTCACCAAGGGAAGACCATGTGTAAATACAAGAGATGAGGCCTGGGAGGTAGAGGCATTACTTTTTGTCCCCTCCTCTCCTGGCATTGCATGACTCCACAGGGCTTCAGGAGCAGCAGAAGAGCTACAGTGCAGGCAGTGCTCACATTGCCAAGGCTGTGGCATAGGTGCCAGAGATTATGGGCTAATGTGCCTGTAATATCTCTTCCCACACAATGCCTGGGGTTATGGGTTTACCTCTGTCTTGTGATGTGACATGGAGATTAAAGAGAGAGGGCGTTAGAGAGTCATCTAGGAAGAAATCAGGTCAGCCCACAACTTGCCACCACCACAATTAAGGTTCCCTTCTCAGAGCATGGGGCAAGACTCAAACCGGAGCTGTTCCCAAAGATCTAATCTTCATTTTACCAGCTGCTAAAACTGAAAGAGAAGTGTTAAGTGACTTGCCTAAGAGATCTTAAATGTGATTTAACACAAAGAGCCCATGAATATTTAACTATAGATTGGTCCATTTCCTGGAGCACACGGAGAAAAATTCAGTTCAAAATAGGCTTTAGCTTAGAGCTCCCCACTGGGCTGCAGGAGACGGATGTCAATCTCTGGGTCACAACAGGCAGAGAAGGAACTTGATCCTGGGCAGAGCAGGTCTCAGTATTGCTGTCCTTTATATAAGAAAGCGAAAGAGCACAGGGGAAATCAGTTTTATTGTGATGCAGAGGGGAACGGCCTGTGGAAAGCAAACCTTTGCTTCCCTCCATCCTGCCAAGGACATTCTCAGTGCAAGCACCACCACCCAGTGCTTCCTCTGTGACAGGTATGCTTTCAGACTTTGGAATATAGTATGTGCAACTGATTTCATATTAATCCATATTGGAACACAGTAGAACATTACGGTCATATTTACTTTTTATAAACCCTTAATAAGGGCAGATAGAGAGTTTGGATGACAGGTTAATGTCCAGAACCGCCTTTAGCCCAGGATATTCTGTACCCAGCTGAAACAACACCCAGCTTGAACGATCTACAGCTGTGTAATACAGATGGAACGGATATGCTTATTCATATAGTCACTTCAGAAGAAAATACTTCTAATAGAATGAATCCTGAGTACTAGATAAGACGAATAAGATTTCCCCAATGACTACTTTCAATCTTTGTTTACAACATTAAAAAAAAAAAAATCGGAGACTCAATTATTTATCTACCCATTATTTATTCATTCACCTAGTAGTATCTCAGTAAACTAGCATGTGGTTTGGCTGCTCAGTTTTCCCCTAAGGATTCTGGCGAAACACTCCTGCACAAAGGAAAGACGGGGAGTATTTTCATTTGAAAACACAAAGAAAGCAGCCGTATCCTTTCAAATCTCTTTCATTACAGCTTTAACTGGTGATGGACATATTCCAGACAGTCTGGTGCAAGCTTGGTTAAAGTCTTCAAATATTTGGAGACTTCTGAAGTACCCTTGCGCTTTATTGTGCCCCTGAAAGTGGCTCCCAGAGAACCTCCTTATCTCTGAAATACGTGAGAAGGTGTATTTGATTACACATTCAAAATATAGAGGAGAAGAAATGAATGTACGCTTACACACACAAAAAAAAAAAAAACCCTGCCACTGGAAACTGAACTAGTTTATTTGAGGATATTGTTATTCTCAGAAAGCGTAACTCGCAACTCCAGCAGGCTTGCTCAGTCTCGCTCTGAGTTCCCCTTTCTTGCTTTTTGCTGAGAGTCACAGCTCCTACCCTAACTATGCAAAACCTGATGCTTTCACTTCACATCATTTCCCCGAAATTCATTCCTCTCTATCGCTTCTTTTCTCTTTAATGAAGGAAAAAAAAAAAACAAAACCAAACCCCAATCAGTCACAACAAAGATAGTGTCAGGTTTTGTATCTTATTGTTGTAAAAAAAAGACAAAATCTATGGGGAAGTAAGGATTTGGACAAAATTTGGTCAGGTTATGGTGAAGGAAAATATTCTTAATGTGGTAAAATCCTTCCATAAACCCGGGCTAGTCCTCCCCATTAAAGTATCTCACATCTCTCATCTTAACCACACCATCTTGTAAACCAATTATAGCTAGAGTTCAGCATGAATGCACCAAAGCTCAGCCACCACAGTGACTACCTATTAAAGTAAACAAAAGGGGAAAAACAAACAACCACCAAGTCTTCAGATGAGAACAGCCAGGGGCCAGTGGCTGGAGGAAACCAGCTCCTGGTGTAATAAATGTAGCGGGGAGGGTCTGAGGGGCAGCAACATACTTTCCTTACTAAAGAAGAGAGATGTAAGAGGCAGGAAACTCTAAATGAACTGAGGTAGCATAGCAAAGAAAAATTTGGTGGAAGAATGAGATTTTGGGTGGGACTGAGTTGTACTCAACCACTCACTTAGGTAATCCATATTTTAAACAGCTGGTATATTCTGAGGAGAACTATGGTTCACTAAGACTATATTATCTAGATATCTATAAGCTCTGAAGTCCCAGAAAATGGCATCAGTTGCTGTAGTATGTAATAAATTTTATCTATTAAATGGGATATAAAAATCCAATAAAAAAGTTATAAATTGGGTTTAGAAATGGAAGCCTTCGCAACACTGGAATATAGAGAAAGACAGCTTACTCTATGATAAAGTGGTTTAACTATGACTCTGTAGAGTATGGCTAAAAAGAATTGGGTTTTTTTCAACTCATCCCCTTCACAAGAGGAGACAATAAATATTGTGGGAAGGCACACAGAGGGGGTTATTTTCATTTATAACAAGATTAATTAATCCATCTCTGTTTATTGTGACCACTGTCTCTTTACTTCCTGATCCCAAGGATTATTTGTAAAGTTCTTTGAGATCCTAGGAGGCAGGGCAAGGCACCCAAGTCCAACATACTACAATATTCTAACACTGCATTGAGAATGAAGTTCACCTCGACTATCATTTATGTTAGAATGAAGCACTGAGTCCCATTCTTGTGGCAAGAAGATTTTGCCTTGGCTTTTTGTTCAGGGCTAAAATTTACTTCATTGTATATTTATCATAACAAAAGGACTATGCTTAAAGAATTCAAAGAATTTCAGGTTTTGTAATAAAGCAAAACCTCTCTAATGACTGTAATTAATGTACTGTAATTCAGGAATCCAAAAGATCTAGAGTTTTCAATAAACTGAAACACTTCACTGCATTTGCTTTGGTTCAGGCACGTCCAGCATTTACTTTCTCAGTAATCCTCTTTAGACAGGCAATTTACCTAAAACTAGCGTAATTGGGCACAGTTGTAATAATGCACATGGTAAAATGTCTCACTGAAACAGTTGCATACAACCTAAATTTTCTCATGTCAAAAAAAAAAAAAAAAGGACAATAAGTGAATTATGGCACTTCATGACTCTAAGCCTTTATACCATACTCATCTACCTCAAAATATGACATTCACTTCACAATACGACATCATAGTGGTCAAACATAAGACATAAGTAAACTAATTCCTAGAGAGACAGCCACACTTTTGCTATGAGCTGACTAACTTCTATAAGAACCTCTATCAGTAGTATTAGTGATTTCAAGGACGTTTAGACAGCTCAGTGTGCAAGACACTTTTAAAACTGGAATATCTGGCTTCTGGAAAAACAAAAAACCTTATTCCTCCCACCCCACCTATGTTCTTGTGCTTGCACTACACTTAGCACTGCAAAGCAAGCTGATAAAAACCTCTGTTGTGCCATTCCCAGCCTTGCTGCAGTTGCTCTGGAGTGGAACTAAACAAACCGCCATAAAAGACAAGAACTCAAAATCACAAACTATGAACAGCATTTAAAGGTCTTGTGTCGTGTTCAGGCTCTGCAATCAGACCAGCAATACCATCAGGAATGAGAAAGAAGGAAATAACTCGCAACTGGATCTCACCTAGGTATAGATGAGGCAAAAGGGAGGTTGATTTCCTCCATTGGCAGTGTGGCCATTTTAAATAAGAAGAACAATTGCAATAAAAATATTCAAGTTTTAGTGTTTTCTGTAAAAGAAGAAAGTCCTTGTATAATCTGGAAAACGCAGAGGTGATTACCAATATGCCAGGTAGTCATGGCTGCAAGTAGCCCAGTGATGATACATCTCTAAAAAGAGTCTCAGACTGGATACTTCAGAAAGATTGGAGAAAGCTTGATCAATACCCACTGTTATTTCTTATGGATGCCCTTTAGGCCATGCTTACCCGTTTACTTGTTGTAAACTGTACTTTTATCATATTCTCTATCACTTCTTCAAAAAATTCCTGATTGATAGGATAGATTGTGACATTTCATGGTATCCAGTTATGAAGGTATCTTTTAGTGGAACTAAAGCTCATTATGCTTAATATTTCAGGGGACTCCACCAGGGATTTATTACAAATTTTAGTACCTTAGCCACATGAAGAGGGATTGGGTTGAGTGGGGTTTTTTTTGACGTTTTCCAATTGAGCATTACGTGCCCATTGTAGCACTAAGTCCCTCATGGTGTAACAGACGCCTTTGTACTTTAATGCATGTGAGTTCCATGAATATTTATGTATATATATGTATATTAGTTAAAAACAATTCAGCTACAGTAATACTGTTCTCTGTCCCCTAGTCAGCAGCTAAGAAGTTCCCCCCTTGCCACACGCTTAACTCTCAGTTATTAATGTACAATAACAAATTTGAAACTCTCAGCTGGGAACATTATATTGCAATTGCTTAGCAGGCTATTAGGGCATACCTGTCTGTCAGAATCAAGACACATGAAGTAACATTGCTGTTATAGGAAGAGAATGATTGATTTCTTGTGCCATCTCGTGGAAATATTATTAATTGCAAGACAATTTCAAACTTTCACACAGTTCTGTATAAACAGAAATGTCAAGAACGTGATTTAAGCCAGCTTTGCTTTCTACACAAAAAATCTGTTGCCTGTGAAGTAGTTGCCTGGTTTGTTAACATATCATAGTCAAATATTTTTGATCGGTCGACCTGAACTCAGTGACTGATCTTTCCGTACGCCTTGTGGATTGTGCAGGCTCCATCATAAAGCTCTGATTTGTTTTCCTTGCTGCAAAGTATTTTTAGATCTTCGTTTATGTCCAGATTTACAGAGAAAGATAATATGCTTCTTATAAAATTCATTGCATGACAGAAGTATTTATTCTCAACTGGACTGCTGCTTGGAATCGATTTTTTTCCAGGAGTTTTTTTGAAAATCACAAACTAATTGTTCTAACAATAAATAGTCACTGATTGCTTAATTAACCTTATTAAAATGCAAATTAAAAACCTGAACCAATGACAATAATTAAAAAAAGAACACATTAACAAAATGATGAAAGATCAGATTTAACTTTTTCCATTATCCAATATAATGTCAATTAAATATAATTGGAAAATGGGCAAGCACAAAAGCAGTCTGAAAACAGCTTTTGCCACAGAAACAGGACTGTCTTGCCTCCCACAGACCTCAAAAGAAGACTATATGGTATATTTTGCAAGGGGTTTAGGTCATCTTTGTGTTCGAAGTCAACTTGCAGTCCATCAGAATTTGAAACACAAGCCAAATTTTCTTTCTATCCTCTCCCCTCCAGCCGTATGATATTCCATCTGTAGGAAACCTAAACACTTATCTAAATCCCGTATCTTTAATCTATAGACACTCGATAACTACATTCACAGAAGAACATGATGATAAGCTCTAAGAAACCCCAGCGAGAGTGTGGTGGAATAACAGTAGTGCTTGAGGATTTAACCATGCAGATCTTTCAGCATTAATGTGAGTCAATAAAGTTAATCTTTACATTCCACTTTGAAACTACATGTATGAGGGTTTCAATTATTTCCTTTTATTTATGGTTATCCTTTGATAATGCTTCAGCATATGAATACTACCAAACAGGATGACAATGGAGCTCAGCACCGTTTACTCATTGTAAAATTAATTAGAATTGCCTGGGTGCAACAAACATCCAGCAAACATTTCAGGGACTGCTCACAGAATCACAGAATGGTCGGGGTTGGAAGGGACCTCTGAAGATCTAGTCCAAACCCTCCATCAGAGCAGGGTCACCTATAACAGGTTGTACAGGACAGTGTCCATGCGGGTTTTGAATGTCTCCAGAGTGGGAGACTCCACAACCTCTCTGGGCAGCCTGTTCCAGTGCTCCACTACCCTCAAAGTAAAGAAGTTCCTCCTCATGTTACGATGGAACTTCCTATGTTCAAGCTTGTGCCCATTACCCCTCGTCCTATCACTGGGCACCACTGAAAAAAGACTGCTCCCATCCCCCTGGCATCCTCCCTTTAAGTATTTGTAAGCATTTGCTCCATCCTGCTCTCTTCTCCCCATCTCTCACCTCAGGAGTAACATGTCCTTTTGACGTATTTCTGCTTCTTTCTAGAGCAGGTGTTGCTCTCTTATGCTACCACATGACATATTTCAATTGGTCAAGAATCCTCCATGGACAATGTCAAGACCAACAAATTGAGCAATTATATAAATAAAAGCCACTTGACATGGCAAGCTACTGTGCTAACGTATTGCTGCACTGACCTTCAAATTCTACTATTTAAATTCCTCTGACCTATTAAATGCCCCTCCTGCTTCGCTGTTGCTGCAATACCTTTGTGCTATAAAGCATGCTGAACCTGTCAGAGGGACGTCAGTGCTTGTGGAGGAGAGCAGTTATTCTTTTGGCTGTGTCAAGATCTCATTACATGCGGGTCAATCACAATACAAAGAAACACAGAAGCACCTACTCTTTGTTGAAAAACTGCAGCTCCACACAGCTCTTTGCTACAGCTCTGAGCCCTGAATCAGTGGCATAGAGTCCTTTCTTGTTCTTCTTCTTGGCCAGTTTTCTTAATCCGCTGCTGTGAGTGGACTCAGGCAAGAAATGCAGCCTCAGCCCCTGTATTACCCTGGTCTCAAGCATGCCACACAGTAGGAGACCGCATACAGGCTTAAGTTCCTGGCTGGATGTTCTCACCACCTTTGCTGCATGCCCTGGTTTCTAGCGGCCTTGCAACTTCAATAGCAAGGTTGCAAATAGCAAGGTGTTGAATTACAATCTGTCCGTGCTGGTCTAGTCAACGTCATGCTGATGAGAGAACTGCCATGAGCCAGTTTTACTCTGACACAAATATTTTGTTTCTTATGTGGGGGACAGCTTATACACTGTTCCACATAATGTAAGCCTATGGAAAGATTTGCTCCAGTACCATTTTTCACATCATTGCTAAAACCACACCCGTTGTAGGCGGTTATTGTTGACATTTTTTTAATAGGAGCCGAACTGAAGTCACATTTCAGTCACATACAAATTAACTAGACTATAAAATTAAAGTGTTGACAAAGTACAAATGATTATGGTCCCTTCCTTTCAGAATGTGTAATGTACATTCTTTCATAACAAGAATTCATGTAGGCACACTTTCCCATTTGTTTTTTGCAGTTACTGTGTACTGGCTGCAAATAGCATTGTTTTCTGGTCAAAATCGTCCATTCAGTATTAAATTACAACAGTATAAACTGATGTCAAAATTTTACCCCTGCCATCTCCTCAAGTAATTTTCCTACTGTGCCTCAGACCCAGTCCCCAGATCCGTACACACTGAGGATCCCTATGACACTTTTTCTACTTCAGCATCACTTCCAGACCCCAGATCCATTGTCTCAACCATGTAGAGTTGGACAGCTTATAGATCGGGTAAGACAACTGAACATCTGGAGTTTCTTGTGTTGCTAGCCTTAAACATGCAAAACCAGTAACCACTGAAAATTACAATATTTGAACAACTATAGTTGAGTCAAAGGAACTTTTATCTTGTTTTTGAGACTTCAAAGTCCTGTTGAATCTTGTTTTCCAGGTTGTCTTTGTAGGATAAAGTGCCAATACAATTTCCTGCCTCCAGGTGTGGGGCTTCAGAATTCTGCCAGATACTATGTGTTAGATCTGGTAATCTTGTAGCTCCTGCAACCCATTAAAAATTAAATCTAAGTACCCTTGACATAGAGAAGTCAATAAAGATTTCTGAGGTCAGGCCTAGTCATAGGACAATTTGGTAACTATGTTAATGAAGCCATATTCAAGGAACTGATGTCGGTAACCAGCAGTAATAACAACCCTGCAAGACAAATTAGATGGTTAATAACATGTAAATAGACTCACAGTTTTGAGATTATGTCATTAGTAATAGCTGTGTAACTCTGATGCTGTCAGAGGGAATGCACGTGCAGACGTAAATGGGAATTGCCAAACTGTCTTGTTGATAAGGAAAGAAGGAAGGAAAGAAGGAAGGAAGGAAGGAAGGAAGGAAGGAAGGAAGGAGAGGGAGGAGCAGGAGGGAAGGGGAGGGAAAAAAGAAGGAAGGAAGGAAGGAAGGAAGGAAGGAAGGAAGGAAAGAAAGGAAGATAGATAGCTGGGTTGTGCTCTCCCAGTTGTGTTGGCTCTGCAAGGTTAACAGGAGTGGAAGGTAGTACAAACTTAATTTTTATATTGGAAAACCAGCTAGTTTTCAATGGTCACATTTCACAGCAAATGCTTAACTTTTCTTCTCTACCTTCTTACTTGCTCTCAGGCATTTACTTTTCAATAGATTCCTGCACTGCTTCTTGACATGCTTTGTTTCACCTATTTAATCTCCTTGTACATAAAGCAGTGGTGCTGTCCTGGTTCCGGCAGGGATGGGGTTAATCTCCCCAGGAGCCGGCAGGGGGCAGGTATTCCATACCACGTGACCCATGCCCGAGCTATAAGAGGAGCTAGCCGGGGCGAGGAGTCGCCGCCACTCGGGGGTGGGCTGCGGCGGTGCGGGTCCGGTCGGTGCGCTTCGCGGCGGTACTGTAATCGCGTTTTTGTCTTTTCCTTTTGCTGTTCTGTTAAATTGCACTCTTTTAACCCACGAGTTTGGCCCTGACATTTTCTTTTTCCACGACTGTGGGAGTTGTGCGAGCGGCTGCGTGGTTCTTTGTTGCTGGCTGAGGCCAAACCACGACA
>NW_009650124.1:457327-508157 GCF_000708025.1 Charadrius vociferus | reverse complement strand
GTTGCAGAAGCCACTGAAGGACAAGGTGAATCAAGCCAGTTTGCAGAGGTAAAAGCCATCCAGCTGGCTTTGGATATTGCTGAGCGAGAGCAATGGCCAGTACTTTACCTCTATACTGATTCCTGGATGGTGGCAAATGCTCTGTGGGGGTGGTTACAGCAGTGGAAGCAGAGCAACTGGCAGCGCAGAGGGAAGCCCATCTGGGCTGCTGAACTGTGGCAGAATATTGCTGCTCGGATAGAGAATCTGGTTGTGAAAGTGCGTCATGTAGATGCCCACATACCCAAGCATCGGTCCACTGAGGAACATCAAAACAACCAACAGGTAGATCAGGCTGCCAAAATTGAAGTGGCTGAGGTGGATCTGGACTGGCAGGATAAGGGGGCACTATTCCTAGCTCGGTGGGCCCCCGATGCTTCAGGCCATCAAGGGAGAGATGCGACATACAGATGGGCTCGTGACCGAGGGGTGGACTTGACCATGGACACTATCGCACAGGTTATCCACGAATGTGAAACGTGTGCTGCAATTAAGCAAGCCAAGCGGTTAAAGCCTCTTTGGTATGGAGGACGATGGCTAAAATATAAATATGGGGAGGCCTGGCAGATTGATTATATCACACTCCCACAGACCCGCCAAGGCAAGCGCCACGTGCTCACAATGGTGGAAGCAACCACTGGGTGGTTGGAAACATACCCTGTGCCCCATGCCACTGCCCGAAACACTATCCTGGGCCTTGAAAAGCAAGTCTTATGGAGGCATGGCACCCCAGAACGAATTGAGTCAGACAATGGGACTCATTTCCGAAACAGCCTTATAGATACCTGGGCCAAAGAGCATGGCATTGAGTGGGTATATCACATTCCCTATCACGCACCAGCCTCGGGGAAGATAGAAAGATACAATGGACTGCTAAAGACTACACTGAGAGCCATGGGTGGTGGGACTTTCAAACATTGGGATGTACATTTAGCAAAAGCCACCTGGTTAGTTAACACTAGGGGATCTGCCAATCGAGCTGGCCCTGCCCAATCAAAACATCCACGTGCAGTAGAAGGGGATAAAGTCCCCGTAGTGCATATGAAGAATATGTTAGGGAAGACAGTTTGGGTTAGTCCTGCCTCAGGCAAAGGCAAACCCATTCGTGGGATTGCTTTTGCACAAGGACCCGGATGCACTTGGTGGGTGATGCGAGAAGATGGGGAGGTCCGATGTGTGCCTCATGGGGATCTGATTCTGGGTGAGAATAGCCAATGAATAGAATTTTATAATGTTAAATAACTTTGCTGTTGTATGTTATCATTATTATGATGGCTATTAGTGCTGTCAAAGAAGAATCACCTAGATCAATGACAGATGGACTTTGATGAGACTAAGTAAACGGCATGAACTGCGTCAGGTATACCAGCCTCAGCAGCTGGCATCCAACAACCCCCTTGAGATCAACATCTTCCATCTCGGACCATGGGCATAGACTGCATCAGCATACACCCGTCCAGCACCACACACCATCTCATGTGACCTGAGAGACTGTTCTCACAGATGGAGCCTACAGTCATGGTCTTAGTGAGTTTAATGGACATTTTAAGTGAGTGCAATGGACGTTTTAAGTGAGTTCAACGGACACGTTGGAGGTATGGCCCACAGACTATGGGAACTGTAAGATCTGGGCATGACACAGATGGTATGGAATAAGGGGTGGATAATGTCCTGGTTCCGGCAGGGATGGGGTTAATCTCCCCAGGAGCCGGCAGGGGACAGGTATTCCATACCACGTGACCCATGCCCGGGCTATAAGAGGAGCTAGCCGGGGCGAGGAGAGGAGTCGCCACTCGGGGGTGGGCTGCAGCGGTGCGGGTCCGGTCGGTGCGCTTCGCGGCGGTACTGTAATCGCGTTTTTGTCTTTTCCTTTTGCTGTTCTGTTAAATTGCACTCTTTTAACCCACGAGTTTGGCCCTGACATTTTCTTTTTCCACGACTGTGGGAGTTGTGTGAGCGGCTGCGTGGTTCTTTGTTGCTGGCTGAGGCCAAACCACGACATGTGCAAAGTGTCATCTCTCATCTCAGACAGGGCATGGGGGTGACTTTAGTTTCTCTAGTCCTTCTACAAGGAACCACAACTCACTTCGGTCCTTTGTATCTAAACTGTGTGCATAAAGGAGAGGGTATGACCATCTGTGTCCCCATGGATATGACTGGCCACAACGCCCTTATCTGTTGCAGCAGGACCGGTGTCAGCTTCAACGTTAACGATTCTTGTTAATGGAAGCCTATGCAATGGCAGGACAGTAATGCATATTTGCAAAGTGTTTTGGTGATTCTTTCTCAGACAGTTATAAGTGATTTCTAGATGAGAGCTTTTTACACTTCATGAATAGATGATTGTCACTACTTTACTGTTTAATTTTTAAATTAATTCGAAGTATAATTCTCCAACTATAAAGTGCTCTGAGACTACTAAGAAATGAATCACATTAAATGAACTTCATTATAAATCATCGTCTTTACATGACACTCGAAAGGATGTACTGGAAGAAATTAACGCATCAAAGAAGGATTCTCTATGTTTCATTTAAACAGAAAATACATTTCAGAATTAATTAAAATGAGAAAACACTAGGTGAGCATTGAAATTGTTTGTGTGGAACTCCTGTACTTGAGTTACATAAAACCCAAGCTTACACTTGGTAAGAGCTTACCAATTTGTAAACCCTGTGAAATTTTACACTTATGCATTAGTTTCAGCTTCAAGTTATTAAAAAATTTAAAAGAGGCTTACAAATCTGAGCAGTCTTATACCACAGATGAACATTCACCGATTATGTTTAAGAACAAGAAAAGCCAGTAATGCATGAAGGAAAACAAATAAACTTTGCATTACTCTTTCTACATAAAACCATGACATCTTCATATTGAAAAGAACAACACCAAACACACAAAACATTAATATTAAACTTACTTCAAAATGGTCATTAAACTACACTTCTTGGGAAAAAAAAAAGTACAAAATTAAAAGAGACACTGTCAGGTAAAATATGAAGCACATATTGGAAGCTGCATTTTGTAACCACAGTTTGGTCTCCGATCCTTTGGAATAAGAAGGGAAAAAAAACAAGCTAGCTTGGAACTAATATGGAAACTGCCAATTTTCTATAAATGTATGGATATTTGCAAGTCTTTAGTGCAATGACAGTGACCAAAGGCAACAGGTTGAATATCTAGTCTATTGAGCTGAGGCAGCCATGCAGAATAGTTCTACTGAAACAGAAAACTACAAATTAAGAAAACGTTACTATTAAGACTGGTGTTCAAATAAAGTCTTAAATTATTTCAAAACAAAGTACAGAGAGTTTGAACTCCAGTAGGGGGCTTCCTTACTAGTCTCTGTTAAATGCTCAGCCTGTTAGAGGTACTACCTATTTACCACAGTGGCCTACATTAAATTATGGACACCACCGTTATTAGTTTAGTAACTTGTCTCTGCTCTACTCATCCATTTTTTCTAGCACCTGCTACTTTTTTACAACACAGAATAAGAATGGAAAATACAAGTCTGAAAGGTTAAGTTTGTCAAAATTTTTCAAACATTTGTCAAAACCACAAACAAGTGCTGAGAATGAAATGCTACAGTGAAATGCTGGAAACCAATGCAACTTAAATTTTAGACATCACTCACCTCTTCAGAATTATTATAAAGAAACAGATATACAATATGCAGATTTTAAGTTGCAACTGAAAATATAGTATTAGAGCATTTTTTACACGGAGCTTCAGTGTTTTATTCATACAAAGGTTTGCTAAGGTTAGCCATGTGGAAGAGAATGCTACTTTCTGCACATCTACTGAACAAACAGAAAAGAGAATGCAAAATAAAAATGACTTAGAGCCATACTAACTAGATGTAAACTAAATATGCAGTCTAATTTTTAGATTTCTATAAGGTTTTAGCAAAGAGCTTAAAATTTTCATCTAGCTGGTTTTTGAAATTTCAGGGAAGTCTTAGAATTATTGACAAAGACTTGCTATGACAAAGCCAATGAGCTTTCTTGGTTGGAATTCACTTACTAATGTATCCTGATTGTAAAAAAGGTTTGGGGAAGTGGGGAGTTTATTCTTCTGTGCACTTACTTTGCTACACATGAGCAGACATTTCATGGTCAACAACTGAGAGCACAAAATACTAATGTACAGAGTCCCAACACCACAGTCTTAAATGGTTTGTTTTTCTTAGCTGGCTTATGCTTACTTGACAAGGCAAAGGTCCACAAAATGAGTATTTTACGACCCCGGACCAAAAACCAAAAAAGGTAACATAGCTGCCCTTGACCCTACATACCAGAAGAAAAAAAAAATAAAAGAAGGAAAAAAATCTGTGGTAGAGGGACTGCCTTTATTTTTCTCCAAAATAAATATTTACTTGCTTTTTCAAAGGAGAGAGGGAGAAGGGAAGGAAAATGCTGACTTAATGGAGCCTAAAAGAAAAGAAAGTTTGTTAAGTTCCTGCATTTGTCCTTCCCTAGAGAATTATCTCATTTAAATGCAAGACCCAGTCATGGAAAATGGGAAAAATAAAAGCTTTGTGAATGTAGGCGTGAAAAATACTTACACTTGCAGTAAACAGTAATGAGTCAATATCTATTTATTTGGAAGATTGATTTGGTATATAAACATAGGTACTTATTAAAGCCTGAATCTCTGGAAGTTGGCAAGCACCACACCTTCACTGTTTCTGTCCATGATAATCCTGAAGGGGAACATTTCTGAGCAACAACTAAGTGTTGCTAAGGTTATTATGTAGTATTTAATTATTTTGTTGGAAAAATGGAACATCACACACTTATCTCTGATGTAAATGTAGGTCAGTAACACGGACTTACAAGTGACCTTTTCTAAAACTAAAATGGATGTGAATATATAAGAAGGAGCAGCATGTTCCACTTATTCCACAGTATTTCAGCAACAAGCCAGGTGTAAACCAAGATGTACAAATGAATCTGACAATGCTGTAAGTCCATTACAATAAATAACAAAAACCACAGACAGAAGCTGTATAGGCACATAGCTATTGTTTTCTCTGGATATTCCTTCAGATTATGTTTTCATTTTCTTCTAGCTATACTGGCCATCTGTGCCAAAACTGCTTAACAAAATGGCCCTTTGTCACTAAAGAAAAAATGTATCATCAAGATGCTGAAACACAAATTCTTTAACAGAAGTAAATGGTAAAAACAATGCCTTATAAGTAAATGTACTGGAGATACAAGAAAAACATCAGAAGAAACATCAAACATAATGGATTATATGTGGATTACAAAACACATCCATAGCTGCAAATGAAATTTATGGGAGTAGGAATAAAGGTGAATATATACCAAAGTGCCATCTGCAATAACAGGAGCACTGTCCTAGCATGACATACAAGGTGCAAAGGTGGAAGCTTGGAATACTGGTGTCTTGGTAAATCAAAATTACTGCTCAAATAAATGTATTACCCAAGTACAGAGCTTCATTTTACAGGAGATGAACCAGGCAGTAAACGACCAACTCAATTACCTAGTTTTCCATAAGGTTGTCAACACAAGATGTTGTGTTGCATAACAAAGGATTCCAAATAAACTCATAGCTACAGTGCCATCATGGGTAACACATCTTAATACTCTGCTATTGGCAATGCTATGCTCATACAACACTTTAACCAAATCAATAAAAACCTTTGAGAAAGTGTGAAATGAAGCATATGGGCAAATCTGTCTCACTATCACAACTCTCTGGGATATTCCAAAAAGCATCTGCCTCGTGCAGTGTCCTTAATTTTATTAAACCCTAGAGGTTTTGAGTGGCCTTTTTTTAAGGTTATGAAATTAGCTGACAACATATAAATATTTATTTTTATTCTTTTTAACAATGGTGCCTAGATTCAGGATTACTAGTAATAGGCTCACGTTTCTGAGAAAAATGCACAAACTTTGGCCTACTAGAAAGCTTATTGAGAACCTACTGGTAAATCAAGGCATGATGATACACAATTTTATTAGAGGTTTTATCCTGTTATTGAACACAGTGCAGCACAAATTTGTAAGTTCTCAATGATATGAAAGCACACATGCAAACTGAATTTCAAAAGTACAACAATGAAACATCTCATTATGTATCTCTCCTGTCCCATGTCACACTTGAGAAAAGAGCTGCTGCATTTCATAGAAGTCTTTACGTGATTTATGATTTCTATAATCACATTTCCATTGTTTCCACAGTTACTCAGTGCTGTGCTATTACAAGTACACTTGCAAAAATCTACCTATGGCAGACATATAACAATATTCAAAATATCTCTGTATTTCCATGGCAAATAGTCTCAGTGAAATTTTTGCCTTGTTCCCTCAGCTGCATCTCCATGTTTCAGAAGTAATTATCTAAAGACACCCACACACCTACTTCATTTGATAGGCAAATTGTCTCCACCTAGGAATCATGGGTCAAAGGTACACTTATTGTTGAAATACATCTTGTTCACATCCTCTAGTGATTCCAGCAGAAAAATAAAACGTTATTAAAGTGGCTGTTGCTGTCTCTGACTGCACATTTTTTTCCCGCAGCCTGCTTATGTGACCAACAGTCCGTGCTGCCACCTATGGGATGATAAGCAGGGAAGTCAAGAGAGTACGGCCATTTCCTTTAATGAGACATAGTTTCTGCACTTGCAGCAATATTCAGTAATACATATTCAGTAATATGCCAAGGTAATGGAGAAAATGAATTTTTTAAACATGACTCTTAGGACATTGTACTCTTTCATTACAGCTCTCATTTTGAGGTCTGTGTTCACCGTTAGTCTCAATAGCCCAAAGAGTTGGTTTTGTGCCTTATGTTAACCACATACTTACAACACTTACCAGATCTGGGCTTATACAGAAAAGAATAGCAAAGAGTAAATGTCAAACATAAAGAGGAATCATCTTCCATATCCTTTTTCTTGTACACTGAGACTGACACACGGGTTTGGTTGTGCAGTAAGGTTAACTCATTAAATAGAAAGCCCCACTCTCTTGAAAGGTTCTTCTATCACATCTGTTAGCGTTATTTTATTTCTGATACGCCAACTTTTTTCCTGTTTAGCATAAAATGAAAATCTCACTTCTGTTACCTAACAAGACTTTTATACAACCTGGATATCTGTAGGCCTGAAATGTAAGATGTCTTAACAATTGTGAGCCCTTAGAAAAGACATATTTCTAAGTACTGCTGCTCAAATCCATTTGTTTGTGGGTTGTGTTTTTTTTTAACTAGGATAAGTGAAAGTCAAGACAAAGAAGAGACCAAGGTCAGAGACCAAGAGCAAACCATTTTTACACTGACTTTTGTATTTGATTTTCACTGCTAGCCAGAACTTGAATTGCAATAAAGTGAATGAGCCTATTTTCTGTCTTCTATGTTCTATTCTAAATGGAAGTCAGCTTTCAAAAAGAATATTTTCAAATAATATCTAGATTGACCACAAATGCCATCAAGATTCACTCCAAAGAACTGGTGTTACGGCATCTCTCCCTGACTTCAACAAAACCAGCAAAAGTATGGCAAAGCTCATCAACTTGGTTCACTGCTGCATCTCACTTGCTCTTTCAAATGGGGCTGGTATGTCCTTGCGGGGATTGGACCATGGCATAAGAAAAACAATGTAATAAAATAGAAAAATATTCTTGAGGTTGGTTCTGAAACGAGCTGTGTGAATTTGTACCTTCTAATCAACATCAGTGCAGAAAACTACATTGGAAAGAGAGGTTATGACATATAAAAGCAAAAGATCAAGTTCATCATTTACAATTTCCTTCATTTATGAAAATTTATAGTGCCATGTGAAATGCCACCCTGCTTCCCAAAATACAAGAAATTCTTTCCCAGCAACTCACTCAATTCCATCCGTGAAACAGTGGGACTTATGCTCACTCTCTTTTCCTTGAACCTTTTCCTGGGACATTGCTTTATTTTTAAATAAATTTTTAAAAGCATTATTTTGAAAACTCCTTTTAAAAAGTGCTTAAAATGCACCCTTTGTCAAAACAGCATTGTATTTGACTCTGGTATGTGAGAAGGAGTTTCAGTTAGTTTAATACAGCGTCTAAACCACTGGGAAATATTGGCCAGTTTTGCAAGTATGTGTTAATTCAATAGTTCGCTCAGCCTCTGTGAGAGTACAAAGGTATGCACATGCATGTGTGTCCAGCAGAGATCTAAACAAATAAAAATTCGAAGTATGTGCATTTCACTTCAAGGTCAATTATTCTGGCTTTAGTGGAATTTCTGTGAAAAACTCTTGAAGAATCAGGTCTATGATTTCCTCAGAACAATGCAAAATAAGGACTTTCTTAGGAAAATAACACACCTTAATAATTTTGACATGACTGCAATGTTTAGTAGAAATATAAAATCTGGACTTGCAATGCAGTATTCTCAGAAAAATCACTCAGGGAGAAATAGTAGGTAAAAGTATGTGCACAAGAACACACATGGATAACAGTGCCTGGAAAAAAATGTAGGTGAAAGCAAAGCAACTAGATAAATGTGGAAGTTATATTATTACCAAATTGCTACATTAAGGACTAGTAGAATAAACCTGGTGTATTAAATCCACATAAAGAACATGTAAATTGATTTTTATTAAAAAACAGTTAATCTAAAACCTACACTGAATTTGCACAAAATGCCTTCTGGGACTCCAAAGAGCTTCTTCTCCCCTCACTGTGGTGCATCTCCCTGTTTTCAGGGGCCAGCCAGAAGCAGAAGTGCTGGAGGAGCGGGAGGAGGCCCGTGGGGCTGCACTTCCGTCCTGGAGGGAGGAAGCACTAACAACCCTGCCTGAAAGTCTGCTTTCATTAACTTGCTTTTTCTGGAGAGGGCCAGGTAAAATCTCACCAGCCTTCAAGATGGGGGCTGTACCCCCCATCTCACACAACATCTCATTGTGGCTCTTGGCAGCTCTTAGCATCCACCACCACCTGCCCAAGAGGCCCACAGAGTTGCTGCAGTGGCCTTGATGTGCTCAGTGCCCTGGGACAGACCCCAGGTATCAAATTCTTGGAAAAAGGGAAGAAAGACCCCAGAGCCAGGGGCCAGCAGGGAAGGCATGAGGCTGGCTAAGGTGGAGACTTAGCTGGGATGTGGCCCCAGCCTTGCCCCCAAGCTCCCTGGCCCTCAAATTCCTACTGCAATGTTGGCTGTTTTCAACAAACGCTGCCATGGGGCAGAGCAAAACCTTGCTCTGATCCCACTCACTCCCTTGTTCAGGCACACTCTGTCAGATCTGCACCTTGGGCTGGAGGTGGACCCTTTCCAAAGCGGTAAGATCCCACCCGCCCATCCCCCTCCCCCTAAAAGCCCCTCATACGTTAGCACGTTTAAAAATGCATGAACAAAGTAGGTATATTAACTCCCACTTATTAAAAACAGATTATTGCAAATATGTACGCTGATTTCCAAGCAAAGCCACAAAGCAAAAAAAAAAAGAAGAGGTTTTCATGCATGTTATTTTGGCAAATATTTTTCCCAAGGGCATAGGCTAGTGAACAAAATGATTACAAGAAATTACAGTATGTACCATGAATACTTTTTGGTATGCACAGAACAATTTAAGGTGTTATAATGTCACACTGCCACGTTAAAAAAAAAAAAAGAAAAAATCATAGGCTTTTTAAGTTATTCAGAAAAGAATACAATGTTTGCTCTGTGTTATAGAAGCTATTAAAGAAAAAAAAGTTTTTCAAACCATGCTTTAATAACACCATGATTACAAGTTGGGGAGTGTTTACCTAAAGAACAAGATGAACATTTCTTATGGCCTTAATCCAAAACCCTTTGAAGCTGAAGAGTTTTTCCCAATGACTTCAACTGGCTTTGATTCGGGCTTCACGACCATTTGTCATTATAAGATGCACCTACTCCTTTCAGACCAATGTCCCCCACAGAAGTGTTTCATCTGCACACAGTATGTCTATAGTTATAAAAGCCTGCGCCAAGCCCAAGAACCCTGCAGCCAGCTGATGCAATAATCTTCTGGGGAGCAGAAGACGCCTTTTTACAATGCCTTCATGCCATTTCTAGCATGAAGCGTTATCTATCATCAGACTCCTAAGCTTGTCTGCAGTATGAATTCCCTTGCTCCTCATGAGCTTCCTCGCATGGTAACTGTATGAAGCACCAGCAAGTTTGTTGTTTACAGCAGAAACAACAGAAACCTAAATAACTTACATGGGGTCCCACGTAGTGCCAGTGGCAGAGGTGGGCACTCAGTCCAGAATTCACTCAATTTCTCAGACAAACACAGTTAGGACAAATACTCAGCCTAACTAGGCCCATAGTTTTGAGTCTACTTTGGGCAGTTTAGAAGACTACCACCTTCAGCAGTTCAGCATCAGCTTTCAGCGTGAGGGTCCTGCCCAATAAGGGATCCCAATCCACTGACCTCCTCCAGCACTAAGTCAGTGGGTTAGCACCTCCAATGTGGAGTCAGCCAAAATAACTGGTTTGAGGTTGAGGTCGGTAAGCAGGACTCTCACCATTCCCTGCTGTGGCTTTTGCTGGGTGTCCCAGAGCTAGGAGGAGGCTTGAGCTTAGAGAACCCCCCTGTTTTGGAGCTGAATTCTGCATTGGTTTGGGTGGATTCGCTCCTTTTAATGTGGGGTAGCTCTTTCCACAAAAGCAGCCTTAACAGACACCAACGACAGAGGACTGTTAAGAGTTGAACTGCTTACATCAGATACCTTGATAAAAGAATGAGTAAAGAAATTACAAAAGTATTCACTAATTATAAGCAAAGACATTCCAAAATGTTGATGAAAAGCCAGCACTTATGTTTTATAGGATGCAAAAGTGCAGGCCGCAGCAAAGTCAGAAGCAAACTTGCACTGAAAGCCAAACAGCTTACTTCCATACACCCTTTTGTTTGGGAATGTTTGGGTTTGCAAGTTAGTGAACAACAAAATCCTGAAACTTTTTCCACTGCATGCTTTTCAACATGTTAAGACCGAGCTCGTTCATAAACATGTCTATTTATAAATATATAAACTGTGTCTTTTAGTCTGCCTTTAGACAACGGTATTTCAAGTGGAGGAAATGTATTAGAGAAAGCTGTGGTTGTCCTCTGAGGAATACCTAACGGAAGGCACAGGTGAGGAATGTATTAAAGGAACAAGGAACAGAGGAAGCAAAGACAGTATGAAATACCTTACCTTTATGAAGAAACAAATTCTTTACTGTTCTCTCAGTGTTCACAGTGTATAATTTGAAATGATTCCTCAGTGATTTGTACCGAAATGATCACCTGACTGAGCTGGGAACAGAAAGATAAACTGAGGACACAAGCATTTGGTGTGGAAACAAGACAGTGGGAAAAATTGGAACACCAGATCCCCATCTTGGTATGAAAAGCACATGGCTATTAGCTTTTTTAGAAGATATTTCTCACAACATTTCAGGTTACATCTCAGATATACACTTAATTTAAATCTGATATGAAAGTAATTAAATGGTAAACCACATCAAGTTATGAAAAAATGTATTCATAGGATTAACAACAGAGCAAGACAAAGATCTATACCATAGCTGTAAAACCTCAGACTACATTTGGGAGTAATCAGCCTCAGATGAAATCATATTACATCTAAATTAAATTAATGCTATGCACCTGAAATGTTTCTGGTTTTAAATGACTTAGAGACAATCCCTATGTGGTCAATTACTTCTTTAGTTTGCTGCCTATTTTCCTACCCACCATCTCATCTGTTAATTACAATGTCTTTTGTGGTTCTGAAAGGAATTCCTTTAATTTGTTAATGGTGGTGTGTATCAAACAATTACCTCTAAAGCAGACTAAGAATGAGAGTTTCTCATAAGATTGTTAAAACTGATTGTTATGAATAAAAATTACAACAACTCCCAACATCTCCAACAGCTCCCAACACGCCCTTTTTACAAGAGCATGTAGTGATAGAATGAGGGGGAATGGCTTCAAACTGGAAGAGGGCAGGTTTAAATTAGATATTAGGAAGAAATTTTTTACTCTGAGGGTGGTGAGGCACTGGAACAGGTTGCCCAGGGAAGTTGTGGAAGCTCCATCCCTGGAGGTGTTTAAGGCCAGGCTGGATGGGGCTTGGAGCAACCTGGTCCAGTGGGAGGTGTCCCTGCCCATAGCAGGGGGCTTGGAACTTGATGATCTTCAAGGTCCTTTCCAACCTAAAGCATTCTATGATTCTGTCTCCAGTGACTACTTTAGTAGTTAGAAAAGAAATTTTCAAGAAATCTACATGAAGGGTGGCTCCTACAAAAAATATCTTCTTTAGTAACAAATACAAAATACCTGGCAACAAAAGCACTTTCTGTAAATCTCCATTATGATTATTTATTACTTGGTGTATGGCAACAACCATTCAATTAAATGCATGCAGTAATTTTAATCTAATCTTTTCCCCCTAATTCCACCACTTTTACAGTTAACAAGAGAACCTACTGAACAGATGAGTTATTTCCAGTTTTAGATGCAGGTCTTAAAAGGACAGTTAAACCATCAGGTACACTGTAATTGAGATAAAGTAAAGTTCCTCTTTCAGATCAATAGAAATGAGAAGTAGCTACATCGGAGTCTGCGTTCCCTCAGTATTGTATTATTTTAAATTCCGACTCTCCTGGAGATTTACAGCCATGTGAACCCCATACTATTTCCAGCTCCTGCCATAACCTCAGTTATATTACTTCCCCCTGCTTGTGCAATCTTGCAGTATTCAGCTAAGATTTAGAGCCATGTTTTTTCATTTAAAGCAACTGGATGGGGCCTGGGTCAGGGAGAGCGCGCTGAGACCCTCAGCGTGGGTGTTGGAGGGAGAGTGGGAGCATAACTGTGACAGTGACGAACTCCTCTGCAAGTCCTACACTGGGGCAGCACCCCATGGGTGCTGCTAGGGGATACCTTGTGCCAGGCTCACCCCATGAGTCTTCTCCTGGCACAGCCCCAAGTAGTGTGAGAGAGTGGAAGGAAGCAGTGCCAGGGAAGGACTTAGCACTAGGAGGGAACGGGTTTGGATTGAGAGCTGCAAAAGACCTCACAGAGCCCTGGAGTGTCTACACATTGCAGAAAGTGCAAAGGGAAAAACACTCCCCAGTGAATTGCAGTCACCTGAATATGCATTGCCCCCTGCAAATTTGTGTCTGTATGCATGTTTGTATATGTACATGTGTATGTGTGTACATACATGTATATAAGAATGCACACACACATTTCATTTGACACTGAACAGAGCTATTGTCTTATATTCCAGGATATTTTTCTCTTCCAAAACCAGGCATGCGTGCACATATGCACATGCAGGGTTGCCTTCTAATTGAGGCCACAAAGCAAGCCATGGGACCCAGCCTTCTGCAGTGGAAACCCAGTGTTAGGAGTCTCCACCACATACCTATCAAGAAGGAGCCGTGTCTATAGAGTCCGGACACTACAACTCTTCAACATCAAACATAGGGCAAGACAGGAAAATTAGGTGCAAAATGTTTTTACAGCACTTTCTGGAAAGGAAACCCTGCTAAACCAACTCTCCTACATTTTGTCACAGTACATTTTGGTCTAGAGAAAGATCTGCCTGACCAGGATATCGTGGACTTCATTTATCTTGCCAACTGAGTACATTTAGTATTGCTTGATAGTCCCTAGACTGCTCAGACCTCATACTGCTGATTGAAGAAGCCAACAACTTGTCATATCTGCAAGCTTGGCAAAACTGAAAGATTACACAAGGTCACTTTTGAAAAAATGAGAACAAAATTCAGTTTTCTAATAAGACGGAACTAAACCTCGTTCACTGAGCCATGTCATTGTTCATGCTGTACGCTACTATTCTAATCTTCTAATACTGCTTTTCCACTGTCTGAGAAAATCCTGAAAACCTGATTCCTGCCATTCCACTAACAGTTTGTAGATTTATTTATAGAACAGTAATATACATTGTTCCTTACAACATGAATTTATTGCCTTTCCTCAAATAGAGGATGGCTTTGCTAGTGGATTTTTTTCTTCATATTTTGGGTAACTGAAATGCTGTTTTTGAGAACAGTTCGCAGTTGAGTTTGCTTGTCTAGAAACAGAGAGTTACTGTCTACACAGGGTCAAACTATGACTTAAAAACAGTAAAATGTGGCTTTATTTGAAGATACAACTGTGCTTGTAGCTGGGTGTTTCATCCTTACATCTGACATCTTTTGAGAGTGTTCCAACTCAACAAGTGTTCCTGAGCTCTCTCCCAGAAATCATCAGACCTCTTCCCTTCATTTCCACATGGCCAAAGTGAGATGATTTCTCTGAACACAGAAGCAAGTGACATCTAATGAACTCCTTAGATAATAAGTGAGAAACAAATTCAAACTCATACCTCTACTAAAAGTTTGAGGCACTGTTACTGCGAAGTAGTTTCTCTTTGACGTACTATGATGTTCGTAGCTATAGCAGATACAGAAAGCAAAGGATTCATACCTCCACAAGGAGTATGTCCTTCTGCATCAGACTTCAGGGGAATCATTAGATGAAACTGAGAGTAGTGACAGATGAAGGAATGAAGCTCCTATCAAAGCTTGTAATAATAAGGCCTATTGGTACTTATCAATTTGCACTGTGGGTGAATCCTCTGTTCTTACACAGATGTTTATACTGCGCTGTTTATAATTTTGTCTTCCCTGTAGTCCTGATGGGTAAAACCAATGAAAACACCCTGTAATAACCCAGATCTCAGACAATATCAGAATGGGATTCAGATTAGTGTTCTTGCCAGGCTGCACTTGCATAGTGGAGGAGGTGTGCATATCTACAGTCACTTAGTTTCCCTGCTCAGACTACAAATCGTCCCTGATCCTCCCTGCCCTGTGCTTGAAAATCCATTCCCCATCTACCCCCACATGCTTTTGCAAATAGGGACCCATGCTTGTTTTCAGGCAATGGCAGATGCCTGGTTGACCAAGGCACTTTTGGATCCTATAGATCTTCGGTTGTTTATGCTCTGGGACACATGAACCTAAGAAAATCCTGTCATGGGTCAAGACTTTGCCTTGGCACTTGTGACAAGAAGGACAGGGAACTGCTGGAGAGGGTCCAGCAAATGGCTACAAAGATGATTAGGCAATTGGAGCATCCTTCTTATGAGGAAAGGTTGAGGGACTTGGATCCTTTTAGTCTAAAGAAAAGAAGACTGAGGGGGAATCTTATCAATACCTATAATGACTTGAAAGGAGGGTGCCAGGTAGAGAGGAACAGTCTTTTTTCAGTGGTGCCCAGTGATAGAACAAGAGGGAATGGGCACAAACTTGAGCATAACAAGTTCCATCTAAACATGAGGAGGGAATTCTTTACTTTGAGGGTGGCAGAGCACTGGAAGAGGCAGCCCAGAGAGGTTGTGGTCTCCCACTCTGGAGACATTCAAAACCTGCCTGGACGCTGTCCTGTGCAACCTGCTGCAGGTGACCCTGCTCTGGCAGGGGATTTGGATTAGATGATCTTCAGAGGTCCCTTCCAATCCTGACAATTCTGTGATTGTGCTACATCCAAAGCCCTCCTGCCTCAGGTTCCAGCTTCTCCCTCGTAGTCTCTTCCTCACCAGGACTCATGAATATAGGTAGTGCAGACCTTCAGACTTGCTGATGCTTGGCTAACCTCCAGCCCTGCCAGGGACCTGTTCAACACAGAGGTGCTTTGTCCTGCCCAGAGGTGAATCCCAGGAGCATTTTGGTGCTCTGCAGGCATAGGCTGCACATAAGAGATGAGCCTGAGGCCACCAGGGCTCCTTCCACCTCTTTCTTCAACAGCTCTTTCTTCACAGCCATCTGAGCCAAGATCGAAGACATGCACCATATCAGAGAGCTAGGCTTGAGTGAGGACAGCTAAACCAGTTGGGATGGGTAAGGGTAGGGCATGCACTAAGTCCAGTGTCATATACCACTGGAGATGGGGAAGAGGCAGTCTGTGAGCCACAGCCTCCTGCCTCATCAGTGGGCTGCTGAGAACGCTACCAGTGCTCTATCCACTTTTTCCAAGGTCAGTCTCAGCAGATCATACTAGCCAAAGCAAAGTAGGGAACTAGCAACAGGCAAGAGAAAACTTTTGAAACATCCCACACTCTTCTGAAAAACACCTTGCCCTCTCCTGGTCATCCAGACATATATTTGTTGTGTAGAAAAGTTGTTCTGCCACCAGGACAAACTTCACCTTTGCTAGCCCTGGCAGGAAGAAGTAACTTTCCATGCCTTAGTGGGCATCCTTGTGCTGACTTTGGTGGGCTCCAGCCCCAGCCCTCCTCTCCCTTATTCCCGCCTTACCACCTTGTCCCATCCACTTACCACCACATCCCTTCCCTGTTCTTCCTTCCCTTGCTTCCAAATCTTGAGGAAAGGCAGATCCTGACTCTGGCTGGGTCTTTGCAGCAGACATCACAGGAGGGAGTAGCCTGGGGAGTTGCAGAACAACAAGTTACTGCTAATCCATATGACTTACAGTAGCCACTAATGTGTTGGTAAGTGGTAACCACTTGTGCAGAGGTGCTCACCTGAGCCACAGATGAGGTATTTGCATGTCGTTACAGCCCTGATCATCACAGCTCAGGGGAGTGTGTCCATATCAACAGAGGGCAGGAAAATCCCCTTGCGGCACTGTGTGTGTCACCAAGCCTGGCCTAGAAAATTGTATACCGCTCCTCTACCGTCACTTTGAGAGCACATCCACACCTTAGTGGGGATGGGAAAGCCAATACAGGAATCTGTCCAAGTTTTTCTGACTATAGTGGCTTGAATTTATGAGGCTTGAAGAAGGGAATTAGGATTTTCCCAAACTGCACCCAAGGCACTCGGAGTTGTAATGCCCTTTGACTGTTAGAAATGGGCTGAACTTCAGACAGTGCTGCACAGAAGCTTCCACTGACTGCCACTCATTCATGTATCGTATCTCTTCTCTCGCTGACACATCTGTGGTGTAACTGGACCACTTACTCTCCATTTCTCAGGCAGTAAGTTAGCAAAGGAAGCCAATATAGTTGACTAATGAAGTTCATTAATATAAGAACATGAAACCTAGAAGAAACAAAGAACTTAAAGTAAATAAAATTGACATTTTTTTTATTTATTTGTCCTTTATTTAGTAATAGCACCCAAAGCTGCATTATATTAACACAAGTAATAAAGCTTTCATATTTTATCCCTACCAGTGCATTTCCAAATCCAGGTGAAATGCTGGAAATAAGTAATGCTGTCATACCATGAACACAGGGTGTAGATCACAATGATACACAACTTACAAGTGAATCCCAATGTAATAAAATAAAAAGTTGTAGTTTAGGTATGAAACCTGTGACATAACGAACTGTGGCCATTTCTATTTCCACAAAGTACCATAACATAACAGCGGCTGTAGGAACTATAAAGATAACATACTTAATCATACTTTTTGCATCACTTTATTGAATACTCCACGTTGGATGTACAACTTATAGCTATAGTGTGTGTTGGCTACAATGCTACAATGAGATTGTGTATTGCTTGTGTTACAGAAAGGGTCATGAAATGTATGGACCTGTCTGCATGTTTAACAAAATGAAACAGCAATACAATAAAACTGCACCACTTGTGACTATTGTAAATGGTTAAGTTATAAAGTCATTCATTCAAAAATCCAAATATTTCAATGAAAAAGGTATATAAAATGTAGTAAAACATAAATTACATTTAAAGGTCTGTACATGATTCATCCTGCAAACAGAAGCACAAAACCAGCACTTTGTACAGTATTGCTTATTTTGGTCTTCTAAAGTTCAAAGGTTCATTTTCACTAACAAGGCAGGAAAAAAACATGGTTTCACATGCAATCCAGCAGTAATTGTGGTAAATCAAGTAAGTCTATAACCCCACACAAACCCCAACACCTTTACAATGTAGGAACATACATGTGGAGCCCTTTTTTGTACTTGATAACCAATATGCAATTAAAGTTGGATTGTTAAGTTAGTGCACACCTAACAATATCCCCTACAATATCCCCATTTTTGGTTAACAGTGTATTAAGGCTGCTTGCTGCTGGAAATACACAGCAGAGAAGGAATACTTTCATCCACAAATGCAGTCAGACGATCTCATCTGGAAGCTTCTGTCACAGTCATTCATTGGGAATGATGAAAGCAAGCCATCCTCTCTCCTCTCATGTTATTCCACAGGATGTTGTGGATACTATAAGTTTATGTGGGTTCAAAATCATTTGGATAAATTCATCGTAGAAAATTCCATCGAGGACTATTAAACAGAAAAAAATTCCACTTCTGGCTTGGGAAGTCCCTAAGCCACAAATTGCTAGAGGCTGGGGAAATACCCTGGGGAAATTCTACAAGGGAAATTGCCCTTGTGGTCTTCCCTGGGCAGACATTAGCGATGGCCTTTCAAGACATGCTGCTGGCCTGTACAGACCCATGGTCTGACTCAGCACAGCCAATTTTATGTTCATTTTCTCTACTTTTCTGGTTTTCGTAATAGAAACATGGATCAGTATTCTCAACTTGTTATTTTTTCAGACTCAAAAAGCAAACAACAATCTTGTGTCCATTGTATCAAAGAGATAAATACTATAAACTAAGCTGTCCATCACATCCAGGGCACTTCTTTATGCTCAGAGCAATTCTGCAACCATAGTTGGATTCCTTTTTGTGTTATTGGTTTAAGCATAATTCACTAACATTACACTCACATATCATGATATACATGATGTGCAATGCTACTCTGCAATATGTTGCACAGCAACAGTACATAACTGAAAAGCAGCTTCCCTCAAGAACTGTTGGACAGTAAAAAAGATTAAACCCAGCAATTCTATACCATCATATTTGCAAAATCTGATGGTGGCAATGGTCAATAAACCTGGTATATCATTACTGCTGCACTTTACGTGGCTGTAGGTTTTTCAGCTTTGTTTCTTTCAGTTAGATCAAAATCACTGCTATTAAGCCTAAGGATCTACAGTCTCCATGCATGGAAGTGATGTGAAATTCTTAGCAATGAGGCCAAATTCCTTAGGCTTCTGATTGAATTTCTGCTTCGTCCATCTGAAGTGTGTCATTATCGCCCAGCAATTCTGTTTCAGGCACAGAGCCCTCCTCTTCCTCTTCCTCCTGGACGGGATTCTGGGCCATGTCTTCTGTTCCATTGTGCGTGTCATCTGTGCCCTCTGAAAGCAGAGCAGCCCTGTCAGCCACCGACGTGTTGGAAGGCGCTGTTGTTACATAGCCTGTGCTGGTGGATCCGCTCCCACTGTGGTGGGAGCCCGGTTTGGGAATGATCTGGGGAGGCATTTGCTGAGGAGCCATTTGCATTGGAATTTGGACAGGGTAAAAATTTGGCAAGTAAGCGCCATAGGCAGGCATTGGCTGGTAACCATTGACTGGAATGTAGAGCTGAGGAGGTGGGACCATTGGTCTCATCTGCCCTTTCACTGGTATGAACTGTGGTTGAGGGAAAGCTGGAGTTTTCTGTTTTGGTCCAATGTATCTAGCATTGCTGACGTTGCTAACAGGGCTTGTGCTTAGAGAGCTTGTTTGCGTGGTGTTGCTTGCCCCAGAGGTTTGCGCTGAGCTGTTGTAATTAGAAAGGTTTCCCCATGTTCTTAGTCTGTTGTGTATATCTTTAAATCTTGGTCTTCTGTTGGGAAATTCATTCCAACACTCCAACATCAAAGTGTATATCCATGTGGGGCAGTCGTCAGGACATGGCAAAACCTGTCGGTTCCTGATCATCTCAATGACATCCTGGTTAGAATAACCACAGTAAGGCTGCAGGCCATAGCTGAAAACTTCCCACAACACAACTCCATATGACCATATATCCGAATCAATAGAAAACTTGCCATACATAATAGCCTCAGGGGACATCCACCGGATAGGAAGAAGGGAATTTCCCATCAGTTTGTAGTAATCAGCAGCGTAAACTTCCCTGAAAAGGCCTAAATCGGATATTTTCACATTCAGTTTATCAAACACCAGTATATTTCTAGTGGCCAAGTCCTTGTGGACAACATGGTGGCTTGAAAGATATTCCATTCCTGCAGCTATCTGAGTCACGATGTGGAAGAAGTCTGCTGGTTCGAGGGTGGATTTTACTGTCTTGTCATCATCAGTGCTACCAACATCCGAATGGGGAGATCTCATTACCAAGAACTCATGGAGGTCACTGTGGGAACAATAACTAAAAATCATGCTTATGGGTTGTTCCTTTGTCACTATTCCCAGCAAACAAACAATGTTTGGGTGCTGTAAGCGTGATCTCATCATTGCCTCATGTTTGAATTCTTCTCGAAGAGCCAGCTCTGCTTTGTCTTTAAGAGTCTTAATAGCAACAGCTTGTGTCTGTTCACCTGGTGCTGTACCAAAAAGATGCCCCTTGTAGACTTTGCCAAATCTCTCCTCTCCTAGTTCCTCCATGAACCGCACAGTGGACAGATTGATTTCTTTAAGTTTAGCCTGAAATTAAGTAAAGAAAATAAGTCAGTGAAAAATCACAATGTTTTCTAAACAACAGAATCTCTTATTAAAGAAAAGCTCCCAGTGGTTAGATGTTCCAAATGGAAGATAAATTGGGCCAAAATGACTTTTCAGTTTTGTATATTCACATCAGTATATTGATTTTACAGTTAAACTTGAAATGAATTATACTATTATCAGAAGTGTAAATTAAATTATGCTGCAAGATGATGAGCATAATTATTTTTACAAAAGAACAACCATATTTCCTGCAAGCTAAATGAATAATTGGTTCAGAGTAAATCTGGCAAACAGTGACATCTATAAACTACAGCTGCACTTGCCCTAAAGATCTGCCCAGAGGTGCCCACTGGAGATCTGTCAGAAAAGCTGTGGGCACTGGCTGAGGAGGTGGCAGCCTTGGGGTGAACTGAAACATCCCTTCCAGCAGAAGGAGGAACAAAACCTCTTTCTTTCAGTTCTGCAGTAGCCCTTTCTCCTCCATTGCACTACAGCAACAACCCCTGCTGAGAAACGTGCTAGCTCTGGTGAAGAGGAGGGTGAAAGAGGAGCAGAAGGAAGAAGGAATTTCTCTCTGGTCCATGAAGGAAATGTGGCAAAGCCGAGTGAGAAATCCCCAGAGCCTCCCTCCTGTCGCTGGCGGGGAGATAAAGGGAGTTTGTAACAGTGATCTAATGGGTCTGTCCTGACCAGCACGGGCTGGAGGACTCCCCAACAGAGCCAGATGCAGCTGGCACAGCTTCACACACAGGGCACCGCAGAAGGAGGGAGCAGGGCTGGCTAGAAAGAGGGTTTAACAGGTGATTTGGGAACAAGCTTTGATTTTAGTGGCCAACAGACTATGGACTGGACCAGACAGTTTGCAGCTGTTAAAGAACTTTCTTCACTCTAGGTTTGTCATGGCAGAATCTCAGGCAATAATCCAACAATCCAAAGAAAAAAACAATAATTTATTTGAGTGGTACAGCAGCAAGGACAGCCCAGGACCCAGGGAAAGGGACCCAGAACCAAAAAATTCTTGGGCAATTCTTGACCCTTCAAATCTATGCACCTGCCCCTCAAGTGTTCTTCACATGTGCCCCTGGTCCACTGATAATTTGTGGTCTGGGGACTTCTTATTCCTTACTGGATTCTTTCTCTGTCTCTTAACTGTTCTGATCTTGGCAAGTTGCATCCTCCGCTGAGGGTAGTAGCGTCCTTATCTCCTGCTTTGTACCAATCTCAGAGCCTTCGTCTATGTAACTAAGTAGAAGTTCAAAACAAGTTCAACTTATCTAGGTGAAGCTCATGCATTGCGGCCTAGTGCTTCAGCAACTTTAGCTACTTATGCTGAGTGAATGCTATGTAAGTAGTACGCCAATGCGACCTAGCACTAAATGATTAACTCTAAATGATTAATTTTATTTAAACGCAACCATTAATATTCCCTATTGCCTTACACAAACACAGCCCAGACTCAGCCCAAACCTCCCCCTTATCATACAAAATCAATGCGAATTGTTACAATTGGTAATATCCTAGAAATATTCTATAGTTTCCTGAACAGACGTTGCCAATTGTTCCAAATTGAGTATTGCTTTTTAGACCTTGCATCTTGTAAATGCTGTGATTAAAAATTCAACATCAGCTCTGAACAGGATTTTAACGTGGAGATCAGTTAGTTGACCCAGAAAATCACATGCAGGAGCTGAGATCTGTAGACAGAAGTTCAAAGCCATTTTCGTTTCACCATCCCTTGTGATGCACTGCCTTAGAAACATGTTGCACCCTGGCTCAGCTCCTTGCTCGGTGGTGGTTCAGAATACCAGAAGACTGAGCTGACAGATTAGACAAGAAACCCCACTGTGAATCCTGCTTTAAACACACAAACCAGCCGCGTCATTACCAGGAGAGACAATGAGCTGCAGGCTGAAGACTGGATCAGAAATAACAACATTTCCAGTCACCGAGACCACAGGCAGAATGAGGACTACACGTAAAGGCAAATGTCAGAAAATACTTTGTCCTGAAAGCTGCTGCCTGTGGCCAGGATTTCTAGATACAGCTAGTGATTGCAAGACCTAGTTTTCACTGAAGTAAATGGCCAGCACAGTATGAAAATTAGGTCCCTCACAACACGGCTCGATTCGAACACCGACAACCTGAGACACTGAAAATCACAACACTTTGGACATACATGGCCTAAGCAAACTCTGGAAAAAATACCTGTTTATGTTGATTAATGAGTGGCATTTCCATGTCCTGGCTAGGAGATGCCATCAGCTGGCGGCGCTGTGGTGTAGCAGCAGATGCCTTCTGCTTGTTTCTGCACATACAGACCAGGAAGAAAAGGCAGGCGATAACCAGAGGGATGGCTATGCTGGGAACCAGGATGTAGAGGATTCCCATTTTACTGCTGTCACGTGGACCTGTCAGGCACAGAAACGTTCATTGTTTACAATAAGTATTTTTAATGCATTCGATAATAAAGCAAAAAAAACCCCTAAACTTGTATGGTTATTAATACTATATTTTAAACAAAAAGTAACCTCCTACAGCTTGAAAACAGCAGTCACATTACTGTCTCCCCTTTCTTCATAGTTTTCCATTAAATAGTTCAAAGTGGCTTGAATGAACATAGCAACTAGCAGTATGACGATAAACTAGGTGCCCCACATTTAATGTGTTGACTGTAACAGTACGTGATTTATTTCACTTTATTTTTGAGGCTTCTGGTTGTAGGAACTGCAGGACATAGACCTGAGTATCATTGCACTATCTTGTTCAGGGGATAAAAAACAAGTGAGTCGTCTTCATCACAGTATATAAAGCAGTGAACTCAATGTGATAAACCGCAGCAGAGCATGCAGTCTGGCTTTCTAGCCCAACTTCAGCCATTTCATCAGCATTTTGCTCACTTTTTACCTCCACTGGTACTACTTCTGCCCATAATAAAGTAAATCTCATTTCTCACTGGCGGAGATATTATTTGTTCTATACTTAGTGCTTTTATGTTAGAGTGAGACAGACATGAAAAAGCCATCAATACACTTAATAAGACTGCTCTGCAACCTTCCTAAAATGCTGTTTTCTTGGTACATAGAGACTCTAGGAAAGCACAGTGATGTCCAAAATGTTCATTGGAACTGCCCAGGATGTTTTCTGCAGTCCGTGGTTTTGCTATTTGTGGCTACTGCTTTTACCACAACCACATCCCAGTGTTATCTTTACACCATGTTACATGCAATGTAGAAATTTATTATAAATGTCAAATCACATTACTGTAAAAAAGTGAAGTAACTAAGAAATTTCATATTAGTTTTGAGTGCTGTTAAATATCCAGGCAATCTATAACAAAATCGCTTTTATGATTTCTATGACACATCTGTTGCTGCAAGAAACATGCATTTCTTCCTAATGAAGCACAGTATTAAGTTGCTTTGTCATGCCCAAAGACTATCACTGTAACAGCTCCGCAGTGAAAGCTGTTCTGATACAGGGAAGTGAGTGGGACAGTTTTAAGCTGTGAGAGCTGTGCTTTGCATTTTTGCTATCGGTTGTGTAGTACTGAGCCACTAGCAGACAGTGTAGGACTTTTCTGATAAGATCATTTGTTTTATGACATCTCTGCTTCTGCTCTTCACGAGGTTTTCTTCCAACCAAGTATGGTGCTATATCTCCCTCTACAGGATCTGAAAATCCTTGCTGCCTGCAAGGCACCATATAGAGCAAAAGCAATATACCCGAGTAGTGTGGGCAAACCAAACACGTACAGGTGTAAGTATGTCAAGTCTGGCATTTGGCAAGTTAGAATACAAACTGCAGCAGTATCATTAATCATTATCTCAGCTTAAGCATCCAATCTGTAATAAAGAAGTGTCACAGTATCTCAGTTACAAGCTCTGATCTCCAGAAAATACTAAATGCCTACAACACAAACCAAGGGTGCTGCATTACAGCAAGTGAACCATTTGAAAGCATATCCCTCTTAAGTGAACTGTACTTGTAAAAATAGGGGACATTCAAAATTGCACAGGATTCAGGACAGTAGTAGGGAAAAAAAGAAAGAGAATACATACTACAAGAAGGTATGTCACACAGTTCCATGCGTACGTTTTTATTCTTTGTAAAACACCAGGGCCCATCCATCTGACCTCCAGGATTTCGGCAATATGCATGCCCTCCACCTAGTTCTGGAAACTGTGTACTTGTCAGATCATGGCTGTGGGGACTCTGGGAATCCCAGAGTTGGCAAGTGTGGCCAGACTTGGTAACACTGACCATCCCTCTGTAGTCTGCTCCAGAACCGTTGTAGCACTGATGATCTGCAACATAGGGTTTGACAGAACGTTGCAAATAACAAAACAATCAAGGGCAAACAAGACCAAAAGGGTAGAAGTGCATAGACCATGTATGCAAAAAGTGCCTGAATTTAGGTACTTCAGGATTTAAATGAAAGCTGTGGGTTTTGAAATATCAGTTCTGCGAGTATCTGTACTCTTACACCCAGTTATTTCTGGATTCTGCCGTGGAGTATCTCAGCTCAGTTACCAATATTTGGTAACTCGGAATGCAACATTATACTAAGGAGCAAGTATGGACCTTTAGATACAGGACAAGGTAAGTTAAAATAAATTAGAGATATGAGTTTAATTTCAGCAAATGTCTTCAGATGCCAACAGTGTAAACTTTTATTTCTAATAATATTCCCGTCTTCCTCACACTGCTCACTTCCTAGAGAAATTAATGCTGCATTTTCTAATGCCTCATGCTAATTTTCTTTTCTTTTCTTTTTTAGAATTAAGGGATTCAGGCTTTTCTTCTCTTTAGATACATCACTTTCATATATGGTAAACTCCTATCTTTATTCTTTCTCTGTTTTGCTATTTTTTCTTCATAATTTTGAGTGCTTCTCTCCCATATGTGTCATCTGAACCAAGTCATACATTTTTCTGTATATTTGCAACATTACCTTCTCCATTTTCCTGAATCCCCCGCCCCAGTCCTCAGGAATCTTGCTCTCTCAAAGCCCTTCCTCCAAACCCCCAGGTACTCAAGCCACAGCTGTTCCACCAGAGTGAGCATTGCTGGCTCTGAGAATCACGGATGGCTTTTGCCAGACTTTTTGTTGGATTTATTCTCATTCCTTTTGCTTGATACCTCTTCCCTGGCTGATTTGTCTCTGTCATCGTTTTCTCAGTTATTTCTCCTTCTACCTTACTAGCACACAATTAGTCTTCCATGCCCACATGCCCACCATTATGCCATGACCCCTGCTCCTAACTGTGGGTTCAGACAGTGGATATTCAGAATAATCTTATCACACTTTGAAATTTAAACATCTTTAGTCTCTTGGAGCTTTCTTGTAACATTCATTGTAGAGGGTGGTTATTAATTGCTAGGAAACAGAGTAGGCAGAAAAATTGTCAGCACATAATTACTGACAACGAAACAGCCCTTCTACTCCTGGAGGAAAATATAAATTCACAGAAGCAAGATCGGTGTTTTCATGCATCCTGTATGGGTGAAGAAAGACAATTACATTCCAAGCTCAATTTACAGGAGTGGAGTTCTATATAGAAAGAATAAACATTAAATGTTTAATTTCTTAACAGATTTTTCCAGCGAAGTTTCCACAGCCTATTCGAGGTTTATTGATAAGTAAACAGAACTCACAAATAGCTGTATGGGGTGACTCATCCAGAAAGGCAATGACTGAACCAGAGGTGGGAACCCTGCAATGCCTTGCTGCCCCTTGCAATTCTGAGTCAAATCGGTTGTGTGTACAGAGTTTTATAGCCCAGAGTTTTATAGCCCAGTACCTTTTCAGTACTAACAAGCATCCTTTAAAGTTCCTTGCCATCCTAACTGTACCTTACAACAGTGCAAGATTATAGTCAGTATTAACATGACAAAAAATAGTAGCGTCCACTATAGCAGTACTTTCTTTACAAAAAAGAATGACTGATAAAATATCATCTCTCAGACCCAATCTGAGGAAGCAACAAACCCTACTTTTTCCCAGTCATGAAACACCCAGACTTACATCGGCTGAGTCTCTCCACAGGGATCCCGATCCTTATGCAGTTGGCAGCTTCCAAGGTGTCAGGTCGTGGGAGATCCTCACACTTAGGCAACTGTAGCTGCATCAAGATGAGGGGGTTTGACCTGGCGATGTTGTACTCCTGTCTACAGAGATCGTTCTCCAGAACTTCACACTCATCCCGGCACAGCTCCCGTGGCTTAGGGGTCCGAGAGCGCTCATCACACAGGGGAAACACAAAGTGGCAGAAGGATGGTATAGCAAACTGTGAGCATTGATCAGACAAATGTGTGGAGGTGCCAATCATGGTAAATGCAGCTGGAAAGGAATAAAAGTGCTTAACTCAAAAAACCTGAGAAACAACATAATTTTCCTGTTATGTGCCTTTTATAACTTTCATCTTTTCCTGAGGGCCTGAAAGCCTACTGACCAGCGGGGAAATTATGTCATTTCTGCTGTAAAGGAGAACTGACAAATGCAGAAAGCAAACCCAGCATCCCAGTGTCCCTCTGATGTCTGCACAGAGCTTGTAGGACCTCAGTTCTTAGGAAGTTACCCAAGTGACTAACATTGAGCAAGCTGTTGGCACATGTCTAATTTTAACTTGAAAGGATAAAGAGCGAAGACAAGATACACCTGCCAGGACACTGACATGTATTTCCAAAGTTCCTAATTAGGTAAAATCTGAAGGAGGATCATCTAAGTTCTTCCTCCTGTAGACATTTTGATCAATAAACAAGGCAAGTGCTTTTCAAGTCTTGACAGGCAAGAGAAGTGTGCCATTGGTATTTGAGGAGATATTGCTATTAATAGACATGAAAATCCCAAGAGGCAGCAGTTTTGGGAAAAATGACTGCAATCAATCTCAACATACTGATCACATTAAGATGAAAGTCATAATGCGTTAGGAACATAATCCTCCCCTTCAGCTCTCAGCTTCTACACACTAACATTTAGCTGAGAATTTTCTTGCTCATTGCAAAGAAAAGACAAATATACATGTGCAGCATGTATCTGGGGATGAATCAACTTTTAAATGTAGAAATGTTCATTCCCACGCTGGAAAGCGTCATTTCTGAATGAGGCTTGCTAGACGGCACGTTCCACCAACACACACTGTTAAAAGAGAGGAAATGAGCAGTTCAAGTCATTCAGCAGTCTATTTACAAGCTACAAATCAGTCCTTTCCCTCTTGTCCAGCTCTCTCCTATCAACCATCTACTTCCTGCAGCCACCTGCTATCAGAGAGTCTCCTGTATCTTCCTAAACATGACACATGCAGCAAGCAGCCCCAACTCCAGCCTTTTGTACTGTTTACACCTCTGCTTATTTTAACACAGGAATATAACTGTTTATCAGTCATGTAGGGAACACTGAATGCACGCATGATGTCAGGCCTCAAAAAACAACTGTGACATGTGCTTGTCCCAAAGACTAACAGTGAAAAAATAAACCTGGAGGAGTGAAGCAATCACTGTTGGCTATTTGAAACACTAATTTTTGTGAGGGAGTTACAGAATCTAGATCAGCATGAGTGAAAAGTGCACAATTCACAATCATGTCCTTATTTTGATGAGACGTGCCAAAGCCGTAAGGACTGTGGTGGCATCTAAGGGGTTTATTTTTTTAGTTATTAAACAGATATTAAACAGCACAACAAAGACATTGCTAGCCACACATATGCAGAGGTCAGGGGTCTGGTCTGTGCACTGACCAGTCTTTCAAGTCATAGCTCAAGTTTTTCTCCAGAACTGTCCTTCTTTTAACCTAGTTAAATGATCTCCGTGTCGAGCAGTAGGTGTCACCGTTTCCCACGCACAGCCTCCCCTGAACACCCTACAGCTCTGGGCACAAGGCCTTCCACCAAAAACTGCACGCATGAAGTATGGGCAAAAGTATGAGCAAAATCTCAGCCGCAGTTACACAGCAGATGATTTTTATTTTTTTTTAATCTAACAAGCTACCGCAATTTCAAAAATACCCTGTCCTTTGGACAGAGAACACCCAGTCGTGGCAATACTTATTTTACATACAAGAAGACTCGTAAGAACCAAGCATGCTGTGAAATCCTCAAGGTTATGTTGCATAAGGCATTTGGTATGTCCTTCAGATGCATATCGTTTGAAAATGCCTTATTATTAACAGATTATCCTTACTGCCTAGCTAGGCACTGGGCAGCTCTACTTGGTGGTTCACAGAGTTTTCCTCAAAGAGAACAGTTCCATCAGAAATTCTCCTCAACTCCAGGAGAGACTCCCAGCCTCAGCCTCAAAAATTTAACTGATAATCAGTAGTATTAGGGATCCAGCAGCCAGGCCATGAATGTCCATGTTGTATATTCCAGAAACAAGTGTAATTTATCAATAAACATTTTCTAGAATATATCACAGTTTTTTGGTTGTTTTATTTCTGAAAAGGCCATTATGAACATGATTCATGGAGTTACAGATTTAATCGTTTCAGATAGCTGAACATTTCCTTATTGCTGAAGAACATTCAAACAGGATAAAGATTATGTTGTAGAAAAAAATGCTATCAATAGTACGTATTAATTAATGGCATAATGGTTAAAGAGGCTGGAATTACAACAGAGTACAAGAGAAAGGAGGGAGGGGAATGAGTCGTAATAGCACAAGGAAAGGTCAGCACCTGGGTTTTACCAGTCCCAGAATCTGATCACCATCTCAAGAACAGAAAAAAAATGACCCGGATTTCTGGCTTGACGATGCACCTCTAAGGTAATATATTTAAGGAGCTGACAAGTGAAGTCAGACTCTTTTTGCCAACTAGTTATATTAAAATTGTGGATTCAATTAGTTAGCCATATCTGGCCAGACACAAATAAGCTCCTGCTGGACTGAGTTAATTGGTCATATATTATGATAAACAGTTTGCTCTATTTCATGGATTCGTTTGCTTGCTGTACTGGTGTACATCAGAGTCACAGCTGACAATGTCAGCTAACAGAGGCCCAGTGAAGAAAACCTGTGTTGACGTACAGCATCAGCAGGGGCAGAGCACAGGAAGATTGACTCTTGGTTTATATTATATTTTTTTCCAATGTGAAATCCAGACTCTGCTGGGATTATGCAATAGAAGGGAGAAAACCCAAGGGAAAAGCCACTAAACATTTTGCAAGAAATTCAAAACCCACTAATTTTTATTACATCACAAATTGATTTTTTTTTAAATCTTCTATTTGAATCCATCATGCAAAAGCTCCAGTATAAACTACAAGCTGTTAAAAAGTCAATGTTCTGACATTTTACTTAAGGACATGGAAAAAGCTTCTACACGTGACAGCAGATATTCATCTTTCTTGCTCCACATTTTGCTAACTGCACAAGTGCGAAACTGGTTCATGTCCTCTAAACCTTAATAGAAGGATGTCTTGGTCATTGACCAATAAAACTGAAAAACACAATAACATTATTTATACCTGAATAAAACATGATAACACTATACCTGAATTGGATACTTTCACAAAGGCTTTTTGGCCTGCTACAGAGATGTATAAGCTTACCAGTAATTCGGTTTTCAATTTCCCCTTGCATCTGGAGGGAATCCACATAAATGGTCCTGTTTCCAATGATTCGTGCACACGCAATTCCCCTGTATGGCTGACAGAACCCGTCTTCATGATAATCTTCTCTGCAAAAGACAGGTTAAGATTTTATATGCAAAAGTCTAGCTGTCCCCAATGATTTTTTAGAAAATATATTCTTACAAAAGGAGAAAACCCCAAAAGATTGTAGATTTGAAATTGTTCCATTCCCCAGGTGCAGCTTTCTTCTCCAATTTTCTCTATGCTACCTTTGAAGTAAAAATGAGGCACCCTGTAAATAGCTCATTAGAGAAAAAAGTAAACCAAAACCCAAGATTAATTTAAAAATCATATGCTAATAGCAATGGGATTTGACAGATGAATCTATTAAAAACCTGTTAAACTGAGACAGCAACATATATTTTGTTACATGTCCCCATGCATTTTTGGCATCTAGCTGCACCCGACACAATTAGGCAAACAGTTGATTCTCTTCTCCCACCTCTCTCTCCCTTTCTTCATTTTCTGTAGTGAACACCAGAAGAGACCTCGACAAGGTTTAATTAAAACATGGTGTAATTTTGAACTCTGAATTAGGTACACAGAATAAAAGCTAACCAAGGTTTTAACCTCTTTCATTCTCTCTAGTCAGAGTCAATGCCAAATTCCTCTTCCAACATTTTTCAATTCAATGAGGTTTGGGACCCTTACATCAATATAACTATTTTGGCATAAAAGCACCAGCCTAAAGGCTCAGTGATTCAACACAACATGCCTGAAGCCCCAGTATCTACTACAGAGATAGTCAGTAGATCGTAACTGAGCACTGAAAAGGGGCTTCAGAATGAGAGCACTCTCAGAGTTAATATCTGGTGTGCCGTGTGTTTCCACTAGCATGGCACAGCCTCTGTGCTAGGATTCACTAGCCTGATGCATTCACATCATGCCTTCCACTGCATGATGGACCAAAAAAGGCATAAAACATCGTCTAGAAAACCATGATTCTAGAGTAAGCGTAGGACACCCAAAAGCTTAATCAGCTTTTGTAAGTAGTCAGTCAGTTCAAAAGTCTGAGGTACCTCTCCCATACCAGCGGTTTTTGAAGTATTATTTCAATACTCTTATACAGTTTGAACTTTATTATTTTTTGAGATCAATACCTGTTTTGGTCACTCATGTTTCCACTTCTCTTAGCTTCACCCTTCCTTTGCATGCCACATGAGCAGGACAAAACTGTGGGTGAATATGTGTAAAACCACATAACTTCAGCTGGGCCAAATCAGCACGAAAACCTGCTGCCTGACAAGGGCTAGCCATGACGAGCACATTACCCAACACCTGGGCAGCCCATTATTTCTGATATCTTATTCTGTCTTAGGTACCTCTTTTCATTTTTCCTCTGCTGTGTCTCCCTGATAAAGCTCATCTCTTCAGGGAAATGTTACCACTATTTCTTATAGTATAAAGTCTGGCAGTGGAAGGTTGGACAGGACTGTCCATACAGTGTAACCAAAAGCTGGAACCATTGACCACTACTCAAGCAGCATCTCTCCCTTTCCTCCCAGAAAGACAATGACTTAACAGGACCTGATCCATCACACTGCTGCTAGATAAACCATGGTGATATGAAGTATCTCATGAAGTTGTTGTCCCGATCTGGCTTTTATTTCCCACCACAGTATGATTGTTAAATACTCATAAAGCAAGATTTTGTCTACAAACTCTGAAACATGTTCTGCTTCCACAAAGATGATTTGTAAGTTTTTGATTACAGTGGATGAGGTAAAGGAGGAGTCTTTCAGGATCAATTAATTTCTGCAGTGAAATTCTTTAACTCTCATAACAAAACCTTTAATTTTGCAACAATTGCATCATGCCTGAAGGGCTAAAAAATATCAAAGCTTTTTGTCTGTGCCTGTTTTATGATCCTTGACCACTTCACTAGGAAGTCAGCAATTCCCATAAGGAGCTGAATGAATATGAAACCCCTATTTGACCTCCTTCTCAAAAGTAAATTCATACCCCTACCCTGCAGAACAAAGTCTGCAATGTATCTAAACCGAAACTGTACCTCACACTTCAACTGTCAGTGCAGGGCTATTTTGCCAGCACAAAAAAAAAAAAAAAAATCCGCTCTAAATAGTAGTGCTCCAAACAGCATGGGTTCAGTGACAAAAGCAGTGTGATCTCTTACTTAGCTCAGTTTATTTATTTATGTCAAGAGCCTCTAAATACAGTTTAGACTATATATATACGCATGGGCTTCCCTCCCCATGTTACAGTCAACTGCTGATTAAACTAAACTGGATACGACCATTACCATGGATGCAAGCAAAATTAAACAGTAACCTGATGTCAGATACTCTGACAGAAGCTGGGCTGTTATTCTACATGCATCTTTGTCAGGTCAGGCAAATCAGTGAATACAGTTTGACTAGTACTAGTGATCAAGGGGACAAAATTACATTAGACTTCTTAGGAAAATAGTTGATTTCAACAAAGTTGCAGAAGTGGCAGCTTTTAGAGTCTCCTTACAGATTACTGCTTCCCTTGGCTGTGTGTACACTCAGCACATGATAAAACATCCGCACCAAAAAGCAAGCTGGGGGGATCTGGTAAAACAGCTCAGGAATGGCGTCATGCTCAGTTCAAACAGGAGTCTTTGGAACCATGTGGGGCTTTGATTCATGCTTCAAACCATATGCCAACAATTCAGTTGCTGATCAGAGCAAGAGTTAAAAGCTGCTGGAAACAGGCAGAAATACTGACTCTTCAATTTCCTCCTGCTTGAGCTGTATAGTCTGCTATGATCAAGAACCCTGGTAAAAGCAGAAGTCTGGCTCCACAAGTCTAATCCAGAAGAGTTCAATTTGTTCCACTCGCAGAAATTTTACAAGCTAATCGGCATAGGTACTTTTCTAACTTTCTTCTTTATTGTTTCTTTCTCAATGTTTCAAGATGGCATTCCCTTTTCTCACTAGTGATTTTCTTCCATTTTTACATAACTTATATTTTTACAAAAGAGAGTTGGGAATATTCTAAGTGTTGATCTTATGTTTTCACCTTTGCTTGAGGGCAGTCTCCAAGACAGTGCACCTGGAATGTGAATTTTCTCAGCACTCAATTACAGTGCAGATAACGTATATTCTCCTACTGACAGAACTCTCCTCCCAACTACCAGAGGAGGTTTGACCAGAGTTTGGATTTAAAAGTAACATCATAAAGTATCTGACTAAACAGACCCTCTATTCCTAAAACTGCAACTTCTATTTTTCAGGATAAATGCCATTAGTTTTTCAGGCCCATAAGGTGATCTTCTGCCAGAATAATAAAGTTAAGAACTAGCCTTTCTTATATAAAGCTAAAGCAGGAGAGCCTTTTATTTTGGGCACGCACAAATAAAACCAACACTCTGACACTTCTTTTACATTCAACACGGGGTGTTTCTAAGATTGACCTGACTTACCAGGTCTGGAAACATCTTGAAGAACCACGCAGTGATAAGATATTTACAAGTTCCTTATCGCATATGCACTACACCACCTGATTATACGCAGTCTGCCTTCAGGTTTGTGGGTGGAAGTCTCTATGAAATGGAGAATTAACCAAACCAGTAATGTAGAAGAAAAACACAGGTTCAGTGGTACAGTGCCAGATGAATCTCCTCCCACTGACAGAAACCATAACTTCCACGTACATCTAGGTCTATAATAAAGGAAGCACTGGAAGAATCAGGTGCCACTGAATCACAATAAAGCCCAGCATGTATGAATAAGAATATCTCTAGATGGAGGTCATGCAAGACTTCCATAAGGTAGATATCTCCTAGAAGTATATGGAGAAATTTCTAGGTGTACTGCATGTGCTGCAAAAACATACTGAACATCACCACCCCCACCCTCACATTAAGCTTTACTTCAATTTCACATGTGACACAGAAAGAACATTGAACAAAAGCCTACAAAAGAAAATACCTAGGAAACAAAGAGGCTTTTGTTAACGGAAAATATGAAATGCTGAAAGAATACATCTGGGCACAATGCACTATATGATAGCCATGTAACACAATCTATTGTATGCAACTGTCACAGCTGAACAGTCCAGAGGGCATAGGAAACAAAAAATAAAAGGCAACCATGGAAACTCTGTTCAGTACTAAAATCACCTTGTGAAATACCTAAGTCTGATGATAGCTTTCAGTATGTTTTTGGTGCCCCCGAAAACACAGTGAGTACAGACCTAGTGGTTTCCCTGAAAAACAGAGAAAACACATGAAGGCATAACAATTTTTATCAAGGGTTCATAAAGGGAATTCTGAAAGCACAGTTGAGTGGTACTAAATATGTATTTGGTAGTCAGACATTTTTTCTGATTACATCCCACAAGCTTAACTGACAAAGTAAATAGAAACTTGTAAGTTAAATCTATTTTCCTGAAAATAGAAGAGTTATAACACTGTGCATCAGCCATAAAAAGAAACTCAGAAATCCTCCAGAAAACTCAGAAAGAAAACCTTTTTGATTAAATACGTTAAAAAAACAACTATTTTAATAATAACCTGCCAACCTACCCTTGTAATAAAATGAACAAAAATGTTATTTAAAATTATAATTTGAGAACACTTTATTTTAATACATTCAAATAATAAATTTGGAAGTTTTTTGGAGGGATATATCCTCAGTTTACACTTTACCAAAGTAAACAATTCTAAGATAATTCATAGAATATAATGGGATATTACAGAAGTTAGGTTTTAAAAAGATAGTAGAAACTGTGTTACAGCAGTTTCCCACAAGCAACCTAAGAGCAGTTAAAAATTCCTATAAATTTTATAAATTTCCACACTAACTTGAAGTTTTGACCCTCTTTCATATTGTCCATGGATTAAACAGCTTTTAATTAACTGTTAAAAACTGTTAAATACTAAGAGAGGATACTAGTACTTCCCCTCATATTCTGTTATAAGTAGAGTGGCAAAGCAAGGAAAAATGTACAGAAAAACACAGTTAGACAGTGACAGACGATGGAAAGGACAAATGATTTATATCATCCTATTTGCTATGGGCGACAAATGCAACATATGGTATACGGTCACTCATCTTGTGGGAAAGTCTCAGAGTTTTTGATAGCTACAGCTTGAAAACTGATGGCAGAAGCTGTGTAAAGCAGATGACTGTAACTGACAGTAAGATCAGGGAGAAAATTCAGATTATGAGTTTACTCAGCCTGGTATGTGTCTACTTTATAAACATAAAGCACTCAAGTTAAATGACCTGCAATACAAAGAATTAAAGGAATAAAGGGTTTATATCAAAGACAAGCAAATCACTCTGATTTGTGGGAAGGGCATTTATAAAGGCCTGCAGTTGAAAATCAGGGATGTCTGTTTTAATATACATATGTATTTATGGTTTGTTTATACTGCATCTCAAAATTAGGAGCTGTTATAATCTGGCACTGCAGCCCTTGTAATTTGTTATCCATACTCTTGACACGTATCATATCATAGTGCCGGGGGGTGAACTCAACTCACAAGGGGATCACTTTTCGATGGCTAAAATGAGTTCACGTTTCCAAATATTCACTCCCTCCCACTGAAACAAGCCACAGAGAAGATCTGAGAGAAGACAAACATACTACCCTTGTCATATGCTGTATATCACATCTATAAAATTTACCTCCTGACAAAAATGTAATGAACTTGTATTAATGTTACTATAGAAAAATACATGGTACTTTCTCGTCAGGATTGTATATTTATCTCTCAGGGAAAATATCAAATAAAGCAGTCAATTTCTTGTTTCAGCATTAATTCAAATTTGTAAAGAGTGTTGTCTTCTAAAGTAATAGTTACAATAGGCTATAAAATTGCTCCTTCTCATAGGCCTCCTGTTGTGTCCAGGAGATCAATGGAAGTTTTACTACTAACATTCAAGGCAACAGGACTGAGTTATAAATGTTTGATGGAGGAAAAGAATAGGATTTTTCAAAACCAGTATTGCCTGAACTATTACTATTGATCTACCGAGAAGGGTTGGGCTAATGCCAAGTGCTCCTGACATCGCCCATAACTTCTGCACATACAGGGCATTCAGAAACATGTACAAATAGGCTGGAGATTTTAGTGAAGCTTCTGAAACCCAGGTGTACAGGAAAACCTCAAAAAAAACCTAACCCACAAACTACAAAACAACAAAAAACCCACACGTGCACATCTGTGTCCTGCCTGCTGAAGCCAAGAAGAAGAAGGATGGCTGACAGGGACAACTTACATCGGTGAAGCTGCCTGGATGGAGGCACCCTGTGCCCACATCAGGGGAGAAGGGTGCAGACTTCCTGCCCTACCTGTTTCCATGCTCTAAACAATCAATTTCACTCTCTGACCAAAGGTTTATCCGCAAATAATGCACCTTTCTGGCACATAAAATCATTTGTTTGCACGTCTTCACCCACATCTAAAGATCAGTGCTCCTGGGATATCAGAAATTACCCATTGAAGTAGTTAACACCTCAAAGAGAGATCTCAATAATACGGAAGATGGATGTAAAAATTTTTCCTATACACTAAAGGAATGTAATAAATAGTATCAGAAAAGAAGGAGAGTCTAGTGTTAAGAAGTCAAAAACTAACAGGCAGGGGAATTTGTATGAATAGTCATAGCTCAGTTGAAGTCAATGGACCTATGACAATTTACACCCATCAGGGATATGGCCCATTAATTTTGCTACCAGATGCTCAATGAGTATAACAGCAGACCCCAGGAGCAAGACTCCCTTATGTTTACCTTACAACTCAGATAAATATTAACAAATGGCATTTATTTTTATGGGTTTTATCTGAAAAGTAGCTAACAAGGGAATCCCTCAAAAAATGTACTTGAAGTCACAGCCACTGAACAGAGAAGTTGTGCTGCATTTGACTCGAACGTTTATCTGCTTGTTCCTAAAAAAGTATATTGTGAACTGAAACTCAAGATTCAATGTCTAAGATCAGCAAAAAATAACAGTTGACCTTTATTCTACTGATTCTACTAAACAATAAATTTGTTAATCATAGGATTTGAGACACCATTTTAAGCCAGGTAATAGATAAAGCAATTCATTGAAATGTTACTAGTAAAAACCCAGCTGCAAATGGACTTAGTGTTTGTGAAAAACTAGAGAAAACTGTTTGTCAAACCACAAGTTGTAAACAACAACCTTATTTTTAGCCTGTTGCAGTTATTTCCACAATGGATTATAAAATCAGTATTTTAACAAAAAACTCAGGATCCAAAGTCTGTCTTTAAAACACAGTCCAAATGTTTTAAACATATATTCCGATGTTACCATGAAAGGAGAATGCTTTTAATGTGAAGTATTTAAAAAGCATTTAAACCCAAGACGGAGGAACGATATCAATAGGGTTTAAGCATATAATTGAATCATAAACCACTTCTTGCCACTAAGAATTGCCTTAAGTGGGTGTCAGCTCTCCTAGCTGAGCTGTGTCCTTGCTAACAGATACCACGTTCAATTATTTAAGTGGATGAAATCAACAGAAGATGGTATACCCTTCCTTTCTTTCACAGAATCATCCTCCATCACTCCCATAACAAGACAAACACACAACCCTCACTAGCAAAGATGGAGGAAAGCATCAAACTTATAAAACTGTGGCAGGACACTCATTAGATAACACTACATGCTGCTGTGGTTTCATGGTATCACAGGCATTCACATATTTGTTATTGCTTTACATATTTGGAAAAGGTTTCAGTGTACCAAAACCTGTTGCTGTTCCCAAGTACAGTAATCACATACAGAAATACAGACAGGGGTGGCATGACGGCTCTTACTACAGTAACCTGGGTAAAACAGTCAGAGAAGCAAAGCTAAACACGGACATCTAGTTCCTGAATTTCTGCAAGAAACAGAGGATTGTACCTGGAGGTATAACCAGCCATAATCCTCTGATTACCACATGTAACTTCAAACAGAAGACCTAATATTACTTCTACCTAAAATCTCTCTCTTTCAGTTTACTTAAATGACATTTTTTGTAAATTCTCCCTCTGCTTTCATAAGTGGTTTCAATGTTGGGATGAAATCTTGAAATCAGATAAGTCAGCTGGCAATCCAAGGAAGGCTTCAGGTCTGTTTTTCTGAGTGTCAGATATTTTTAACAGGAACACTGTTGTTACAACCAGCGTCATGGAAGAACCCCTTCAGAAAACTAATACCAACATATGGGGACACAGACCTGGTCATGCAGCATTCAAGCTTCTTACTGACCAAAGAAATCATTATGAGTCTCCCTCCCCACCCTTTTTTTTTTAAAGGAAAGTTATCCCTCTCAGTGTGTTATGACTGTCTAATAAATTGTATCCCTCTGACATCCCCAAGGAAAAACAGCAGGGCCAATGAGCGCTCTGAAATTCCTCTAACAAGCAGTTCCATATTCCCCCCACTGCCAGAGGAAAGCAAAATTCTTCTTTGCTTTTATCCTTCCTTCTACTGCCTTGTCACCCTGAGTAAGTACACACGCGTCAGCTCCAAAAAGGTCTAGGAAGAGTTCACCAGCTGAAAATGTGATTATGGTCCCTGCCATATCCAGGTACCAATAAAACTGGTAGCGTGGATCCCCGGCAATGAGGCTGCCAGTGCCTTGGAGTCAGTGGAAGGCTCCACCTGGGCTGCTCTGCTACGCTGAAGGAGGAATGTCACTGAGAGGACAGAGCTAAGAGGCCATGTCAGCTGCCCGGAGGGATGGGAAAGCCGTGGAGGGAAAAAGAAGGACCAAGGGCAGCTTTGATGGCTGTAATGCCATAGGAGGGAGGGAGGGAGGGGTATCAGGGCTCACCAAGGGCCCTGCTCCAGGGATAGGGGTCCCTTCTCATGCCGGGGAGCGGGTGAGAGAAGGGCAGTCCACCTCCCACCAGGCTGCTCTGACCTTTCCTAGTGCAACCCTCACTCCACTCCGTAACAGCCACCAAGAATAAGCATGATATAATAAATTCTTAAAAAAAAAAAAAAAAATCCTTGACGTTTTCAGGTAGATATTAATGCATTGTGACTCACCTACACAGGCAGATTTTATGCATAAATAGAAATTTTATATTATTGTTTGGTTCATTGAAATCCATTGATGGAATTTTATACATATGTCAAGAAGACTGGGAGGAGGTAGAAAGTCTTGAAGGAAGACTAAGAAAGCATGGTCAAAAATAGCCAGTTAAATAAATCCCAAGAGAAGGGGGCTTTGAAGAAAGACAAAGGAATAATTTAAAACAAAAAACAAAATCCCATGGAAGTGTGTCAGGTTTTCCATTCTGGGTTTTTTCTTGAATGACAGCAAATACAAGTCTTCTGCAAGGTGCTCCCTAGCTTTTTAGCAGAACGCTAAACAGTTAAGACATTTTTGTAAAACTAATGGTTAAAAACCATTATTAATTAAAAATTGTTTGCGAATTAAGAGTGTTTTAACTGACCATGCCATTAAAAATGTGATCATTTATGAAAGTATCTGAACAAATGAAAATAACTGTACCAGTATAATTTTTTTTTCTTTCTTCTTTTTTTTTTAACAGATCAAAGGTGGCTTTTCTATTTCAGCTAACACAGAGATCATAAATTTGATAGTAGAGAGCTTTGTAAAACAGCCAGAAATTTTCATAGCATCAGCTATAAATTGGTTACATAATTATACGTACATGCAAGTGTTCATATTCAAAGTCTTTCAAAGAACATTTTCATTAAAACTACAGAAACATGAACTATTTATAACCATATAATACTGAAGTGTTAGTTGCACAGTAATTTTTCCAGTCTTAAGGAAAAATTAAGATACTTCATTTATCAGAAAACCCCAGCATCAACTAAATTACTTCTTTAAAAACATCTAAGCAACAATATGAAATACTTTTTAACTTTTCTGTTACTTTTTATGGATATAATATGAAGTATTTATTCTGGGCAATGTTGCAGAAAATTACAGTTTGTGAATACTTCCCAATATTAGAGGCTGTTTTCATAGCTGCTCTTAACTTTGTAGAACTTACTTGAGCTGAAATTTTCCACAGTTCAAAGCTTTTTTTTTTTTTGTACTTCAAAATAAATGGTTCAGGTATTTAAAAAAATGAGGTCAGAGAAAATTACCAATTTTCTCTTTAGAAAAAAAAAATTAGAACCCAAAACAAAACCTCTACCCAGAAAAGGAGCAGCCATTTGGTTGTGATGCTATCATGTTCTCTTGCTATTGAGCAGACACCTGAGACTTGCTGGAACATAGCTTTTGCTGTTCCCACGAAATACTACCAAAATTTGTCCACCCTTTACGTCATTTCCATCTTCATGTGCCCAACCCAGCCTATGAGAATGTAGCTGATACGTTCTCCAAATACACCATCTACAGCAAGCTTTGCAGACATGTGTGACAAAAAAAAACCTGCTTCACACCCTTGTCAGGGCTAGCACCTAAGGTTAATTGAGGCAATGGTATGAGGAGCTTGCTGAGGGCCCAGGAGGGCAGGGGCTGTGGAAGTGGAAGGAAGAGACACGTCAGGGATACATAAAGGGGCTACCAGCAGGACAGCACATGGTCCTCCAAAATCTGGAGCAAAATCTAATATTTTTTTGTGTCTTGCCATTTCTTTCTGCCAATAGATGAGTAAGTATGCGTCTCCTCTTCTGGGCTTGTGTGCACTGAAGACAGCAGTCTATCATTAGCGCTATCCGCTTGTCAGCTGGCTCCAGCAACTGAGGTCTGGGTGGTATGGCTAAGGAATCCAGAACTGGTGTATCATCATAATTCCACATAATAAGATTGTTCACTTTTTCCAAATTAGGAAAATTAGCTTTTTCTGCACAGGAGACTCTATGCCAGTTTCAATCAAAGCTTCTGGAGTTCTCAAGAATTAAAAATAAACACTCTTCTACTTCTGCCACTGGAAGAGGGTAGAAATTAACAACATTTGGTTCTGCAGCTACCCTTTGTTAGGGCTAGGGGCACAGCACCATGAATCACCAAAAACTCCTGCGACACCTGGGTATCCGTCAAGCCCTTGTGTAATCCCAAATAAGAAGTTCCCCTTACTTTTCTTCCTTTAGACTTAAAACCCTTACTGAATGTTTATCAGACCTAATTTCCAAAGACTCTTCTTTTCTTTTATTTTATGTATAAGAAATTAATGGCTGAATGTCACTTTTTTTCATTTAAATCTTCCCACAATATAACAGTGGATAGCGCATTGTATCCCAGGCAGAGCAAAATAGCTCACATTCCAAAGTCACAGTTATAATTTATTTTCAGATGACACACACATGATGCTATGCAAACATTATTAGCTTGAGAGTCTGTGAGTAGCAATTGTACCAGCACCACAGCTTCGTAAATTAATCTAATTGGGTTTAACATTAATAAACTCTTCATGAATCAAAACATGTAGAAAACTCAATTAGGAAATCAAATGCTTCTCCAAGTTTAGCACTTCAGCATTTAGTTCTCAATGCTTGAAAACTATGATCCTGTATATACTGATAAATCTGTCTGTCTGAATGACAGAGAATTAAAAAGTACAGTGATCACCCATTGTACATTCTTGCTGGAGTGTCTGAGCCTTGGAACTATTGATTTTGTAGTATATTTTTGCTTTTCTCTCTTCTCCTCAATTTAATGCTGAAATAAAAAATATGCAGCTAAACTTCATCACCCACTGAGGTTGTCTTTTCCGCATTAGCTACCACAGTGTGAACATGCTACATTGCAGCTACCAACAAGAAATAGGGAATATCACCACAGCAGCTCAGAGTCAGAAAGCAGCTGCAGTTTTATCTTTGTTAACAGAGTGCACTCACAAGCATGAGTTTCTTCGAAGTTTCAGATTCCTGTGTCATTTAGCAGATTTTACAGTTAAGAATATGTTTTTGTGTAATATTTTATGGTTGGACTTGATGATCTTAAGGGTCTTTTCCTACCTAAATGATTCTATGATTTTATGTAATAAGCTGTAATCTATTACATAACAAAGTAAAAGCACAGTCCGCACTCCTCCTGTTGAAAGCACAGAAGATTTCTTCCTATGTGAAACAATATTTTCTTATACTGCTTGCTGCTGAGAAAGACTCTTCTTACTTTGGAGGAAAGACAGACTTTTTCTATTTTGGGGACTGAGGTTACATTGTATGTGGTTCCTGGGGAGGTATATATGGTGCACTGAGTGAAGAACTGGCTGAATGGCAGGGTTCAAGGGGTTGTAGTCGATGGGGCTACTGCTGGCTGTTGGCCAGTCACCAGCACTGTTCCTCAGGGTTCAATTCCAGGGCCAATTCTGTTCAATATTTTTACCAATGATCTGGAGGCAGGAGCCAAATCCAGTTGGTAAGTTTGCTGATGATACAAAACTGGGAGATGCTGTTGACTCTCTTGACGGACAAAAGGCCTTGCAGAGGGATCTAAATAGATTGGAGCATTGGGCAATCATCAATGGCATGAAATTTAACAAGACCAAATGAGGGTTTCTGCACCTGGGACAGAGGAGCACCAGACACAAGTATAAATTGGAAGATAAGTGGCAGAAAAGGAGCCTGGCAGAAAGTGATCTGGGAGTGCTGGCTGACACCAAGCTCAGTATATATCAGCAGTGTACCCTGGCAGCCAAGAGGGCAAACCACATCCTGGGGTGCATCAAACACAGCATAACCAGCTGGTCAAAAGAAGTAATTATGCTGCTGACAGGCACCAGCACATGCAGCAGGCTGCCCGGCTGGAAAGCAGCCAGGGGAAGGTGACCATGCTGCTGTCCTGAAGCACAGGCTTTCTTCCTGCTCTTCCAGATCCAGCCTTAGCACTGGCATTTCTTCTCCTCTGCTTGGAAAGGACCCATTTTCAGCAGATGTTCAGCAGATGGATGCCAAGCAGCTGAGGACACTGGCCCTGACTAGTCTGGAGAGAAGGAGGCCCAAAGCTGGTGGAAGGGCTGGAAGGCATGACATATGGATGAGTGGATGAGGACTTTGATCTTGCCTAGTTTGGAGAGAAGGCGGCTGAGGGGTGACATCATTGTGCTCCACAGCTTCCTGAGTAGGGGATAAGGAGACGGAGGTGCTGACCTCTTCTCTCTGGGGTCCAGCAACTTAATGCATGGAAATGGTTCAAAGCTGCATCAGGAGAGGTTCATACTAGATATCAGGAACCATTTCTTTACAAAGAGGGTGGTCAAACACTGGAACAGGCTCCCAAAGAGACATTGTTGGTGCCCCATGCCTGTCAGTGCCTTAAAGAGTCATTTGGATAATGCCCTTCACAACAGGCTTTAACTTTTAGGTTTTTGTGGAGTGATCAGGAAGTTGGACTAGATGATCGTTGTGGTTGAGTGCCGTTGGGAGGAGTGATCAGGAAGTTGGACTAGATGATCGTTGTAGGTCCCTTCCAACTAGAACTATTCTGTTCTGTTCTGTCCTGTCCTGTCCTGTCCTATCCCATCCTATCCTAAACAAAGGTTTGTGAAAGCTGCTGAAGCAAACAAAACCAGAAAGTCAAAACTCTCTGGAAGCTGTTGCAGCTTTGGAAACCTTTGTTGTATTTCCCACTTGCAATACTTTCTCTTGAAGGACCTCAACAAGCATCCCTTCATGGACTTGTGACAACTGTGCTCTGGGTTATGGCCATTCACATCTTGAAGACCTCCAGGCTCAGGGATCCCGCAACCTCTCTGGGCAGCCTATTCCAGTTCATGCTTCATGATCCTCACAGGGACTTTGTTTTTTTCTTCCTGATCTCCAGGACGTACGTACCTCTCTAGTTTCTGGACATGCCACTGTCTCTCACACTCCCACCAGCCAGGGCTGGGAAGAGCCTGTCCCCATCCCCTTGATGCCTTCCCCATAAGCACAAAGGTGTGCTGTGAGGTGCCCCAACACATTCTCTTCTCCAGGCTTGAACCAGCACCAGCCCTACAGACCCTCCTTGCCTCCTGTGAACACCCCTGGTTTATCAACCTCTCTCCAGGATCCCAAAGAGGATGTAGTGCCCGGGTGAGGCCTGGTGGGTACTGAGCGGAGGGGACCACCCTTGTGCCTTCTGATTAGGGGAGAAAGAAAGGAGAAAAGCTGCAAGAGTGAGCCAAGTGCTGCCTTTGACACCCTGTGGGAGGAAGCGGGGGAGCCCAGAGGGCTGTCCAGCAGTGCTGGGGTGTGTTGTCCTCCACCCTCCCAGGGAGGCACGAGGTGTTATCGTGTGAAGTCTCTTGCCATATGTGCCCGGAGATGTCTGCCATGGCCAGAGCGATCTGATGGGGCCCTGGGAAGATATGGCTGAGGCTTCAGTGACTGGCATGAGACACCGATGCCAAGCACAAGACAAAAGATGGGGGGATGGAGTGGGCAGTGGCATTGTGGTAACCCCAGATGTGTGTGTTGGGGCCACAGCGCTGCTATGGTGGGCATCGTGGGCAAACATGGCCCCTTGTGACATCCCCCAGTGATTGGTTCTGTTGTCAGTGAGGGACGGACTGAGACTCCGCCACGCGACAGGCTGTGATGTCACCTAGCGATGTATTGTGTCGTCCCCAGGTGATGGATTGTGACCTGGCATCCCTCACTGCTTACATACGGGCGCAAGTCTCACCCAGCTGGCTCGTGCCAGCACTCCAGCTGAGCAGTTTGCAAGGTTGGAGTGCTGAGAGAGGCCTGTGGTGCTGGTGGTGTGTCCGGGGAGTTGCTCGTTGCAGCTCTCTCCGTGCCCGACCCCAGAGCCGTCAGAAGACTTTCCCCGGCCCTGCCCAGTTCAGGCAGCCGGGGCACACAGGAGGCGCGCTCGCAGCAGCAGAGGTGAGCTGGGAGGGGAAACCTCACCCTGGGGAGCCAAGAAGGCTTCCTTCTTCAGGGACCTGGGCACTTCTTCCACCCCTCCTGGGGAGAGACAATGACCGTGGCCACTCTTCCTTTTCTAGCGCAACACCGGCTGTTGCAGCACCGGTGACAGGGAGCTGCTCGACATCCCCAGCTCCCCTCAGCCCATTGCAGAACACGGAGAGCATGGCTGCAGAGCTGAAGGACCGCTGTCCCATCTGCCTGGACGGCTGGGAGGAGGCCAGCTTTGTTATGCCATGCCTCCACCGCTTCTGCTATCCATGCATCCTGCGGTGGGCTGAGAGCAAGCCCGAGTGCCCCCTCTGCAAGAGGCGGATCACCTCCATCTTGCACTCGGTGCGGGCGGACGATGACTACATGGAGCATGTCATCACACCATCCATGACACCATCAGTCGTCGTCCACCAGGAGGGAGGAGCTCCCAGACACCCAGCTGCCCACAGCCTCCATCAGCCTGGAGCACCCCAACAGTGGCCTGCAGAAGGGGTCCTCAGGCATCCTGTGGGTGGCCTCCAGCCTGCGGAATGGGTGATCCTTTTCCTCTACCACCCAACACTCCTGGAGACCCTGCTGCCCTGGATCCAACTGAGGCTGCAGCAGATCTTTGGGAACAACAGGAGGCAGGCAGCCGTGGTGGAGGACACCGTAATGGCCATCCTGACCAGCCACGGGATTGATGAAGAACTGCTGCTCTGGATGCTGGAGGTCTCCCTCCAAAACCACACAGCGACATTTGTACAACAGCTTATCCATGTCGCTGTGCAACTGTGCAGCAGGGAGGCCCACCGGCTGCTGGGACAGCAGAATGCCCGTGCTGTTGGGGGGCAGGAATACAGCCCTGTGAGTGCCCGTGGCCCTGCTGCCTCACAAGGAGGGCCTCCCACCCCTGGCCCAGCCCCCTCCAGCAGCCCTGTGAGATCCAGCATGGATGAGCTCTCGGGCACCTCATCCGCTGCCATTGGTGGAGGTCCCGGCAGCCACCCCTCTGCTGCTCCTGCTGCCATCCCCATGGAGCAAGCAGAGCTCCAGGAGGAGTCAGAGGAGGCCGTGCCTGGGCCCTCCACTTCCAACCAGGGCAGAGAATGTTCCTCTCGAGGCCCATGGCGACCCCCAAAGAGGAGGACTGGCAGCTCCGAGGACTCTCCAGCCAGGAAGAAGCCAGCACCACATCGGTGACCCTGGGGGGTGTCTCGGAGGATGGCTAAAGCAGGACTGGGCCATCAAGCGGGGCCTGCACCAGCCCTCAAGGGCTCCTCCCAGCCCCCCAAATCCAATTATTAAAATAAAATAAATTAATGAAAACTCCAGAAGAAGTCTCAGTATTACTAACAGTGCAGGCGGCGTTGCTATCCTCACCCTTTGTTGCTTTTGTGCTGGGAGGGGTGTGATGTTCACACTGAGCGGTCCTTCTACACGTGCCAGGTACTGTTTCGTTGTTCCCCCAGACAGCAAGTGCTGCCCAGCTCCAGGCCTGCATCTCTGCAGCTGGTCCCAGGGCAGATGTTTCCAGACAGGGGCTCTCCAGTTCCAGCCCGTAACCCATCGCTCATCACCCACGGCCTCTTCTCCTCCTCACCGCACCCTCTGCCCCTATGTCCCAGGGCTCTGCTCTCCTACCAGCCTGCACTGCCCGGTGCAGCCTCGCTGCAGCAGTGCCCAAATCCCCCCTCCTGTGCGGAGTCACGACTTGGTGCTGCTCTCTGCACCAGCCCAGGGTCGTACCCTGCCAAGGCAGGAGCCCCAACAACAAGTTCAACAAGGGGAAGCGCAAAGTCCTGCACCTGGGGAGGGACAACGCCAGGCACCAGCACATGCAGCAGGCTGCCCGGCTGGAAAGCAGCCAGGGGAAGGTGACCATGCTGCTGTCCTGAAGCACAGGCTTTCTTCCTGCTCTTCCAGATCCAGCCTTAGCACTGGCATTTCTTCTCCTCTGCTTGGAAAGGACCCATTTTCAGCAGATGTTCAGCAGATGGATGCCAAGCAGCTGAGGACACTGGCCCTGACTAGTCTGGAGAGAAGGAGGCCCAGGGGTGACCTCGTTGCTCTCTACAGCTTCCTGAGGAGGGGAAGAGGAGAGGGAGGTGCTGATGTCTACTCTCTGGGATCCAGCAACTTAATGCGTGGAAATGGTTCAAAGCTGCATCAGAGCAAGTTCATACAGGGTATCAGGAACCACTTCTTTACCAAGAGGGTGGTCAAACACTGGAACAAGCTCCTGAGAGACGTTGTTGGTGCCCCATGCCTGTCAGTGCCTTAAACAGTCATTTGGATAATGCCCTTCACAACAGGCTTTAACTTTTAGTAAGCTGTGGAATGATCAGGAAGTTGACTAGATGATCGTTGTGGTTGAGTGCCGTTGGGAACTATTCTGTTCTATTCTATTCTATTCTATTCTATTCTATTCTATTCTATTCTATTCTACTCTACTCCACTCTGTTCCGTTCCATTCCATTCCATTCCATCCCATCCCATCCCATCCCATCCTATCCCATCCTATCCTATCTTATCCTATCCTATCCTATTCTAGATTATCTAGTGATAATCTATGATTTGTAAAATTCTTTTAAAATTTCTTATATTTTCCTACGGTTTTTTTTTAGACTTAGTCATTCATGAGGAACCCTAATAAAACTTGGGAGCATGGGAGAAAGAATTCCTCTTGCTAATGTAAATAGAATGCAGGATCTCAATCAGTAGACGAGTTTAATCTGAAGGTGTTTATTTATTAGACATGGGTCTTTGAATGGCGTGGCCGAGAACAGAATGGGAGCACCACACTGCAGTTTCATTGTATTTTTTTTTTCTCCCCTGTTCTTTAAAACACTTCTTCTACAGAAGTCCTTTGTCCTCAGAGCCTATTTCTTATGGCTGATGTGCCTATAAATAGAAGGTTAAAATGAATTCACATGCAGGCACATGAAGTCTGTTGAAGAAGTGTGAGACTGACTGTTTTCAAACAATCAGAAAACAACTTAGATTTCAAGTCACAGCTAGATTTATAGCACAGATGTTTAATCCAAAAGAGGAGTCTCTGTGACAATAACAAGCAGTTTCTTCTGTACATGTTTTCCTGCTTTCATTTCTGTCCTTGGGTTTGACATATAAACTTGCTGCACTAACACTATAAAAAATAAAAAGTACTAAAAAAAATAAAAATAAAAGTAACTATTTGTTTTGTTTTAAATTTGCTCCTGCAAATCTCTCTCTTGGGCATCTTTTTTGTTTAGATTCATGCTTCCTTTCTTTCCCACTCCTTCAATTCTCCAGGGACAACCTTCATCTGAAGCTGAAAACTCAGTCCTGTAGAGCTGTCCCCTTCTTTATTTTAGCTCATTTTATGATCAGAATACAAATTTAACAGACAGCTCCCAAGAGGTGCTATAGTGCCAGTTAGCTAGTGTGTATCTGCATATTTATTTTTCCTTCTGGCTAAACTTCAATGACAAGGCCTTGCTAAAATTGTATTGTCTCCTTTGAAATATTGGAATGGTAGCAGGAATTTAAACTCATACATTTGAATATCCATCTGTTAGAATATTCAATAATAATGGTTTTGTACTTTGCAAAAGGTGCTATTAAAATGTCAATATTTGTTACAGCTAGCCAGTGTAGCACTGCAGGTACTACTTTCTCACTGCTGTTCTTTCATAAGGGGGGCATTTCATTGGGGCAGCTCTGGGTACTTCAAAATCATACGGTATCTAGTAAGACTGGGCAGAAGAGGGGATAAGAAAGATGTTGACTTGAGTGTTAGCCCCCTCTGACACAATTGTGTACTTGTTCCTTGAAACAGGTTGTAATGGGTTTCCTTCAGCCAGCTGAAGTAGCATCCTTTATCAACAGACAAGTGCTCTAAATTTCAAAAATAACATCCGTTTTCCCACCCCAGCTTGAAAACCAAGAGACTGGTCCTCCCTCCCTAGATATTCTTGTTGCTATCCTCACTATTCTCAGCAACATGGGCATCAATATCTATTCCACAGATAAACAAACTAAACATTAGACATGGAACTTATCCAGTCAGATTGTGATTTATTTATAGAGATGGCCACAAAGCAAAGGAACACCACCCGTTCTTGGTAGTAATTTTTAGGTTAGCATTGCAGTACTTTTTGTGCAACTTTTTGTACTTTTTTGGAAGTTATTCCTTCTCTTGTCTAAAAGTTCAAAAGCAACAATCTCTGAAAAAGTGAGCTAGCTTTTTTCCTGTTTGCAATAGCAAATAATCTTATCTGGACCACTGAAAAGGGCTGGAATCTTCCTGAGAGAAGGTAAAATCTGACTTGTGTGATTTAGCATTCCTTGATGCATGCAGCCATTTGGATTTCATGCTAGTGAGATGCTGTGCCATAAATCATGTCTGTCTTTAGACAAAAATAAGCACATTCAGTTCAATGATTGAGGCACTTTTCATAAGTAAAGGTGCAGTTCCTGAAAGTTTGGCATTCCAGGGTAGTTGCTGAACTTCAGTCTGCAAGCTATATTGTTGCAATGCAGGCTTGACTGACTTTCTTTAGTGTGAACTCTTTTTTTCCCAAGCATATTGCAGTTGGGGTTTTTATCTACAAATTACTAGGGGGTTTTGCTTGGTTTCTTCTTCCTTTTTTTTTTTTTGACCCTACCCTTTTTTCTTCTGGAGAAATAAGGGGAAAATGTAGGATTCAACATGAAGAGAAAAATTATATTTGCTGCAGTAAGTGGGCTTTGTAGGAACTAGCTATATGGACAGGCAGATTCAGCAGTTAGACGCTACCTGCTAGTCATTCTTCGTTCTCACTGCAGGATGTCTTACATGGAGTCAACACATTCATAGTGAACCAGAGCTGTTGAGCTTTCATGTTGTTCCAGTGAGGTCAAATTTGATTCCTCAGAAGTGATCTTACACAAAGCTGTGTACTTCAGTGTCCTGCAGTGCCATTGCCAAGGATGGATCTTTTCACAGGGTAGAAAGACAGACACAAACCAAAGCTGTGTGTCTTCTTCTACCCTCCTTCCATCCCAGGATCCTTATAGGCCTCAGCCCCTTTCAACCCTGTGGGATAATCATCTAGTCAGGATTTACTAAATTTTTTTTTATTTTATTTTTCTTCAATAAACCCCTTTGCATTTACCAGTCAAGGCAGTGGGATCTTTCAGACCAGCCGGCAGCCTGCAGGTATTCCTCCCTATCACTGTATAAATGTTTGTAACTTGGAGGGTGGTGGGAGAGGTTGTTGTTGGCACGGGGGTGGTGCTACCCTGGGAACACAGATCCTTTCACACAGTAGCTTTTAGATTTCACTTCCATGAGATCAGCATTATCAAACTGGGCCTCCCTGATGGTGAAGATTTCCTCCTGCAAAAATACTGTAGGGAATGTATGGTCTGGTTAACAGTGAAGTAAAATAATCAAAGATAGAATTATTAGTTTAGAAAAACATACTACATGGGAGATTATTCCTTTTCTTTTGCTCTTTAGTATTTAGCAACAGAAAACTTTTATTTAAGAAAGATCGGCAAAATAAGCTGGCAATGGATTGTAGTCATACACAAGGGGCAATTAGGTTTGATTCCCTTGTCTGCAGAGAAGGACATTCTTCCAGAAAGTACCTCCTAATGGGATCCTAATTTAGATGCTCTGCACCAATTCCAGGGAGAAGTTTGCTTCTTTTGAATTTAGTCTCCCAACTTATACCTAATTTAGATTCTCACATCAGCCTGTATGCACCAGATTGCCAGTGTTCACTCACAGCGACAACTTGAAGCAAAATTGGCTGAGAATTATACTGCTGTTCATGGACACACAGGAGCAATAAAAGAAAAAAAAATTCAAATCTCTTCGACTCTCCAAACACAATGCAGAAAACCAAATGACACTCTTGATACTTTTGTCTTCTCAGA
>NW_009650124.1:419359-457244 GCF_000708025.1 Charadrius vociferus | reverse complement strand
GATGTTTTCTTGTCCTGATGTGTTTAATGTAACTATTCCAGGAAAAAATTTTGATGCATGGATCAAAGGGAGATGTTATGTGCACTACACGTGCCAGATCCATTCTTTTTATCAGCTTAAATGCAAAAAGTTACAAACCACAGCTTGGTTAAAGTGCTGTTTGCTTTTAATGTTTTCACTGTCTGATGTCTATATTGGCTCAAATATCAGGGTACATGGGATGAAGAAAAAAGGAAGGCTATGTCCCTTTGGTGTATTGAACCAAGCCAAAGTGGAGGAGTTCTCTCAATTACTCTCAACAATATGTGTTGAAACTTGTGCAGCCCTACACCCAGGCCAGAGCACCTGACTGCAGAAGGTTAACTGAAGTCTCAGGTGTTTTGCAGAATTTTTCTCCAGTAAACCTTTTTATTTTTGTGGGGATGGAGTGAAAGAAAGAGAAAGCTGTGGAACTGTAGCAGTTTTTATACTTAGGAAAAACTAAGCCAGATTCTGTGATGTGCAGAGCTCTCTCAGGTCCCTTAAATCAATGATACTTGAATAAATTTCAGCAGTTCTAAGAGCTTGTTCCCTCAGTAGTATGCCCATTTCTCTTGAACTCTGGTTCTTTCCACCCAACCCTTCTTTATGCACTGCTTTCTAGCACATTGTAGTGAGTTTTGAAGTCTTCAGGAAATTACACCAACTCACTTCACACAAAGGACGCTATCTGCAATTTCACAAGACAAAGGTTCCATCAGCCCCATGCAAATGCAGTGCAGACCTGCAGTTACAGCAAGAAAGGGCCGCAGGAGCCTTCCTAGTTGCACACCAGAAACCATGCCAGTACATGCAGTTTTCCGCTACATGATGAACGTCACTAATTAGAACCTGATTCCAGTATATATTGGATTTTCACAATGATGCTGCTCTTTAAAATGCCACCAGTACTTCCCTGTTACTCCAACTGTGATGAAAGCTAGGATCAGGGAGACGAGTATTTTCATAGACAGCTGCCATGTCTCTATCTAAAGATCTTTTACCAGCTGGGTCACCATAGATGACTTTACCTTGGAGGTTCTTTATGCACATGCTTCTTTTCATCTGCTTTGGCAAACATCCTGCATTAATTTTAGAGTGGGTAGAAGGTAAGAAGGATTTGTGCTCTTCCATATTCAGAAGAACACCTATTCTCTAGGCAAAACCCAACAGGTCTTGATTACACACAGGAGAAATGAACAATGCAGCTGAAACTTTGTAATTTTTCTAAGTCAAAAGAGTAGAGTGAGAGACTAATTCACAGAATCACAGTATGGTTAGGGTTGGAAGGGACCTCTGGAGATCATCTAGTCCAACCCTCCTGCCAGAGCAGGGTCACCTACAGCATGTTACACAGGACAGCGTCCAGGCGGGTTTTGAATGTCTCCAGAGTGGGAGACTCCACCACCTCTCTGGGCAGCCTGTTCCAGTGCTCCACTACCCTCAAAGTAAAGAAGTTCCTTCTCATGTTAAGATGGAAATACTTATTTAAAGGCTGGTTTTCAGGGTTTATGAGCCATACGCAATTATAAAATATGCCACTGTAATTAAATCATTGTATCTTTTTGACAAAGCAAGATTGGAGCTTTCTTTTGAGTAACAGTTCTGACTAAGGGCTGATCTGATTGTGATATGGGTTACAAGAACTGGACAGCTGTCCATGCAATATTGTCACATGGACAAGAGTTGATACTATTCCAAGGGGTGCAAAACAATTGAGAAAAAAAGGCTTACAATAAACACCCTTTCGTTTTCCTTCCCAATTAACTCTCTCCCTACTCAGAAGCTGGTCTTGCCCTCAGCTCATTTAGTAATATTAGGAGCAAAGGGAGGCAGGGAGGCAAAAGTTCCAAATACATAACTTGATTGTTCATATACACTATGCTGGTTAACAGCATAAGAAGATTTATGGTTATGACATCTCTTTTATCAAGAACTGGTTTTTATATGACAACCCCTGCTAAAGTTTTACCTATTTCTAGCACTTACTTCAACCCAAGCTCCTTTCACTGAGATCAGTTTGGGCTCCTGCAATGGCTGGTCATTCCCAACTGGTCAGGATTCAGTTATCTAGTTCATCTCTTTTTCATCCAAGAGAAGACTTTGTGTCCTGGATTCCATGTATTGCAATTTGGTACGCTGTGGCTTTTCAATAGTAAGTGCTGAATAGGTCTGCTGTTCTTATCCAGTGCTTTACAGAGGGTTGAAAAGTAATGTCTCAAAATAGTGAACACAAAACTCACAATGTCATTACCCCAGAGAGCTCTTTATTTCCTTGGCAGTGTGTGCTGATGCTAGACTGGTTTGATGACTTGTATGTTCCTGAGGGACCTTCAGAATCCCAACTTCCAGATCTGTTTTGCTTACTATATCAAATGAGCACGAAACCAGTAGAAAGCAGTGTATCTCAGTTTATCCAATTTACAGTTTACATTTTAGCCTCTTTCTCTGTACTTAAACTAAAACACTGACTGAAAGAAGTATTTATTGGCACCCAAATTTTAAGTGGCAGCTCTTCTCTCCCATATTTCAGCCCTGAATTTTCTAATGAGAACATCATTGTTGATCAAACAAAAGGCAAACTGAATTTTCTTCCATGTCCCAGCTTATTTTAGAAATGTATGAAGTGTGCCCAAGTGAAGCAAAATGCTTGCATGTTACTTTCTAATCTACAAAGGATGATTGTGTTTTCATTAGGAAAAAGGGCAAACTTGCATATACTATTGTATAATGAAAATATTATTGTATTTAACGAAAAGAAGGATAGAGTCTGCAGTTCCTTATGCCACCAAAGCTTCTGTTATGAATAGGAATCAAATATCTTTACAAAAAGGATTGTATCATGTAGTATCTTAAACAGCATAGGCTGGAGTCTGTAACCCAGAAAGACTCTACCAATTTTTGTTCCTCTGAAATGAATGGGAATTTTGTTGCAGACTTGTGGAGTGATCACAGGACCTACATTTGGCAAACTAGCTCCTATAACAACTGCAGCTCAGATAGGAATATAGTAACAGACAGTGTGGTGTATTTAATTTACACACACTGAGGGATTGTTTGCCCAAAACTGATCATGTTGGAGATGATGACTGTTGGCTGGATTAAACAGTGCCTGGGGTATTACAAAGAGACCCCTGGAGCAAAGAAAGAGTCAGCCTAAAAAAGAAGTCTAGGAAAAGCATGAGAGGTTGTAGTGATGGAAGGGACCTTGGCATGGGGACAGAGTCAAAGCTCAGGGTGATGCCACCTGAAGTTGCCTGGGTGCCTGCCCACCTCTGCCTGCCCAGGCAGTGCACCCTCCTGTGGGGTGCCACGAGCAACCTCTCCCACTGCCCACCGGGTCTGAGTGCTGGGGGACCAAGAAGGACCCATGCTGGGGTGCTGGCTGGGAGCTTGCGTGGTGGCTCCAGCCCAGGAGGTTGTGCAGCCAGGGATCCCAGGAAGGGTGAGCCCCCATCACCAGGGCCTTCCCCAGATGGGCTGCAGGGGATTGTACTTCTTGGGATTAGTTACAGACGGGTGCTCAGAGATTTGGGGGTGTTTATCAGCATTTTCCAAAGGGCTCCTGATGTGGTTTATGTGTTGCATTACCGACACTGATCTCAAATGTTCTGCTCCCCAATTGCCAGTTAATTACTTGCCATTAATAAATCAATAAACTGCTTCAATTCTGTTTAACAACATAAACATTTTTTCCCTGTGATACAGGGTTTATTCAAGTAACTGAGCAGAACAAGGGCAGACACAAAAAGCCAGGAAGCTTTTTGGAAATTGTATATACATACACTATATATAGCTATGAATAAGCTAAATCACTGCAAGTGCAGAAGTGGTCTCTCTTTGGGCACCAAAGATTGTATGAAAATGATTTTTGCTATACACATGTCTGAAAGTCTGACTTTTAAGGATGGAGTCCTTTCAAGGGGAGATGCCTGATGTCTGCAAAGTACACTATCTTATTGTGATGGCCTACATCAGTTTCCTAAGTCTAATACAACATAAGAGACATTTGGATATACTTGGCTGACAAAGCCTGTGACTTGCAATATGCAAAAAAAATAATGAGGACTCTCCTCTCCTCTCCTCTCCTCTCCTCTCCTCTCCTCTCCTCTCCTTCCCTCCCCTCCCCTCCCCTCCCTTTCCGTTTTTATCTTGCCTTAGGTGTTTATGTACTGGTCTGCTTCCAGGCATGCTGTCGAAGGAAGAAGAATATGGTAGGTTTTATTCAAGTTATAAAATATGTATGACAAATTTTTTCTTACAGAAGAAGCCTGAGGAGTCTGCTCAGCTATTTCTCATGCAGTGTATGACTAGGTTTGAGACATTTGGGCCAGGATTCTGGCTGTCACAGTACTGACAAGGATAAAGAATAGCTGTTTAAATTTGAGTTGTCCTTGACCATTCATCCTTTCTGGCGTGTTCCATGGATTTTTGTTTTGTTTATTTTCTGCCTGCTTGTATCCCCACTTGTACATTTTTATACTGTATCTCTTTGGATCTGCCTAACAAAGCTTAATGAAGGAGATGATGATGGTAACATTAACCATCGAGCATGCCAAATTATTTCTTTCTGTTCTTTTTCTTGCTTGTATCTTCCTCCTGGTTTTTATTCTTTACAGCTCCTGCTGTTTTAATCGTATTAATGTTTGTTCTGTGAAAGGAAAATTTTGAGTTACTCAACAGTATATTCTTTTAGGATTTGGTTAAGTGTTACACAAAAGTATGTGTTTGACAAAGAAGTGTGAAAAATAAGAGCAGAAAACTGGCAACAAAATACCATGGGGGAAGTGGGAAGAAAACTGTGGTGAAATGCCTTGTTGGGGGGGAGAGGGGAGGGGGAAGGGGGAGGATGGGAGAATATTAGACATTGTAACCTTCTCCTAACTGGAAGTTGAGGGAGTCCCAGCTGTAACGAAGAGGGTATCATTACTTGTGCAAGCAAGAATGCAGATGCAGTGCAGACTATTTGCAAGCAAAAGGAAGTACAGCTTAATGAGAGACAGTTTTTCTGAAAAAAACACAACATGAATGTGTTGTTGAATGTACACAGCTTAGAAGTAACTTCTGCCTACATCCACAAACCTTACCTTTCCTAGTCCATCTTGGCTTCAACATCATTACGACTACAATGAAGCAAAAGTTTGACAATAGTCCAAGCACTTAAGTATGCATGTCCAACCAAAACCTCTGGATTTACTCGAGTGTTTTATGTTTCTTATGATTCTATTGCTTGATTTGTCAAGGGGTAAACCCAATTGTTTTCGAACAACCAGACTGGCACTGTTGCTCATGTAGCAGTAAGTTAATAACAAAACACTATTGTAGTAGGGAAAAAATCCTGGTCTTTAAATAAAAAGAACAGCAAGGAACAAAAGCCTTAGCCTGAAACCAAAGGAGAAATGTTAAGATAAACACTAAGGGAGTATTTCTTTTTTTAATAAAAGTGAAGTGATACTGTCCTTTTTGTGAAAGGTTCATTCATGTCTTGTGTCTTTGAATTAGCAATGAAGAAATTTTGTTCCTCAGTATTCAACTATGAAAAATTATGTCATCTATTAGATTAAAATAGTTCATATTTAATAGCAAGTTCAGCTCTTAAAATGGAAATTCAGTGCCCCTCTATCACTCAAAGTATGGTTTCTCTGTTTTAGCCAGTGAGTTCTTTGCTGAGCTCTTTCAGAATGGGTATCGTCAGGCTGCACCAATCACTTTGGAAAACAGTGGGATTGATATAAACAGGTGGTGTGAACTTGGCTTACTGACTGTAAAGCTAGTCACCTGGATGGAAATAACAGAAGAAGTACTGGCTCGCACATGAGACAGTTCTGGTAGTTTCTTTAAAACTGGATACAGAAAGTGTGAGGGAAACAAGGTATTGGTATTGCCTTCCTACAGTGCCATAGCAAATTACTGCTGAGTAATGAGTGCTAAAATTACCGTTGACAGCAATGCCTCTGTCTATAGTCATGCTTCTGAAAATAAATGGAAATGTAATGGCTTTTCTTAATCATGTATTCCTCATCCTAGCAAAACACAGTCTCCCAGGAATATTGTTTGGACAAGTCATTGAAGGGATTTTAAAAATATCTATGTGCTATAACAATGTACTTAGCAACACATCAATAGATGATAACTAATTGTCTTTCATCTGTCAGATTTTATTTCAGAGTTCTGAGCTAGTAGTATTAGTCTTGCTTGTCTTGCTGGCCAGAATATTCTGTTACAGGATTTTTATTTTTGCCTTAGACACCTAAAATAATATGTCAACCTAAAGCCAAACAAATTCTTAGGCTGATCAATTATTGTTATTTTTTTCTTTTAGTTTCACAAATTTCAGTATTATAGTAGCCAGTCAGAGTCAATACAAAATTTAAGAGGTAGTACTGAAATAACATTCCTGAGGTATTTCTGTTGTGATCCTACTGACCTGACTTCAGAATTCTGAGAGACAACATTAATATTAATTGAGTTAATAGAATAAAATACAATTGTATATGAATTTGTGAATCTGTGTGAGAATGGTGTTACATTTTTTAACTACAAATAGATAGAAATAAAACTTCAGGTGGATTCTGTCCTACTTATGGGGGTTGTCCTGCAGTTTTCTGGAGAATTCTTTCACAGAGACATTTAGGTCCTTGATACTAAACTGAGCCCTGACTTCTGTCGTCTTATAGCTTGACATTAAAGGTGGAACTCTTGTTAGAAAATGGTATTGGGTCTTTCGGCACCTACCTTAAAACAAGCAAAAACTTTATTCTTACATTGTGTCCCTTTAGATAATACTGCTATGGGAGTGGGTAGTGCAAAAAGAAAGCACCTATCTTACATTTTAAAGCATTTTGTAGCAAACATGCAGCAAATGTCCATGTTCCCACCCTGTCCCCAGCAAAAAACACTATATAAATCAATCTGCTTTCTGACAGCAGATCTATTATGATGTAATGTATTACTTACATGCCAAGCAAGTGAAAGACATTCTGTTTTGAAATTTAGCAACATTAATCACATTTTTTTAAATGGTATGCTTTTGTGATTTAATAGTCTCCATAAAGTGAGCTTCTGTTATACTGACTCCTGGTTGAAAGCAAGAACCATACTTTGTTCATTTAATTCTTTTTCCTTCTTTTTTTTTTCCACTTAACATCTGGCTTTACTTAAAGTTGAGCTTTACAAAATTAAATCTTGTTGCAATTTTACAAATACTCATTGTGGTCTATAAACAAATCATTACAGACTTAAAGGTTGTTTATTGACAAATTATTGCAAATACTGAAGCATAATCCAAGTTTTTTCCTCTAGCTATTGCGATGCCAATTGATGGGACCCCATAGCTGAAATAAACTTCCTGAATTCATATCTTATCTGATGCTTGTTCTTTTTTGTTATTACCCTTAGAACAAACACATGTATAACATGAAAAGTCCTTGTGCTGCACCTGAGTGCTGCCCTATCCTGCTTGTTGGGTTCTCTTTTTTTCCAGTTCTCCAGTGATAAGGATTAAGGAAAGCTGCCAAATTAACATTGAATGCTGTTAGTGATTTAGTTTACTCTTCATAAACTGTTAAGGAAATGATTAGTGCATCTGACAGTTAATCAAATGGCTGAGTGATATTTCCATAAGCCTGGAAAGGATTGTGTAATTGCCTCAGCAGAAATTTTATATGCTGCACATGCCTCTGGCAGCATAGACTCTGTTATTGCCTTTTTGAATGAAATGCTACCTCTTCCCTTGGTTTCAATGTCAAAATAACACCCTGTTTAACCACTGACTAAGCACAGCAGTTCTACTGCAAACAAAGATCCATGTAGGATATTTAAAAGACTTGCTATAGATGCATGACAATCTCTGGTTTATATTTCTGCAGTTTAAATGCATGAACAAGAAATCAAGAACTTGATTTGATCTTTTGCCATTGCTTTGGAGAAAATTTGACTGTTACGCTAACCAATTTTTAATTACCTTTTTGGCACTATAATAACATGGTGATTCGTATTTCTGACAGAAACTTGGATGACAATTACACAACATGAATTATTCACAAAAAAGAAGCTACTGCTTGGGAAACAAGTAACAGACCCAGGGTTTTCTCACCTGAAGGAAGCTTGCAGGACGCTCTTAGCTAGTGCATCCTGTGACTTAACTGTTGTAGAACTGTTTGAATCACAAATAACAGAACTTGTCTAAACAGTTCAAGTGTGTTGAAAATTTCTGTAGCTCTGACATAGCTTTACTGCTTTGTGAAATAAAACCTGCTATTTATGCTATCATCCAGAAAATTATGTACTAAGACATGAGGAAAGAATCTTGAAACATTGTTAAAGTTTTCCTGTTGATTTATGTTCCAGTTCCATGCCAAAAAAAATTGGCAAATTCAGTCCTTTCAGAATGTCCTTCTTGTTAACTCTTTTTTCCTCTGTAAAGCAAAACTGTAATTTTGTTAGTGGATTGCTCTTTCACAAAGCAGATAGCTTTCTGCCATCTAGGGGATTGTTCAAATCAATTTGTTTTATGCTACCTTTACATCAACATAAAGTGAGGTACATACGCAGTCTCAACCACCCTCGGTGATGCCATGTATAGTTTATAAGAACAGTGATTGCTCCTTTTCTAACCCAAGTATGGTTTTGTGTCTGACTGTACAAGTAGTAGCATAATGAGTTTGTACCCAATTTTAATTGAGAGCCATAATAGAAGCAACTATTAATCAACAAAAGTACCACTAATCTGAAACTTTCATTACTATCAACTTGTCTCAGCTATGGGTTTTAATAAATGAAGGTGTTATGGACGTAGAGACAGAGATGTGTATTTTGATCTGACAAGAGCTCTTGTGTAATATACAGGAAATATTGTCCAGATAATGTGTAGTGGGATGCATGCAAGGTCTCCACCTGATATTTTACAAATGTTTTTGGGATCAGAACAGATGACTGTGTACCAGAGAATGACACATAGAAATGATGTCTCTTGAACTCAATTTACTGTGCATGCTTGTATGTCACCTGTATTGTGTCAAAGGAAATCTCAAGGGACCACCTGCTTTACTTCTCTAGATTTCCTCCTGCCACAATGCAAAAGATAACTGCTGTTTCTCAAGTGTGTTAATTTCTTTACCCCTGTCAAACAACTTATCAGATAACAGAACTTCCAAGCTAATTTTAAACTTTATTTTTTCCCTTCAGATTTTGTGAAAGTATGGACTACTTAAAAAACAGAGTGTATGGAAATGTCATATGGAAGGGCTACAGTGGCATTACCTGACAATGCTGCTTCATGCTGACAGTGGAGCAGCAAGAGCTGCAAGTGAGATATTCAGGTAATATTCACACCGATGTGATGAATCAATGCTTTGACAGAGCATCTGAAGTGGAGAAAGGCCCAAGACACAAGACTTAGTTTGAGATTTAAACTGTTTCCGTCTAGTCTTCAAGTTCTGGACATACAGATGAGTTCTGGTTGCATTTTTTTAATAGAGAAGGGAGTTGGTGGGACAATTCAGTTGTATGTGTTGCAGCCATAAGGATTCCTAACTTATTCCTACCTAACAGACCAGATCCCCACTCAGCAGTCCTTCATTTTGCATTCTGTGTTATGTCCTTGAAAACCACATCCTTTGCATTGTTCTTACATGTTGAACACCACTGAAAATAGAAAAAATTATATTCACGCTACTGTGTTTGTTGTAAGATTTAGTGTAAGAAGATGGTAAGGTGTCTGGGAAAAATGAAGATGCAGAAGACTCTTACAACAAAGAACACTTCAGAAAAAAAAGTGTATGTGGCTAATTAATGTGGTAAATGACAGATTTTTCATGCACACAGTGGAAATTCTTTGGTCAAAAAGAATTGCATCAAAGAAAATTGTGACTGTTTTAAATTCTGCCACTGTTAAATATTCTAGCTTCCTGATATAGAGCTAAGATTTATTAGCAGTCTTGATAAAGTGCACTAGACTTTCCAATCCATTAAGTAAATGTGAGAGGCATGATTTTACGCAGTTGCTACAGTGCAAAACCAGTGCTCAATCCCATTCTCGGTCCATTTCCTAAATATGGAAGCACTGGGATGTTGGAGGTCATTTAGGGGCCTGCAGGCTGATTTGCTGATTCTAAGTGCTATTGGAAGAAATAGGTTAACTTTTCTTAGCCCAAAATAGCTGAAGTCCTTGACTGAATGTGTGATTTAAATGTGTCCCTTTTTTAAATAATGCAATACAATGTGAAAAGTGTTTAGAATCAGGTTGAATATTTATACCAGACAATTTGTAATGTGTGAAGTTAGATGCTCAGAAGGGATTTTTTCTTAAACTTTGACATAGTACATAAGCATAAAACTATACATAGAAATAATGGGATGAAAATACAAAGTAAAATTTGGGCTGATTGACATCAAACTTCTGACAATGAGATTTCTGAGACTATTGAACAGCCTCCTAAGGAAACCATCTGGCATTGGCAAGCAGATTGGCACAGGCTTTGGCAGGGTAACATCCATCACTCCTGAGCCTAATGGCTCAATTTTGTTTCTTTTATTTTACTAATAACATGGTGTTCTCCTGCAAATGTGAGTGATGTCTGGTCTTGTTTACTGCCTTATGATTGAATGAAAGTATATATGAGAACAGACTCTGGGTATTTGATAGATGTAAGAAATGATGGTTGACTTGAGTCTCCATCATATAAAGGTATCTGAACAACTGTTTCTTAAAGTGAAATTATCATCAGTGAAATGCTCATTTTTGCTAATGGGATAGAAAGCTTTTGCCATCCCAGCTCTGTGTGATGCCAATACCAGGTGGTAGATTCCACAGCAAAAACTTCCCAACTCTGTTGTATGGAGAAAAAAGTTCTGACTCAGAAGCACATGCCCTTCTGGCTTATAAATTCTGTGCTTTTAATGACGTGTGTGAGTATTGCTGTATGCACTACAGGCAGTAGTTTTGCAAAGCCAGTACTAGTTTAGTATAAACTTCTTGCTTTGAGGACAAATAATAGAAAATGCAAACTGAAATGACCATGAATTCATAAGCCAACAAACTTCCTGACTCTTAATTTTTGTAATTAAGAGGGCAACTGCTTTTAAAGTGGTCCATTAGTTCCATGTTAACAGTTTGACTATCATTTTGTTAAGTCAGATCAGATTCCAGATTGCAGATATTAAAAAATGTCAGTTTCTCCCCTTTTTCCACCACTTGCTTATACAGAACCTCTCACCCATGTAGCGACTTAAATTGTCACCGTGATGTTTCCTGTCTAGCTGATACTATTTGAGACCATTGCAATACACTACATTATTGCATTAGGCTTCAGGTATGTCTCATTGATCCAGTGTGTGCCATGTTCAATGTTTCTTGAAACCAGCATGCAGCCATTGGAGTCTGCACATTTTTGCAATGTTTTTATACTGTTAATGTCATCTACTCTTCTCCACTATAGTAATGTGCAATGCTGTGCTGCAGATCCTCAGTTCTCTGACAATCATTTCATAATCAAACTAAATGTCAGGCAGACACTATAATGTTCGTCCTACCTGTCAAATCTCATTTAGTTTCCAGCTGTCACCCTAAGAGTAGTATAAGTGTTCTTAAACCCCAAGAATATAAAACAGAATTCAAACTCCTCAGAGTAATTTCCTTTCTAGAATGAAAGGGCATTACTGTCATTGGTTATTGTATTTTCAGACCTCCAAAGTGATCCATGAGGAATACAGATGAATATAAAATGAATAAATAAAACTAGAATTTTTTTCTTACTCAGTGTTTGCACCGTCAGTTCTCAAATGACTAAATCTGACACAAGCTGTGTTATTCAGTCTACACAAAACAGTATCTTTAGAGTATGGTTTGTCTGAAGTTCAGTGTGTACAATTTTATTGAATCTTTACTTCCTATGCAACCTGGCAGGTAAATAATTCCTCCCTAAATAAACTGGGTCTATCTTGGCTGAGGATAAAGGACAGGTCTGAAGTAGTGAAGCCTCAGGGTGAGAATCTTTCACTACTTGACCTGAAATACGTTTATTTAGATAGCCTTCAATATTCACGTCTCTAAGATAAACAAAATAATTTTTGGTTAAGTTATGAAGGTCCTAAGTATGCATATTTTAATCTGATTGAGTGAGATCTTATAAGAAACCAGGGGGGGAAAGAAAAAGAGTCCAATATTTCAGGCAGAAATCCACATTTTTTTCCACTGAATTCAGTCTTTGGACAAACATCATGTTCTTATACAAATTTGTACAATGTTCAGTACAGTTGTTGCCTCTGGGCCTGGCTGCAATTTAAATAGCACACTAACTGGTAAATCTTTGTTATCAGCTTGATTTAAATCATAATAGGGAAAGTTGCTTCCTGCTCACTGACAATGGATTTTCAAGGGTTGGGTATGAAGTTTTGTCCATTCACAATGTGAAATTTCTTCAGCTAACTGTTTACAAATATTCCAGGTTAAAATGTTCAGATGTATACAACAAATGCGTTGTTCTTGCAGTCTTTCAAAGTGGTTCTGAAAATTATCCAGAAAAAGTAAAAAAAAAGACAACAATCTGAAGTGTGATTTATATTTTCATATTGCTAGCACAGTTAGTCAAATATCTTGATAAATAGTGCAGCATATGGGTGGTTTCAGCATGTTTTTGGCAGTTAATGTTTCATACATGAAACACTTTTATTGTCTTTGTTAGGTAAGCAGATTGTGAACAACATTAGCAATTATACAGTTGGGTCTAGCTGGCAAAAAGAGGAGTTATGCTGCCTTTCTTAGTCATCCCATTTGAACTGTCTGTTGAACAGTTGAATATCTATTTACAGTGCTTCCTTTCTTTCAAAGGAAAGACATCTGACATCTTTCAAACTACCCTACTTTGATTAGTTTCCATGCTTTCTCTGCACTAGAGCATGCAACTTTCATTAAGGAAAAGACATTTTTGGCATGGAAGGAAACTCCTGCTGTTAGCTGACTTGGAAAGCATGTATAATGCTCAATTACATATGCTGAAACTTGGCTAAAGATAAAACCTTCGTGTTCCTGTTATGTAGGCTCTGTTCTTCTGAAAAATAGAAGTTATTGGCCATCCAGCCACTGTACCCATTACAAAATGAGCTTTCATGTATTCATGGAATCTTTTATAAAACCATTTTGCTTAGGGGGAATTCAGCTCTGAACTGAAGGTCCACAAGCTCTCTGCCACTTAAATGCTACTGGAATGCTACATACTGCACAAATTATGCAGAACCTCTACCCAAAGGTTAATTGCACACCCTTCAAGTTGTGGTGATCTGAGCTTCCTTATAAACATAAATTTTAATAAATTGTTGAGTTACAGGCTTTTGTTGCAGACATTGCCGTAGGAAAACAATACGCAATAGCTGTGCAACAGTTTAAAAGGATTTTTCATTTCGGCTGTGATTTGATTGACAAAAAAAGACATCATTAAACGTCATGTGAGAGAAAGATATAGTAATTTGCAGGATTTCAACATGCCTAAAGGTGATAACAGGCTCTACGCACTTTTCTTTTGGCCATGACCTAAGCCCAAGCTAAGTCTGAGCTCTTACGATATTATGATCTGTTCCTGATCTTTTCAGAAATGGCTGAATATTTTTATGGCAAAAGTCAGATGTCTGCTAGAAAATGTACTGAATCTTAGCAGTAGGGCCAAAGTAGACTGGGCAAAAAATAGATCACCAAAACATAGTTCATGTTGAGGCAGTGAAGGCAAAGTATGCAGGTGTTCTTAGTAAAGAGAAAAACAGTACTTACACAATAGTAGTGAGCCTCGTATTTGTCCAAATGAAGTTGTTGTAGTCCTCTCCCTTATTCAGAGTGCTGAATAGTATCCTTCTATAGGGATCATATTTCTTATTTCTGCTACATTTATTACTAGTTCTTCAATGTATATAATTCTTGTATAACGGAATGGAAACTCACTAGAAACTGCATACGGAAATTTTAGGGGAAAATTAGCAATGAACTATGGAGGAAGAGGAGAAAAAAATGCTTGGAATTTCAGAGAACTGTGTAGCTTAAGAGTCAAGTGGAAAATATGGTTGTTAATTTTGTCTCTGACTTGATGGGAGGAAGACTAAAAGTTTTTACTGTTATTGTAAGAGTCAAAACCTGGTAAGGGTTAAAAACTACTAATAGGGGTTCGTCATCTTTGCACTTCATGAAGTATTTAATTTTAAACAATGTTTTATTGTACAGAAGTATGAATGATAGAAAGAAAAAGAAAGTGTTTAGAAGCAAAAAAAAAATCAAGATGAACAGATGAGTAGCACTTGAAAGGAAGTGAAAGAAGTCATGGGTACAGGAAATATGTAAGGTCAAAATGCTGGAGAAGCATTTTTAATAACCTGGAAAAATATAAAGAGGTAAGAAGAAAATGGAGAATAGATTGAAAGGGAAGAGCAGCCTGAATACTTTTTAATAGAAAAGTAAGATTCAGTGAGGCACTTGGTAAAGACAGAGTTACTCAGGAAAACAGCAAGCCTGAGGGTTGTAACTGAAAGCACCACTGTCAATTGCAGGTAGCTGAAGAACTATCAACAATTTGTTGAAAATATACAAGGAATGCAGGCAAGGAAGGACTATCAGTTTAACTGAGTGGCTAATGTTCCTGTCAGTTGAAAGGATTATTTTGCCTTTAACTGAGCTTGCTGATTCATCATGCACGTTTGTGTTTTGAACATCTTACAATATACAGTTAAAGGACAGTGGCTTGAAATACTGACTGTTAATAGAGGACACATGCGTTGACTTCACTGTGTAAGAGAATAGAAATTGTTGGATCAACAGTGCAACATGCTTTATGCTACCTCCTCACGATTGTTTCCTTCTCCCTGAAGTAAACTTGAGCATATTTGATCTTGTAGAGGATGACAATAGTCACAAAAGCTAGACATGCTCTGCAGAGCAAAAATATTTGTGACAGCAAAGAGGAAGTCTGGAAGATGGACACAGGCAAAGGAAACCCTTGACATCCTCTCAGGGATGACGTGGCAGTTGCACACTACAAAGTGGTGCTCAAACTGTCCTGGAACACCCAAATTCCCACTAATTTCTGGGAGACTGAGTGTGTGCTACTTTTGTGTAACCACTGTTTAAGGAGGGTAGTAAGTGTAGGTGTTCTGCATTTTGAGGATGGGCGTGTTGTACAAGAGGACAGAGTAATGAATAAGTGGATAAAGGGCAATATTTGTTATTAAAATACATTAACAGAATGCATCTTAATGTTATCTTCACCATTTTGGGAAATAATTTGAAAATCAAAGGGAGTTATGAGACTCACCGCTGTGAGTGATGACTGTGGCTTGTGCTAATTTTCTCTGTCATATGGACTTTGGCAAAGTCTGTCCCTGCTGACATGGAAGAGACCCTTATGTAGGTACACGGTGCTAGTCAACTTTTCTTCATACTTGTGATTGAATCACCACTTACTCATGTCACAAGGGTCCACAAAGGAAAGCAGCTAATGCCACTGGGAGATGAGTGCCATCATCAGGGTTAACCCCACCCTTCTGCTGCGGGCAACGCTTCCACTTTGTGGAATCTTCCTCGGGAATTGACTGAGGCTGTGAAAGACCTTCAGCAACTGTGTCACAGCAAATTAGGAGGTTGTTTACTTCCTAAGCACTTCTGTAGATGAGCATGCAGGCAGGGTAGCTTCGTGGCGAGTTCTTGGGGTTTTTTTTACCAACAGGTGGAAGCATAGAACTCTTTAACTTCTCCAGGGTAAAGGCACTGGGCTTACAAACATTTCCCCATTCTTATTTTGCTGGCTTTTAACCGAATAATAACTTCTAGTCTTGACGATTATGCCTCACAGTAATTGAAAATGCAAAACAGGAGCATATTAGTTGCAGAAGCAGAGTGAATTACCACCTCTATACTTACACTTACAAGTAGAAGGAGCTCACAGCTAAAACCCAGATTAATGCAGTTCTTAAAGTACTGTCATGACCTAAATTAGCACAAAAAGACAATGTGCAACCATATCATCTGCAATAGATATTTTTAAAAAGGTTTCATAACCAGCCTTTGTTTTAGTACAGGATCAAGGTTTGTGTTTTGAACAGACTGCTGGGGATTTCCAATTATCCAAAAAATGAATGACAGCTCTACAAGACTGACGTAGCAATCCCTATTCTTGTTGTTTTTCCGTTCAGCATCAGATGGAAATATCATCACGTGGTTTTAAGGTTTTTTTCCCTCTTTATATGAAGGCACTTCTTTAGCTGGGCCTAAGGAAGGGGATGTTTTGGGCTTTTAATTTTTCTTTTTTTCTATATTTTCTTCTTCACGCATGCAGTGCTACTTATATAAGATTTTCTGCAGTAACTCACTATACATGTGATCCATTTGTCAAAAATATTTATTATAGATGCCTTCATCTGTATTACTTCCATTTTCCAAAAGTTGAACATCTTGTCAATTTTCAGGTTCTGTACTTAAAGGTTTTTTAAAAAGAGATCTTAGATTCTAGAATACCCCTACACCTGCTTACAGTGATCATATTCAAGATGTTAATCTCTTCAAAACAATGTTAATGACACTTAAATTCAAACTTGAAAGGTAGGAATGCTTTTTTCCCCTTACCTGCCTTATACTGGGGACATGATCTGTCCTCTGATATTTCAGTCTATTGATGTGCATGACTCTACCAGATTCACAAAATTATCCACATGCATAAAGGGTCTCCTACACACAGAAGAAAAATGTGTCCAGAGCTATTGAACACAAAGACATTATCCATAGCTCACAACATCCCTGGCCTGTAGATCACTAGCAATGTGAGTGTACAGAGGGGCAGTGTCAGCGTTTGGCTGTCCTGCTGTTGTTCACCATCTGCTTTTGCCCATTGCTGGAGACTGTGCTGGAGGCAGTGGACTTCTGGTCCGAGCTCCTATGGGTCCTTCTGAACAGACAAAATTGTGATACTGAAAATAGAAATGGCAGATGAATAACTATATCGTCCCTTTGTCTCTACTACATATAGACAGGCAAATCAGTTCTGCAATGCCTTTTGGCAACAGATACTGAAGGAATGTATTTGATAATGAATCTTTTCTTCTTACTAATGAACGCTGGCTAGAAAAAGAAATTACTTATGTTCAGTTAAGCTTACAAACTAAATATTTAGTATAGCTTTAGGCTTTATAATCCAGGTAGAGTAGAAATTCTGCCTTTGTAGTTAATATTTTCAGCCTATTTAATTCAAATGAAAAAAAATCTGAATACAAAAAATATAACAACACCGTCAATAATTAAGCATGTGTGTCAGTTTGCTGCTTCTTTTTTTACTCAAGAAAGGTGCATGTTTGATTTCATGAAAGGTTTGGAAGACTGGATGGTATATAAAAGTTATATGATGGAAATCTCCTATCCACTGCAAAGATAATGAATTTTGTCCTCGTGCTTTCTTACAGATATTGAATTCTTTTTATTGTTAGGCAGGAGTTACGAAGTGGGGTTTTTTTTCTAATATGGTCTTTGCATGTTAAATTATGCAAAAATACATTCTGAAACCAAATGGACTGAACAAAACATGAAAGAAACTTTGGGGTAAAGGCTCATAAATTAATTCAAGAAAACATAGTGATTTTCATTGAATTAAGCATATAATCAGTGTAACAAGACTGGGAAGTGAAGCTGATTAAATTAAAACTGAATATTAGGTATAACTACAAGGATAAACATAGAATGATGCATAATTTTCCCAAGATTTGGCTGTATTTCAGTTGAATTGCATCTTACAAAGATTTTAATGTTCCATTCTATTTTTTTCATTATGTTTTTTTCATGGATGTACATATTACTCAATTATGAGAACAAAATGATAGTGCTTAAAAAACTGTGAAACCTCTGAACTGTTTTCAGCTGAGCTGTAATTAGAGAACTGAGAACCCCAGTCCTCAAACCCTGAGGAAGTTTGGTTTGTGATAAAAGAGGAAGGGAGAAGACATCTTTTTGTGATGAACAAGATTTAAAAAACCCCCAAAATACTAGAAAAACAATGCATGTTCGGAAAGTCAAACTGCACAAAGGCTTGATGTTCAGTGCTACTGAAAACATCCTGCTCTCTGAAAGCATTGTTCTAATGTGTTTTTGTTTACCTCCAGTTCTGGGAAATGGGACGGAATGGAAATACATGCATCATGGTGGAAGAAAAGAGTTGAGGCTTTGTCTAGAACAGCACATGTCAAAACCTGTTATTTCCAGATCATGAAACTCCTTAATATTCTGACCTTTTCATCCAGTGCTCACCAGCATGCTGAAATGTTTTATTTTGTGAAATGAAAATATCAGACAAATAGATTTCAGAACGTTGAAACAATTTGTATTGGTTCAGCATGTACCTTTTCTGAAATGGAAATGCACTTGATGAAGTTTTAAGGTTTGGGCATGTCCTGTTTGCCCTCCAGTCAGACAACATCTGCCAGATCACACCCCGGTGCTTTGCCCCAGAGGAAGGTCTCTGTGCATCTATCAGTAGGCTTGTGGGACAAAAACTGGCACTTGTGGTTTAATAGTTAAACAGGTGGCAACATCAGCAAAGAGATGTGGTTTTCCTCCTGGTAAAATTGTTATTCAGTGGAAATGGTTCTTTAGCAACACTCTAATTAACCGTAATGACTGCATAAAAAAGGAACCCTTGCCTTTGCCTTTGTTGTGAGAATGGAGTTTGGGGCCTTTCAGAGAAGCTTTATGAACTTGGGAAGTAATAGCACTTTAAAACACCCATTATGTATTAAGCAACAAACAAATATGCATTAACAATTACTGGCTAAAAAGGCTGGAGAAAATAAATGCCATCTTAGTTTTACAGGTGGGACTGAAATGCACAGTCTTGCCTAAGGCTATACACTGATTCTGTGGTAAACACAGCTCTTCCAGTCCAGTGCTTTAATTACAGGAACAAATCTTCAGTTCATCAAATGTGGGCTCATCTGAATCTCTTATGAGACAAGCAAGGTGTTGATAGAAATGTTAAGATGCTTCAGCTTCCTGATTCTGCCTTTCTCTGGTGGCAGTGCAGTCTTGGAAGAGTAGTTTTCTTCATTTACTTTTGATCAGTTTTTACCTGATGCATAAATAAAAAGTTAAAACAAATTAACTCTTCCATCATACTAAAGAGATAAGTCCTGTGACTATCATTTTATTTAAGCCAGTACTTAACTAAAGTTAAGGAATCACCAGCTGCAGTGTATAACTGAGAGAAGCTGCTATTGGTCTCGTAAGAATAAAACCTGACTCAGTGTTATGCAGTGAGCTTTTTCACTGAGTCTATAGGTTCTAAAATACTAGTGTCTCCTCTCCTAGTCTTTTGTATAGGGCACTCACTATATACATCTCTGCATGTGATTCTGATTGTTTTCTTGTTTGTGGATTTGTCTTAAGTCTCTTGAATGCATGTTGCTTGAAACAATATTTAGCTGTGACAGATATTTTATATGGTATTTTGAACCCATTTTATTGCTGGGACAGTTAGAATTGTTTGGACACTGAACCATGAGTATTTGTCTACAAACATTAGTATTTCATTGACGAATTAGCCCACACAGCATTTTTTGAAGATGCTCAGAAGCACAAGTTCAGTCTTCTAGCTGTTTAGATCCAGGAGAATAACATTCTTTTGGAAGGGTTTGCCATGCACAGAGCACTGTACTGGACCACTGCATGCTTAATTAAGATTACTAAATCAAATAAAAAGAAAGTAAATCAGGGAAATAATTACTTTATTGCCATTAAAGCATAATATGTTTTACTGGACAAGCCTTTACTGAAGAGTTATGAAATGCAATTAAATAATATCAACTGGGAACATTAGTAGAAGAAAAGATTCCATAAAGCAGATGGCATAATGCCGTAGCTTGTTCATCACTGTCATGACACCTGAAGCACCAGTTGAAACCAGGGATTCCTCGGTTTTACACAGATATTTTCATGTTTGTGACACTTTCTTGAACACCCAGTATTAGGTCTGCATTCTTTGTCAGGAGAAGACCTTGTGGTTGATCATGGTATTATAACAATGAATTTGCCAAAACAGTTTACAAACCAAGACTACCTGTTCGCCTACCTCCTTCTTAGAGGAGGTAGCCCTTGGAGCCATGAGATTATACCATTGTTTATCTAAGGAAATTTCTTATAATTTTTTCAGGTCACTTTTCTGTCACGAAGGAGAACAGATTAAGCGTTTGCAAAAAAATTGTAGGATAGCAAAAGGTTTTCTATTTTTTAAGACTTGGTAAACCCCTTGATTTAGCTGTGCATTGAGTTTGCTGGAAGCAAGATGAATTCTTCTTGCCTAAAATTGCTCACCAAGGAGCTGACTCCATAATTTGGACTTCTCCTGTGAGTGGATAGGGTGGAGGTAGAGGTTCTGGAGTAGTAATGCAGACCTGGCAAAAAAATCCAACATACTTTTACTGTGCATACTTCCACTGAATTAGGGGTTGGTTTCGCTCAGCTGCAAGTTATGAGGGAAACCTTCAGTTAGTCATAGGATTGACTGCAGTGGTGGCAACACAATGAAATGAAACCAGATATGATTAGTAGAGAAAGGTGCAGGATAAAATCCTTTCATTTTGATTAATTCCACTGAGTAATAAATGAAGTCACCATGAATGGTAGTGTTGCTTTGGGACCATTTTCCAGCATTTCGTACTGTGAAAATAGTTCTTTGTCAAAGGTTTTAATGCTCATTTTTTCAAAAGTTATCAAAATTTCCATTTGAATAAGAAATTTTTAAGTGCCTAATCAGGTTTTCTTGTGAATGAAGGAGATGAGATGGCAACTAAAGTGTGACTGTCATTCAAAAATAACAAACAAGAAAAGCTGAGGATGTCTGCATTCAGACTTGGTCTTCTTGCACATCTGAGGCTTCAGAACAATTGGATAGATAATGATCTGAACCTCTTCAGAGCTGCTGAATATAATAAAATGCAGAATCCTCCTAGCTGCTAGTTTTACTCTCAATAAATCAAGTTTATATTTAGAAAGACAGGCCTAAGAATGTAGAACAGAATAAAATGATTTTTACGTGCCCAAAAGGAGCATACTCCCTCTATGTTGAACAGGCACTAGAGGGAAAGGCCATCTTTGCTAGACATTGTGCAGATAGTGAGTTAGTAACTCAACAGAGATGAAACAGTTTTGAAAATTTGATTTTTTTATATTTCTTTCTCCATATTATATAGGTAGATAAGCAGGAGAGATTGTCTGGGACGTCTTACTTTCTCAGATTTGTAGGTAATTTCCTCCTGAATCTGACCGTTTATTTCGCTTGGATTGAAGAAATCTTCCAGAGAAAAGCTCTCCTGGCTCTGGCTCTTTCCTTGTGGTGCTGTTGTTTTTTTTTCCAGTTTACCAGACTGGCTTTTTTTTTTTAATAGAAGTATCACAGCAAAAAACACATTGTCAGTCGCTGCTGTAGTCTATAATATAAATAGTTTAGCTGTTAGTGTGCATCTGTTCTCACCCCACCCTTGGCACTTAAAATATTTCTCTATTTATTAATTTATACCTAACACTTCTGATATAATGTACCATGTGGTGCATTATACTGTGTTAGCAGTAGCAAAAAACCTCAACACTGAAATGTTTAAGTATCTAGTAAAGAGCTTTCTTCTTCCCTTTAAATAGACATAATACATGAGTGATACATATGATAATTTAAGACCTTTCATGCTTCTGAAGCAGTGTTTTTTAGATTGTACTTGTTACCTACGTAACTGCCTGACATTTCTAAAATAAGAAATGTGTTTCATTTGCTTTAAGAACGACTTTTCTTTTATGTATTGTTTATTAAGTGAACTTGTTTTAAAGGTAAAGAGTCATCAGAGCTATCCGTAATCTTTACTCTGACATGTCAGTGTCTGATGTGTCAGCACAGTTAATGTCAGTGGAAAGCCTGAGCATCTCCCGAATCATTTAGACGATGCTTTGCAGGGCTGTGTAAATCCATGTAATTTTTCCAGCTTTCACTTCTTCTGTCGATTCAGTATTCACCATTAGTCCACCTTTAATAGAAGGACCTCATTTGTGTCCAGCTCTGGAGCCCTCAACATAAGAAGGACATGGACCTGTTGGACTGGGTCCAGAGGAGGGCCACAAAGATGATCAGAGGGCTGCAGCACCTCTCCTATGAAGACAGGCAGAGAGAGTTGGGATTGTTCAGCCTGGCAAAGAGAAGGCTCTGGGGACACCTGATAGCAGCCTTCCAGTATCTGAAGGGTGCCTCCAAGAAAGCTGGAGAGGGACATTTTACAAGGGCATGTAGTAATAGGACGAGGGATAATGGCTTCAAACTGGAAGAGGGGAGATTTAGAATAGATATTAGGAAGAAATTTTTCACTATGATGGCAATGAGGCACTGGAACAAATTGCTCAGGGAAGTTGTGGATGTCCCATCCCTGGAGGTGTTCAAGACCAGGCTGGAAGGGGCTTTGAGCACCCTGGTCTAGTGGGAGGTGTCCCTGCTCATGGCAGGGGGGTTGGAACTAGATGATCTTTAAGGTCCCTTCCAACCTAAACCATTCTATGATGATTCTATGATGATGTTTCTGCCCCTATGCATGTCCTCTGCCTTTGCTTCCACACCAGCTTGTAGCAGACAGGATATGTACACTGCCTGTGCCTGATGTACATTGTTCCACAAAACACATCAGAAAAATTTCAGATGTCAGCCACTGGTGTTTAAAGAAAGCCACGAGTCTCGCAGAGAGGGGGTCGCTGCAGAGTCCAGAATTGTTTCTGGAGCCAGTTGGTCAGGGCAAAAGCAAACGACCATGTCAAAGAGGAGCATATGGCTCTGTTGTAATATTGACTGCACTATAAGCTTAGGTGCAACGGATCTGAACTTACATTCCTCTGTGTAAGTGCCTGCTGACCGTGTGGCCTGTTTGTTAAGAAGGCTTCAGCTGAGCACAACACATAAAATTTTCTGTTACAAGCTAACCAAAAAGAAATGTATGCATGTGGTGGGTCCTCTGTCAGCTGAGGTGTTCCCTGAAGTTCCTCTTTACATCTGTCAAAATTTAAATAACTAAGATATTGCTAGTCGTGCCAAGGGTGCAGAAAGAGCAATTAGATACTCTAGTTCTAGTTTCACTTGAAGTTAAAAAATGAGTGTTGTCAAGAGGTTTGTTTGCTCTGCTAGAACTGGCCACAGTAAAAGACAATTGCATTTCCTACAAATGCAAAAACTGTACAAATTTAGCCTGCAGCGGTTCTTGATTTGTTTCGTTATGTCGTTTCGGAATGCCTAGTTGTTGTTCATTCTTGTAAACTACACCATATATTATTATTCTCTTCATTTTGATATGTTTTATCTACTGATAGTGTTGGAGAATGTCAACTATATTTGTAAGAAATCTTGAGAAGATATCATTATAGTGCTAGTCAACCTATCACTGCAATTTTGCCACTAAACACCCCTAATTTTCTTGCTGAAAAGTATTTCTTCAATCTTTATTGTTAACTCTGAGTAGCTGATGTGTTGCCTCAGACTGCATATCCTTTCTAATATACCGCCTCTGCTATCTATGTGTGTCCTGGTTTCTCTATGGACACACCTAGGTAAATAAGTAAAAGTTTGTACAGCTATACTGTGACATTTTGAGAGATTTGATCCTCCCATTTGGGAAAATATTAGCAGAGTTAGAAAAATATTCACCAGGGATACACTGGAACCAAATATTTATTGCCAATGACTAACCTCTATATCAAATAATCTTGAGCTTAACACACTCTTGGCTATGCATGGTTTGTGTCAGACTCTCTTTTTGTCTCATCAAACTTCCATGAACCAATTGCAATTTCCTCAAATGGATTGAGTTTTCTAAACATACTTTGCATGGCTCTTTGATTTCTCCACCTTCCTATAGATTATCTACAGCACACTGCCTGCTATGTCTTATCTAGGCAAAATATTTGTTATTCTAATTTTGAAATTCAAGCAAACAGGTCCTCAGGTTTCATAAGACCCTTGTCCCTTGATTGGAAGAACAGGGAGTGCTGAAAGAACTCAAGTTCTAGGAGGATTCAAAGGCTGATGATTTAATTACATCTGAGAATGTGGACGTATTCATGTGAACTGGTTTAACATACATCCTGTGGAAGCTGAATAATATAACTTGAAAAGTACTAAGCAGCAGCAGCAGAAAAGCTCTGTGTGTGCGTGCACGCACCCATGTGCATGCAGTACATTGTTATAAAAAATCCTTCCAGTTCAGTGCATATTTTGTCTCACTTAATGAATGTGTGCATGTCTCCAGTTTTTCTTTATGATTCTTTACTATTAAACAGTATATTAACTTTTACGTTTCAGAAGTGTTTATGTTGCCAGGTACAAAGTGCTAAGAATTGTCAGAAGAAATCTTTTGAAGGTTTTTAATACAACTTTCCCTTCTTCTTCTTCTTCATCTCCAAATGTCGGTTGATCTGAGACAAGAACTAATCATACATTTCTACCTACCTGAAGCCTTTCTACCTCATGTCAAAAAAACCCACAGAAAACAGTCAGCTCTACTAAGTACAGCTAGATACAACTAGCTGTACTAGATACGGAGATGTATTTTTTATCTTTTGGAAACTGTGCTGTAATAATAAATCACAGCCAGTTCTGTGATGTTTACACAAATTTTTAAACTTTTATTTAACAGGAGCATCACCCCTCTCAACAGTGGGTTTTACTCTGCCTTGCTGGCAGTGTGCATGCATGTGTGGGTGGTGTGTGTATATAAAACATATAAAAATATATGGAGCCTTGGAGGATGACAATGGCCAAGTTCGTTAATACCATGGGGAGAAGACAGATTTCCTAAAGGTGTTATGTGGTGTAAAATGCCTCAATCAACAGGTTTTGCCTCAGGCTGTATTACTGCCCAGTAATATGCTACAGTGACCTTGCAGATGATCATCATAGAATCATAGGATCGTAGAATCGCTAAGGTTGGAAGGGACCTTTAAGATCATCAAGTCCAACTATCAACCTACCCTGACAAAACCACCTCTAAACCATGTCCCTAAGCACCACATCTACCCTTTTCTTAAACACCTCCAGGGATGGAGAATCCACCACCTCCCTGGGCAGCCTATTCCAATGTCTAATAACCCTTTCAGTGAAAAAATGTTTCCTAATATCCAGCCTAAACCTCCCCTGACATAACTTGAATCCATTTCCTCTCGTCCTATCACTTTTCACCAGGGAGAAGAGGTCAGCCCCCACCTCTCTACAACCTCCTTTCAGGTAGTTGTAGAGGGTGATAAGGTCTCCCCTCAGCCTCCTCTTCTCCAGGCTAAACAACACCAGTTCCCTCAGCCGTTCCTCATAAGGCTTGTCCTCCAGACCCCTCACCAGCTTTGTACCCCTTCTCTGGACATGCTCCAGCACCTTTATGACCTTTTTGTACTGGGAGCCCCCAGACTGAACACAGTACTTGAGGTGGGGCCTCACCAGTGCCGAGTACAGGGGGATGATCACTTCCCTAGTCCTGCTCACCACGCTATTACTGATACAGGCTAGGATGTCGTTGGCCTTCTTGCCCACGTGGGCACACTGCTGGCTCATGTTCAGCCAGCTGTCCACCAACACCCCCAGGTCCTTTTCTGCTGGGCAGCTTTTGAGCCACTCTTCCCCAAGCCTGTAGCGCTGCATGGGGCTGTTGTGACCCACGTGCAGGACCCGGCACTTGGCCTTATTGAACCTCATACCATTGGCCTTGGCCTATTGGTCCACCCTGTCCAGATCCCTCTGCAGAGCCATCCTACCCTCAAGCAGATCAACACACCCTCCTAGCTTAGTGTCATCTGCGAACTTACTGAGGGTGCATTCGATCCCCTCATCCAGATCATTGATAAAGATATTAAAGAGAACTGGCCCCAGCACTGAGCCCTGGGGGACACCACTTGTGACTGGACACCAACTGGATTTAACTCCATTCACCACCACCCTCTGGGGCATGGTCATCCAGCCAGTTTTTAACTCAGCGAAGTGTAGGCCTGTCCAGGCCATGAGCAGCGAGTTTCTTCAGGAAACTGGCTCCAGCAATATGTCAACAGTGATGGGTTACAACACAGAAATTGCCACCATAACAGTAGGTTAGTAGTTATTTATGAACTACACTGAAGAAAAAAGATTTTTTGTTGCCTCCTTCTTCTCTCACAACAGCAAATTCAAACAGCAGTAGTACTTAGTTTCTAAAGGTTAAAACGAGGTGAAAGACTTCTTATGTTGAAGGATGTGTACCTTGTAGGGCAATTGTTGAAAATTACACATTATTTGTGTAGCTTTGCAATGAACAGCAATAAAAACTTCTACTTTTTATATAAAGTCAAGAAATACTCAGACATTTCAGAACCAAACAAAAAATGAAACGCTGGCTGATTTTTATATTGAGTATGCATATTCATAATACATATGTAATCAAATATGTATTATGACACTGTATAATATTAGGAAGTGCAGAACTGATGTTCTTACAGAAATTGCAGGTCTGCCTATGTTCTTGCGCCCGACTTTGGGATCTGAATTCCTTAACAGTAGACTAATAATGACATGTGAGAATTATATTCTTTACAATAATCTTTGGGGTGATAACAACACATTTCTACAGAGGTGGACATGTAGATGTACACATACCCACACACACACAGTCTGTGTGATCAGGTCAGCAAACAACTCAATAATGCAATGCACATGCAAAGGAATAGTTAAGGATTGTTTAATAACATGGCATAGATTACTTTTTTTTTTTAATGGTATAAATTTATTTAATTGCCTTGAAGTCAATGACCACATAATCCAGATGATGAATCCTATTTTAAGTAGAATTATGCAGAAAAAGTTGCATATAAAACACTTCCTGAATGTTATCATTGGTAGCTCTGTCTCTCATCAGGATTTGGGGTATATTCCATAAGGGTAGTTTCTGTATTCTAGATGACATATAAATGTGAGAAAGTTCTTAGTCCTAAACTAAATAGGAACAAGAGCCAACAGTCCAGCAAAATACACAGAGTGAGAAAAAGACAGAGATGAGAAAGGAATTTTTTAAAAGTCATATTAAGACACAATGGTGGTGTAAACACCAGGTTGCACTGTAGCTTGCAGCCTTCCTATTTAGTTACTTTTTTTTTTTCATGGTATAAATGTTAGTGGTTTTGTACCAGTTGGTTTTGAAGATAGATACTCAAAGCTTTCACAGAAGGTTATTCTTTTTTGTCTGCTCGTGTTCCTGTAGAGTCTTCAAAATTGATGCCCAGAGCTCTGTCATTTCCATTTGTAGCTCCCTTCTGCCCCTAAGTTTCAGTGGGTCAAGATTTTATTCTGATTTGCAATGAGACAAGATTTCTTGGGTTTTGGTTGACAAAAATCTGCAAGGACGTTTGAAAATACACATTTTGTTACACGTAGAACAGAAAAATGTTTAAAACTGATTTGGGGTAACAGAAGTTTCACAATAGCTGTGTTCCAAGGTTTTTCTTGAATTCAAGTGTGACATCATTGCTTTTGTCTAGAAGTTTACATGTGTGAAAATATGATATTATGTAACTTAAATTCTATATTTACCATGACTGTAGAAAGCAAGGACAAAAAACACTTATCACTCTATTGTCACTGTACAGCATACAGCTCATCACTCAGTGCAAAAGAGCCTCGACATAAAAATGCTTGTATAGCAAATGAATGCTATGAAATGAAAGATGGGCCATGGGAATTTGTTTCAGTATTAAAGCTGTAAAGTTTTAATGTCTTCACATAGGTGGTAGGTTGCTCTCCCACATGTAGTATTTTGGAGGATTAAAAATTATCCAAGAAGATAATTAATCTTGAAAGCAAAATGAATCACTGTGGATGGAAAATAGAATATTTCTTTTAATGAACTCTTCCACTTTTCAATAAAGAATTATGCTGATAGCTCTTCAGGGTGATAGACTTTGACACTTTCATTTTATTACGGCTCTTTGCACAAAACAAGGAAGTTAAATAACACTAGGGTTTTCATCTCTGCCTACTGATTTGGAAACATAACCAGAGGTACTTAAAGTGTGGATAATTTTCAGAGAGGTTGATAAAGAGTACAGTGCATTTAGGGACTGGAGACAGGAGCTGAATGCAGAAAATCTTACACCAACACGTTAGTTCTGTCTTATGATCTCCCTGCAGAATCTGACATGAAAGGATCATAGCCTACTTTTACTGCTTTTGTAACTGAAATTAAAAGCATACCTTGTGAAGACTGTAGTTCAAATAGCATGAAGGAGATACAATGCGATATATATGTATATATTGCTTCCTCAAAACTGGTTAACTGTATGTATGTACATACATTAGTAATCAGAAACTTAGAACTGCCTTCTAAAAGTGTTGTTCCCTTTCTACAGTAAGTGCCAGTATATGAATCTGAAGTGTTATAATGGTCCATTCCAGTTCTTTTCAATATGTGCCTGCTCTACCTAAATTATTGTAAGGAATCAGTTGAAATTCTCTTGGGCAATTGCTTAGTATTTTGTATTTGTAGAGCAAATTTATGTTAATTAAAGCTCTTCATTTAATGTTTGGGAGGAAGCTGTGAAGGGCATGTTGACTGGGTGGAGTTCCCACAGAATGGGAGACTCATCTTTGAGTCAGAATTTCAGATATTCTTTCCAGCAGGCCAAGTATGTTTTTAGCATATCTCAAGAGACAAAATCTGAAGGCATAGCTAATGAGCTTTGGATCCTTTTGCCTTTTGGGTACTTGTCTGGATATAGTCCAGCCCAGGATTGTTCAGCTTTTTCTTCCTTTCTGAAAGAATGGTTGTAGATAAGTTCAGACATTGTTCAAATTCCCACAGAACACCTTGCACCATCTGACAGATATAGCAAAGGCCAGAATCTGCACTCTTTGTAGCGTCTAAATTACTGATTTCTAATACCCTGTAAAGTGTATAGTGCATGCCGGAGAACAGATACTTTATTACTGCCTTGTAAGTAAAAGCAGAATGGGGATAATGAGCCAAGAAATATATTTTAAAGGGCTAAATAGCAGGTTTTCAAAGTTAGAGTTTTGAATATATATGCATACAGCATTTATAATATTTAACAATTTTGTGATGCTTCATTCATGTATACGATATATATACACATATATGATATATACATATATTTCAACCCCTATACGGTCAGAACTCTAACTTTGAAAACCTGTTTTTTATACATATATAAAATATAAAAATATGTATTTCATGTATGTTTATACTTTTAAAATATGTATTTTATATGTATATATTTTAGGCTTTCTTACCACCAGTGCTTTGTCCTCTTTATGTGAATTAGCTCACAAGAACCAAAATGATGGTACAAAGAGCTTCAACATTTACCGAGACCTTCTGTACCTTTTCTACCACCAAAACTATTCAGAAAAACCTAGAGTTACTTTTAGTTGCTTTGAAATGGAAGGGTTTTTAGGCTGTATGACTCACTAAGAGGCATTTTTGCCCAGCTTCACATGCAAAAGTAGTTACTACTTTTACACAAAGATTACATCAATGGCTGCCATTCCCTAGTTTGTTTACATACATGTGAATTTTTACCTTTGAGAAACTCAAATGTTTTTTCATCTATTTTAGTACCAGAATCAGGAAGACATTTATATTTAATCTACAGCAAAATTTTCCATAAGAGGATGAAAATTTCCCTTAGAGCAAAGGATATTTCAAATAAATTGCTAGCTAGGAAGTTGAATGTTCATGGATTAGCTCTAACTGACAAAAATCTCCTTTCAAATTGATTAGACTCACCTTCTGTCTACAAAAATATCAATTCTTGATCCTGCAATTTCAGTGAAAGTATGAGAGTACTTCAGGCAAAGACCTAGATATAGCAGCAGCAACAGGATACTGGCTTGTCTAATCCCTTACCACATTTAAGGCTTAGCTATAGCTATCTGTTGTAGATCTGCAAAGAAAGCATTTGAAATTACAACAAATCTGAATGGATGTGAAATGGGTTGACCCTGAAAATCTGTGCTTAATCTTTTCTTGGCTTTCATCAACAAATCAGTTCCTGTTATGCAATAAGCCTTCAGTTATCAACTAGGATTTCAGATGGTGACCTCAAACATGCCATATGGGAAAAAAAAAATATTTAGTGTGCAGTTCTTAGGCTGTACTATATATGTGAAGCTTATGCTTTCCTTTTTTATATTGTCCTGACATGCAGCATGTGTACTTCTAAGTCTCTGGTTTTTATAACAGGTCGGGTTTTCTTTTTTCTCCCTCTCTGTTTTGTTTTTATGGTTTGGTTGTTCTGGTTTTTTTTTCTTGTTTTTTTGTTTGGTTTTTTTTTTTTTGTGTGTGTGTGTGTTTGTGTGTCCAGCAGTTTTTCTGTATTCCCCTTCTGGAGCACTCCTTGCATATTTTCATATTTGCTTTTCTTTTTAATGTTCAGAGCAACATCACATCTACTATAAACAAACTACTACAAAATAAAGCTTGAAAAAGTGAAGTAATAATCTTTATATTAAAAAAAGAACAGATTTGTGCTTTCACTGGCTGTCCAACAGTTATATAAAATATTTTCTAAAACATTTTCCAACGAGTTTGTACATATTGATTGTGATGGAAGGATTGAAGATTTTTTTCCGACTTGGTACAGTTGTTATTTTTTAACTTCTGTAAATGTAGCATGTGGGTTTGCTTGTTTACATCTTTGGTAATTTTGTATTAGATACTCAGTATAAAATAGCAATTCTTAACTAAATTTCAGGCTGTATAGCTAGGCATATGACTCTTGATTACAGAAATCTGCCACCGCTATGATCCTAACATTGACTTGGGGCAAATAAGTTCCCTTTTATAGATCCACTGTCTCTCAACGCAAATGCATATAGATAAGCTATATTTTTAAAATAGAAATACAGTAAGTAACAAAAGGCTAACTGTACTGTGCTTTCAGTAGGGAAAAAAAAAAGGCATTGAACAAAAGCATTCTGCAAAATTGTTAAAAAAAATATTAATTCTTATTGGCTACCCCAAGGGAGGGAGGAATTTGGAAAGAGAAATTTCAGAATCTGTCTTTCTGCCAGGACTTTTATATTATATTTGGTAGTCATCTTGATCATGTCCCTAAACTCCGACCATCCTTGTAAGACTTCTGTCAGCCTGGGATAATAGCAACTTGTTTAGTCGTGTAACAGAGGTTACCTGCTGTATACAGGTACAAACAGAAGAACATTGGTGTCTGCATGGATAGATACGCAACCACATCCTTTTGCTGTTGAGACACTGGGGTCTTGCAAGCTGATAAATTTCAAACCTTCCTATATGAAAAAAATTATCATCCATTAAAATTATCATTATATAGGAAAAAATAAAGAAGCTACATGGAAAATATATTTAAGATTAATCTAGAAAGTAATTTTGTTATTTAGATGAAGACTGGACTAAAACAACAAGGTGCAACATTATTATGAACTAGCAGTCAATTGACAAGGTATTTGCCTGACATAGAGGAGTGCTTCTCCTTTGCAAGGTGTTGTGAATTACACTCTGCCTTCAGCTACTAGTAATAGCTTTTTGCATTTTCAATAGCCTAGAAGACAATTACTGGCCCTTGATATGTTTATTCTGGCCATTGATATGTCCAGATAAATGTCTGTTCTCTACTGTCAGAAAGCTATTGCATATATTTCCTGAATATCTTCCATGTTGGTTTATGTAATATGTATTTATGAACTAGTATGGAAAATATATTTTTTGTTTGAAAATGGTAAAGACTTCAGTGCTGAGAACATCCAGGGAAATGTTAATGTTCTCATAGTCCTTCTGTATGATGAAAACCAGGGATTGAGTTAAAGATTCGTTTATAACTCTAAATCATTCAGTTTTCCATTTAGTATCTTTCAAAATGTAGAGATGCATACATTTTCCCAGTTTTGCTGAGAGTGAACTGTATTAACCATAACACGTTACAGGAGAGAATTTTGCATTGCTTAGTATCTTTACAATTTCTCCATATGGACAGTAAAATAAAGTGGAAAAGATCTCCTGTTTGCTTGCTTTCAGAGAAAAGTGACATGCTAAGTTTTTGCTACTCATCTAATAAACTGGAATTCCTCACTTAAATCTCATCTGATGTTTGCAAAAAACTGTGTGGTCTCTTAGGTGTACAACCAAAGATATCTTTAATTCTTTCTCTCCTTCCAACTAGAAAAGTTTTCAGGTTCTGTTCTGTTTGATGTCAGGAAAATGCTTATAACAGTTTATAAGAGAATATTCCAAACAAGTGCACAGTTCTGAAGGGTTTTCGTTGGTTGTGTCTGGGTGCGGATGAAGGTCTATTTAGGACAAAGTTGGTTAGAATTGGTTTGTATCCACAAACTCCAATGCAGTCTTCAGCGACTCTCAAGTCACTGAAGTCAAGATTCTCCTAAGTCAACAGGAGCTAACACAAGAGGACCATGAAAAAAACATTAAGACTTCACATAATAGGTAGCAAGCCAGGTCCTCAAAACTGCTATTTACAGAGGACTTAATGGTGAGACATTTTTCAAGATCAAATTCCTTGGAAAGTAATAGTAATTCTTTTCAGACTTTCATCACTGCTCTGAATTTCCATACCAGTGGCACAGTTACTTCTGCTGACATATATATGAGACAGCAGAATGACCATGTTCTGGCAAGCCCTCCCACTTGCATTAGTACTGACATAAGATGCTATTAATGTTTTAAAAGTAGAAAATGATCAAAAGACTGCATAAGCAAGATAACTTTCACTGCTTTTCATCTCGGCAAGTGAAACAGCTTTCAAGGGAAAATCGTGTTTTGAGGACAGTAAAATTTCACTCCAGTTTTCTCAACCCCCCTTATACCGCCAAATGTACAGTCTCTTCAACTGTTTTTTTAACAAGTACTAAAATCCAGGGATATTCTCAAAGACTTAGACAGAGGGATTCTGTTGATGGAGGGACTGGAATTTGAAATGTCTATTTCTGAACACTGCTGGCCCTTTGGCATGCTGGCGCATCCAAGAGCCAGGCCTAGGAAACGAAAAATTCTGATGGATCAAGCTTTTTTCTTGGAGAATATCTCAGAATTTGAGGAAGAGAGAAAGAAAGGAAATTTTGTCTCCAGTATTTGTTAAAAATCTACTGCCTAATATTGCATATGTAGTTTATTAGATATTGCCCACTTTTCTTAATGATCTTTGAAAAATAAAATCTGCATTTAATTCTAAACATAATTTTAAAGAACATAACGTGCTTTTTTGGTTATTTTAGGTATTGTGGCTTAGACTTTCAGAGCAATATTAATAATGGAAAGAACACGTATTTAAAAATCTGGGTGCATGGCACAAAGTCTAGGGACATGACAAGTGTACTCCAGATTAATAGTGCATGTGTTCTGTGGGAGAGAAATTTAAAGATCTCAGTTGGACAGCAGTCCAGAAGAACTGCTAAAGCTTTCAGCAAGCCACGAGCATGTGAAAATCAAATGCCTTTGCGGGAGTTCTGTACTTTTTATGTATGCACTGACTGAGCTGTATAGATTCATAGAATCATTGAATAGTTTGGGTTGGAAGGAACATTTAAAGGTCATCTAGTCCAAACGCCCTGCAATGAGCAAGGACATCTTCAATGAGATCATGTTGCTCAGAGGTCCATCCAGCCTGACCTTGAATGTTTCCTGGGATGGGGCACCTACTGCTGTGGAATGATTACTAAAAACGATCAATAATACAGCATTGGTGGCACATTAAGGAAAGGTATAAAATCAAAAGGCTTCTAGGGTAGAACACAGCCGCAGCTGGTATGTGAAGAATCCGCTACATCTGCAATTCCCTGTACAATATTGCTTGCAAAGCAACATGGGGAGTGGAGTGGGGTGGAGACTCCAAGGCCAAATCCTGTGATAATCCAGCAAACATGGGAATGAGATGGCACCACAGAAGGAAAACAGTGCGAAGGATGGAACAGAGTTGAGAACACTGCGGCTAAAACTCTGTGATAAACTGGGGACTTGGGGCACCAAATGGAGCCCTTGAAGGTCTTATAGAACTGATAAACTGCCTATTTGTTACCCTGAGCCAATGATCTGTCTTTTTTTTTGATGAAATACTGTCCTTTGGTGAACTTTGTTCATTATAATGTCATTATAATACCAAAACACACCTCCATCCCAAAGGCTACCCACCTCCAAGGTGTGACTACTCCTCACGGAGCCTGTGCTCTGAATTTTTCGTAAACTATACCTTCAAATGTGAGGGGAGAAAATTTTACACCAATCATAATGAAAGTATTCATGACTAGAGTCACTCAAACTCCACCCCCCCCCCCCGTAAGGGCATTTGTGGGCAAGATTCGAACACTTGGCTATACCAAGTACTTCCACTTGTAACTTAGTGCATTTGTAACTGAGCTCTATTACTAACATCTTTAGTATTCGCATGTGCTTTGCAGACAGTCACTATCACCGGCAATCCAAAAGAACTTGTGTATCTGTTGCTTAAATAAACTGCATTGTGTAGGCAGCGAGTCGTTTGGGTTTCTCATTGAACGCTATCAACAAGTGGCTGTGCTAGATCATGAGCAGTACAGTCCGCTATTAGTGTATCCAGCACCGTAACAGTTCAATATATATTAAATGCACCTGAGCTGATAGTGGTGAATTGGGAATCACTCAGAATTTAAACCTAGCTGCACCTAGCCTCCCACCTTGGTGAGGAGTGTTAGAATGCAAGGGAGTTTATTTTCTGCCAAAACTACTTTGCCCCTTAATGCAACAACCACCTCTGTAGGAAACCTGTGCCAGTGTTTCACCACCCTCATTGTAAAAAATTTCTTCCTTATTTCTAGTCTAAATCCACCCTCTTTTAGTTTAAAAACATTACCCTTTGTCCTGTCACAACAAGCCTTGCTAAAAAGTTTGTCCCCATCTTTCCTGTAAGCCCCCTTTAAGTGCTGGAAGGTCACAATAAGGTCTCCCTGGAACCTTCTCTTCTCCAGGCTGAACAACCCCAACTCCCTCAGCCTATCTTCATAGGAGAGGTGTTTCATCCCTCTGATAATTTCTGTGACCCTCCTCTGGACCTGCTCCAACAGGTCCATGTCTTTCTTGTACTGAGGACTCCAGAGCTGGATACAGTACTCCAGGTGGGGTCTCACCAACGTGGAGTAGAGGGGCAGAATCACCCCCCTCAACCTGCTGGCCATGCTTCTTTTGATGCAGCACAGGATACAGTTGGCCTTCTGGGCTGCAAGTGCACATTGCTGGCTTTTCATCCACTAGTGCCCCCAATTCCTTCTCTGCAGGGCTGCTCTAAATCCCTTCATCTCCCAGCCTGTATTGATACTGGGAGTTGCTCTGACCCAGATGCAGGACCCTGCATTTGGCTTTGTTGAACCTCATAAGGTTCACACAGGCACACTTCTTGAGCTTGTCCAGGTCTCTCTGGACAGTTTTCCATCCCTTAGGCATGTTGACCACACCACTTGGTTTGGTGTCATCTGCAAACTTGCTGAGGGTGCACTTGATCCCACTGTCTATGTCATGGATGAAGATATTAAACAGTATGGGTTCCAACATGGACCCCTGAGGGACACCACTCACCACCAGTCTCCATCTGGACATTGAGCTGCTGACCACTACCCTCTGGATATGACCATCCAACAAACTCCTCATCCACCAAACCATGAAATCCATGAAATCCATGTATGGCCAATGTAAAGGGAAGGATGTTGAGGGGCACCGTGTCAAAGACCTTACAGAAGTCCAGCTAGACAACATCCATAGCTCTTCCCTTGTCCAATGATGTAGTCGCTTCATGACAGAAGGCCACCATGTCGGTGAAGCAGGACTTGCCCTTGATGAAGTCATGCCAGCTGTCTTGAGTCATTTCCCTGTCCTCCATATGCCTTCACATAGCTTGCAGAAGGATCTGTTCCATGATCTTCTCAGGCACAGAGATGAGGCTGACAGGTCAGTAGTTCCCAGAGTGTTCCTTTCTACCATTCTTAAAAATGGGCGCAATGTTTCCCTTTTTCTAGTCACCGGGGATTTCACCTGACTGCCATGACATATCATGGACAGTGGCTTGGCAACTACATTAGCCAATTCCTTCAGGACTCTTGGATGCGTCTTGTCAGGTCCCATAGACTTCTGTAGGTTCAGCTTCCTCGGGTGGTCACAAACCTGATCTTCTCTTGCAGTGGGAAGGACTTTGCTCCCCAAGTCCCTGTTTTGTGGTCCGTCCACTTGAGAGGTGTGGGAAGAGTGTTTGCCAGTGTAGACTGAGGCAAAAAAGTTGTTGAGTATCTCAGCTTTCTCCTTGTCTGTTGTTACCATTTTTGCAGTCTTGTCCATCAGGGGAGGTATGCTTTCTTTGACCAAACCTGATCTTCTCTTGCAGTGGGAAGGACTTTGCTCCCCAAGTCCCTGTTTTGTGGTCCGTCCACTTGAGAGGTGTGGGAAGAGTGTTTGCCAGTGTAGACTGAGGCAAAAAAGTTGTTGAGTATCTCAGCTTTCTCCTTGTCTGTTGTTACCATTTTTGCAGTCTTGTCCATCAGGGGAGGTATGCTTTCTTTGACCTTTCTTTTCTGGCTGACATACCTGTAGAAGCCCTTCTTATTCTTCATGTCCCTTACCAAATTCAGATCCAGCTGCACCTTGGCCTTCCTGACCCCATTCCTACACAGCCAGGCAGCATCCCTATGCTCTTCCCAGAATACCTGTCCCTGTTTCCACTGCCTGTGTATTTCCTTCTTGCCCTTTAGTTTGACCAGCTGATCTCAACTCAACCATGATGGTCCCTCGCCTTCTTTTCCTGATTTCTTGCACCTAAGGATCAGAGGTCTTGCATTGTGTGAAAACCACTCTTAAATATCTGCCAGCTCTGTTCTGCTCCTTTGTCTCTGAGGGCAGTTTCCCAGGGGGTCCTATTGACTAACTCCTTGAAGAGCTGATTTTGCTTTTCTAAAATTCAGGGTCCTGACTTTACTCTTTGTCTGACCCGTATCCCTCTGGACTGCGAACTCCATCAGTGCATGATCATTGCAGCCCAGGCTGCCTCCAATTTTGACATCACTGATTAGTTGACTTGTGTTGGTGATCAACAGGCCCAGTATTGCATTCCATCCAGTAGGGTTGTCTACTACCTGGCTTAAGAAGTTATCCTCAATGCCCTCCAGGAATCTCCTACAGTGCTACTTTTCCAGCAGATGTTGGGTCCTCCAGAAGGACAAAAGCCTGCTAGTGCAATGCCTCCTTAGTTGGAGCAAGAAGACTTCCTCAATAAGCTTCCCTTGATTGGATGGCCTGTAATAGACACCAACCACAAGGTTCCCTTTGTGCCTGAGTCTCTAATTGTCACCCAGAGGCTTTCAACCTGCTCATGGCTACTCTTCAGACAAAGCTCTTCACAGTCTATCCATTTCTTGATGTAGAGGGCAACATTATCAGGGTCACCTTATCAGAGGAACATGCCTTAATTCCTTTGAGGTATTTCTCTGGTGTTTCCGTCTTAGATCCTATTATGTCAGGCCCCCCGGGTCATCTCTGTAAGGCTTCAGGTGTACTGCAGTCTAGCACTGAGCTGATTCAGAAGACCACTGATTTTTAATCCTCTCATTTTAACCACAACATTTGTAAGACCTTCCTCCTTTATCTTTTAGTGTTCAAAGAAACAAAAAGTTCTGTACTATAGTAACAAAAAAAAAAAATGTTGGTCCTAGACAGAAGAAATAGTACAGGTTTACTTGCAATTATTCCTTGAAAACAAATAACGATGATCACCTAAAAAGATACAATATGTGATAATAAGCTGTTATGAGAGCTGTGACTAAATTCAGTTTTGTGACAAAGGAACACGGCATCTTATTCATAT
>NW_009650124.1:389435-419303 GCF_000708025.1 Charadrius vociferus | reverse complement strand
CCACTGCCTGGGGGTAAGGAACAACCTAGTCACCTGCCTGTGATTACACTACAGTGGCTGAAGGCAGCCCTGTGGTGCCTCCCCTTCTATCCATAAATCCAAGTAAAATTCAGGCTTGGGAGAGACCCCAGAAATGCAGTCTTCCATATCACAGGTTTATCCTACACGAGTACTTAAAACACAGGATGTCCATAGGCAGTAACAGTTAGCCTCCACACAAACCCATGAGATTTTTCCAGTGAAACTTCATTCTGGAACAGTGTGACAAGCAGTGGCCTCTGTGACCTGTTTTGCTGTTTTTTGGGTAGGTAAGTGTAAATTTACTGTGAGCTCTAGGTAAGGGTTCTTCAATGGACTTTGGCTGGATAAGGGAAGAACTATTGAATGGACTGATTAGCTGTAAACCAAGAAACAAATGAACCGAAGAATTCCTAGCCTAGCTCACAAATGCCTGGGTTCCTGGGGACAGAACTGGACCAACGTGTGACTTCCCTGCAATTACAATAATTCAAGTATGCACACCCACAAGATGATAATGCGATGCTTTAAAATTTGCAAGCTTGAGCTCACAACCAACCTTAAGCTAGCTGGAACACACTGTGCCTGCCACTGTCTGGACCTGCAGCTGAGCATGACTTCCCGTGTCACCTTACATGAGTAGAAGGTAGATTGGTGCATGATTTCCAAGTATCTGCCCTGTGTGTTCTTCCTGCTGGATGATCAGTTATATCCTAAGCTCTTCCTGTCATTCCCATGACTGGCAGTCTGATCCTGAGGCATCAATCCAAGCTCAGCCTCTCTGGTATCATAAGGTCATTCTGCAGAAGCTTGGCAGAAAATATGAACTCCTGGCTTCTGTATTAAGTGACCTCAGAGATACAACCCCATGCCTACAGTCCCAGTCGGTATGTTGTTTCCCCACACACAGACATACGGAGCCCAAGATCACCATTCTTCTTCCTCTAGTAATTGCCAGCTGCATCTCTAATGGGTGAAGAAGCCAGAGCCAGGAGAACATGAAGTTCCAGCAGAAAAGGGCATGGAGCACAAGATTTTGTGCTGTTATTGTACCTCAGACAGAACAGTCATGAAAGAAGGCCTGTGCTCTGCCCCACTACTGTTTAATCATTCTGTTAATATTTTTCTAACCAGCTATTCCTCTGGCTCTTCATTTCTGCCTTCTGAGTGTCTGATGATTTGCTCATGGTGAGTTTGCTGCAGCCTGTGTTACTGTCTGGAGGCTTCACTACCACTGCTGCAGAGGGAGCTCAGAAAGGCAACTTAGCACAGAATCAAGGCTTATTACAGCTGCTGAAAACAATTTCATTGTTTCAATATAATAACTCAATAGATTTATATTGGTAAAGCAGATTAGTAAGTGAAGATTAAAATAGCAGCCTCCTAAAATACTTTAAAATCTCTTAAGGCACCCCTCCACTGTTCATACTTTATAGATGTGCTGGGATAGGAAAGTTCAGAGATCTGCGTAAGTTTATTTGGAAGTCTATTTCAGAATCAGGAAAAATGCTTCTGAACCCTTATCAGTATCAGCAGAAAACACCAATATTTGAAGGCAAATGACTTTATAATGAAGCTGAAGCCAACTTCTGAGCACCTGACACTTGCAACTATTGTTTGAGTTACAATATCAGTAGAGCAGCCCATAATTTAATGCTAAGGGATTCCATACAAAATTAAAGTAATCCTGAACAAATCTTGAGAGATGAACTGACAGCTTGAATGAGGAAAGGTGGCATTTATAGTCTACAAAAGCCTAAGACGAAAAAAATGTAGTATGATAACATTCCAGAATACAAAAATGTTGCTATGGCAACTGTGCCCCCTCCATGGGCTTTTCTTTCTAAGAAATACTGTCTGTGGGTGCATGCTACAAAATTGTGTGTATGATATAGAGAATGGAGAGGAATTTCAATCACAATTCATAAGAAAACTTGCTGCAAAAACAATCTTTTGTACAAAGATGTGGGTGGTTTTGAACAGTTGCTTAAGCTTCTAATGAAACAGATGTCAGAAAAGATTTCTCCATAAGCTTTTCAAGTACCGGTTTAACTATAAGTGATTTTATTCTGTTCTGAAATACTTTTCTTGAAGAATTAAAGATAACTCCTTTGTCTTGGTTCCACAGGGGACTACTACTCGTTGTAAACAAACTAGGAGGTTACTTGTTGTTGTCTGAATAGTAGGGCAGTGTATGAGTTGATAGGGAGTGTGAGACAAGAAAAAACTCTTCCTCAAAAACACATCTTTAAAGTTGTTTTTCACATCACCTTGGACTGCAAGGTGCAAATCCTGAAACATGCGAATGGCAGAAACATGTAATGACATGGACAGAAACAGCACTAAGCTAAACAGCCTGAGGCAATACAGACTTGTGCCAGCATTTCTGGGTCAGTATGAGTACACATCAGTTTGCAAACATGGAGAACTCAATAGTATGTCAGGGATTCAGAATCCTGTAAGAATATGATCAAATGGGCAGAGATACTCACACAAAAAAATGACATGAAATGAAATGAAATGAAATGAAATGAAATGAAATGAAACAAAATGAAACCTAGCACTTTGCCCTGGATTTCAATTTTTTAAAACTCCATGCTTATTTTAAGTCCCATTTTAAATCACAGAATTTCTTGACTTGGTTCACCAAAGAACTCATAACCAAATTTTAGAAATTAAGTTGTGTTTTTCTGCTCCCTCACCACATTAGCACATCCCTAGCCAAGCAGCATCACATCTGTTCAGTGTTCTGCCCCCAAAAGTTGCCAATGTTAGATGGTCTAGGAGAGAAGGTGTGAAATTCCATATTTAGATGTGAGAGAATCTGCTTGTTTACTCAGCCTCACGTCTTCAATTTACCTTTCTACCTTATGTAATGCATTATGAATCACGTGGTTTATTTTTGTTTCAAACTTTTGCCCAAAGTCTGGATAGTCTTTCTAGCAGTGGAAATATTCTGTCCATCTTTAAACCTTCCAGGATTTGTGATCTCTACCTCTTTCTGTGATGTATAGAGATATACAAGCAGAAAAAGGAAGTGCTAAGACATCAGAGAACAGAATGATCCGTTTTGACATGTCCTTTGATAATAATTGGGAGATCCATCCCAGAGGCACTGCTGGCCTGAGATCAGATCATTTGTGAGCTGCCTCGTTAAACCTGTGTTTTCTCTCAGCCTTTGGGGCAAAGAGGATGGATCAATCTCTGGCTGAACAATGTGACCAGTATCACGTGGCATTACAAAATTTGCAGCATGTGGACCCAAAACTGTATGAAAAGTATAAGAAATAATGTAGTCACATGTATGTATGTGTGTGTGTGTCCTATGTGTGTCTGTATATATATACATTTCTATACATTTCTACGTATAACATTTGTTATGTTATGTTATGTGATAAAGCTCGTCTGAACACCCACCACTGAGCACAGAGAGACAACGGTGGTGGCAGGGCACTGAAAAGATACCCTTCTAGGCTACCCCCAGGCCCATCATAGAAGCCATCACCCCTTGACAAACCCATCTGCACAACCCCAGAGAAGCACTGAGCCACAACAGCAGGTGGGAACCCAAATTACAGACACCCACACCTTCTATGGGCCCCTCACAGGGCTGTCCCAGGAGACCCTCAGCCTAGCATGGAACCCACCACCACCAGTCACTGGGAGCATTCTGCAGATCACGTTTCAGAGTGAGGGGTGGGCTGTTGCCCGGTGTAGGGGCACACATTGTGGGATGCAGGGGAAGAGCATTTTGGGATTGCATAGGATTTATTATGGGATGTTTAGAAAAGGGGAGGAGATCAGGATGAGACCATTGGTGCTGCCTGTGTTTGTGTGAGTGCTCTGGGTCTCTGTCTCATCCACATGGCTGGGTGTGTGTATGGGTACATATGTGGTATGTACGTGTGCTCTGTGTGCGTCTGCATGCTAGGAACCTGTGTCTCTATCTTTGCTGATGGTTGGACCCAGGGATGCAGAGCTGAGCAGTCTTGCCTCTCCCAGACTCTTTGATCCAGCAGTACATAATTTTTCTCTAACAGTATATACACAAAATTTGCAAATACATATACATGCAGAGTAACCCAGAATAAGAATGTGTTAAATCTAATTGGAGTACAGGGAGCAGTTAGTTCTAGATTACACAACGTGCTCTCACCTGCACCACAGAGGTTGGGTTATTACACTCGACCATCCTGTGTTTCCGAAAGATATTACTTCACTAGTAACAGGGATACTGCTTCAGTATGTTTTAGTAAAATGCTTTTTGGTCATTAAATGATTTGTCAGAGAAATTCACAATCATATCCTTGAGAATGAGGAAAACACTACCAGACCATCGAACTGCTCACAACATTTCATGTGAAGGAAAGACAGGCAATGGGATGCTGACTATGTGGGTCAGAGATGTGGAGGGAAGAGTCCTCCTACACTATTGATTTCTTTTCATTGGAAATAAGAGTCATTTGAAGTAAGTATACATCACTGATTTTATGTTGGTTTTGGTTTTATTCATTTTATACTGATCTTTCAATTCTGTTGTCAAATGAAAACAGATTCTTCATGCATGCTGTTTTGGATGTGTGTTGATTCTAGAACTAATTTCAATAGAAAATTTTCAAATATATTTGGAGACACTGCGAAAAGAATATTTCCAGAAGTAGTGAACATTTTCAAATAAATAGTTCTGGCATAGCTGGATTTTTAACTGGCAGTCATTTCAGTTTGTTATACTGAACTTCTTTTAAATTTGGAGACAATGGGGCATTTCCATATTCAGAATGAGAGAGCCAGATAAGCAAGCAAGCTTCAGGGAGGAAATGAATTACAGGAAGACAAAAGCAGGCAGAAGAGAAGGTCACTGGTCTGGTCTAATCTCAGGGATACAACAGGCAGATTAGATGGTAGTGTGGAGAGGAATGGCTTGGGAAGATGAATCAACAATGAAGCAAGATGTGTAAGGCAGTCGTATATAATTTTCTTAATTGTGCTATGGTTGGAATAATGTGAAAGCCTTCCAAAGAGGGGGGAGTGGGGAAAGAAAGGCAACAAGTCAGAGGAACAAGTTAGAGAACAATTAAGTAAACTGGATACACACAAGTCCATGGTGCCTGATGGTATGCACCAGTGAGTGCTGAGGGAGCTGGCAGAAGTCATTGCTGGGCCACTTTCCATCATCTTTGAAAGGTCCTGGAGAACAGGTGATGTGCCTGAAGACTGGAGGAAAGCCAATGTCACTCCAGTCCTCAAAAAGGGCAAGAAGTGTGACCCAGAAAACTGTAGGCCAATCAGCCTCACCTCCATCCCTGGAAAGATGATGGAACACCTCTTTCTGGGTGTTATCTCCAAGCATCTGGAGGAAATGACGGTTATCAGAAGTAGTCAACATGGATTCACCAAGGGGAAGTCATGTCTGACTGATCTGAGAGACTTCTACGATGGTGTGACTGGATGGGTGGATGAGAGGAGGGCAGTCTACCTTGACTTCAGCAAAGCTTTTGACAGTGTCTTCCACATCATCCTTACAGGCAAGCTTAGGAAGTGTGGGTTAGGTGAGTGGAGAGTGCAGTGCATTGAACAGTGGCTGACAGATAGAGCTCAGAGGGTTGTAGTTAGTGGTGCAGAGTCAAGTGGTGTTCCCCAGGGGCAGTACTGGGTCCAGTCCTGTTCAATATATTCATCAATGACCTGGATGAAGGGATCAGCATGTTTGCTGATGACACAAAACTAGGAGAGTGGCTGACACACTGGAAGGCTGTGACGCCATACAGCGTGACCTGGACAGGCTGGAGAGTTGGGTAGAGAGGAACCTAATGAAATTCAACAACAGCAAGTGTAGGCTCCTGCATCTGGGGAGGAATAGCTGCACGCATCAGTATAGGTTAGGGGCTGACCTGCTGGAGAGCAGCTCTGCAGACAGGGACCTGGGAGTCCTGGTGGACAATAGGATGACCATGAGCCAGCAATGTGCCCTGGTGGCCAAGAAGGCAAACGGCATCCTGGGGTGAATCAAGACGAGTGTGGCCAGCAGGTCGAGGGAGGTCATCCTCCCCCTCTACTCTGCCATGGTGGGGCCACATCTGGAGCATTGTGTCCAGTTCTGGGATCCCCAGTTCAAGAAGGACAGGGAACTGCTGGAGAGGGTCTAGCAAAGGGCTACAAAGATTGGGAGAGGATTGGAGTGTCTTTCTTGTAAGGAAAGGCTGAGGGACCTGGGTCTTTTTAGTCTAGAGAAAAGAAGACTGAGGGAGAATCTTATCAATACTTATAAATACTTAAAGGGAGGGTGCCAGGCAGATGGAACCGCCTTTTTTCAGTGGTGCCCAGTGATAGAACAAGAGGTAATGGGCACAAACTTGAGCATAGGAAGTTCCATCTAAAAATGAGGAGGAACTTCCTTACTTTGAGGGTGGCAGAGCACCGGAACAGGCTGCCCTGAGAGGCTGTGGAGTCTCCCACTCTGGAGACATTCAAAACCCGCCTGGATGCTGTCCTGTGCAACCTCTGTATGTCACCCCGCTCTGGCAAGGGGGTTGGACTAGATAATCTCCAGAGGACCCTTCCAACCCTGGCTGTTCTGTGATTCTATGATTCTGTGAAATGGAGGACCAGGAGAGTAAATGAGCACATCTGATAAAACAAGGGCAGAAGTACCAAAAGATTTGGATCAAAAAATGTGTCGTGGTTTATCATGGAATAAAATTGTCAAAGCTGTAGAGCAGAGACTATGTTAAGCTAAGGAGTAGATAGATGAAGGTAGTAGATGCAGCTAGTAGATGCAGCTAGATGGGACTACTGTAGGCAAGTAATGGGACAAAGCCTGGGAGAGGCAACATCTTATGCGTCTGTAGTCACCAGGAGACTAACCACAGCACCAACCTTGTCAACCTGCTACATGTTCACCTCCAGCTCATGCAGTCTGAGGAGACAGTAGGATGGAGGCAATGTGTAAAAACACAGCACTATGTTTAGGAGTGGCTGCAAAATGTATGCTTCCAGTGTGGCTGCTTTTCACCCATATTTAAAACTTCTGCAGGAAAAGCAGTAAGCTTAAGGAAAAAAAAATCCACAACCTTCACACTGAAAGCAGACTTTTTTAACTTGTTTCATCTTGACATTTATTTTTGACTTAACCCCCCCTTTACATAAATATATATATTTGTGCTGTCTATGAGCAAACTAATACAATAATACAGCAGATAAGAAAATGACATGTCACTGTATATCATTTTGTATGTGAAAAGAAATAGTTTAAGCTCCACTGAAACAGAAGTTATGTATATATAAAAGAATATTTTGACATGAGCAAAGAATGAATGAAAAGGTATACTTTCATATTTAAACATGCACATACAGATGGGGTTTTCACGAAGCTAATGTGGTGATAGTGGGTATTACATTTCAGTAAATATCTCAAACACTATTAACCTCTAGGGATAAAAGTATTCTGGAATTCAGTTACAAATAAATATTTATCCTAGTGTTTGCCTTTTATCTTTTGCATCAATTCAGTTTCTGTAACAAACGTCTCTTAACTGTAGTCCATTATTAACTTTGCATTACGTTTACTTCATTTGTATGGTTTGTAATCTTTATTTCCATTGACAATTTGTGGAACAAGTCAAGTTTTTTTCTGTGTTAAGTTAGCTTTTGATTTGGTCCAGCCTCAAAGTAGAGCAAGAGAAATGGATTGCAAAAGTCTTTAGCTCATGCACTGAAATAATACTTAGTCTGTTCATGGGAATGCTATTATAATATGAAATTAATAGCAAGGAGAAGTATCACAAATAGTAGTAATGAAAATAAATTTTAATTTGGAATAACTGGTGATTCAGAGGGTCCATTAGCAGATATATTGTAATTAAAGAACAACAATCTTTTTTTAAAAAAAAAAATCTGATTTATCTTGCAATGGTTTGGCTTGTAAATCAGATACTTTCTTACATGCTTTCTCTTGCATAGTGTTGACTGTATCCGAGTTTTATTTTTACTCAGCCTGCATTATAGTCTCAGAGCCAAAACTGGATTCTGACTTTCCAAAGTTTGAATGTTTTCCTATCTGCATTTGGTGTGAAATTGGGATCAAGATAGGGTTTCACACTTTTTGCTTTCTATGTTCTTTCCTTCTAAACTCCATGTTGAAATGTATTTATGGGGCTTTTTGAATGGGTTCTCTTTGGAAAAAAAATGTTTTTTCAGGCTTGAATTTTGTGATTGGCTGAAGCCATATATGAAGAGGTGCCTCTCTGTGCAGAAAGGTACAGTGTGTAGAACCCATGTACCTTTTCAGTCTTGTTTGCGCTTCTGTGATGATTTTCTTCAGCAAAATATTTAGCAGCTTCACAGGAGCATTTATGAGTTTGAAAATATTCACAGGCAAGTTTTTTTATAGTCCACATCAGTTTGTAGGAAAAGTATATTGGGTTGTAAGAGTCTTGTTCTTATGACTCTTTCATTCATCCAAAACCCTTGTACCTTCTAGAGGTAGTCAGAATCTGGATGCTTTTCTATCCTAGCCAGCATCTTATGTCTTAGAAAGGCAAACATGCTGCACTGCATGTGGATGTCCTTTTTAGTTTCTTAGAAAAGAAAAAAAATAAAGTCATCAAAATTCATCTGTGAAAGTCTGCTGAATGACTTGGAAAAGGACAACAGAACACCAAAACCTAGTGTGGAGCAAGCAATCCACAGGGAATTCTCTGGGGCTTGCTGCTTCCCCCCACTCCACTGAGCTGGAGCACAACTGTTAGCAGGGGCAGTGGCATGGGGTCAGACCTATCCTGAGTTGTTTCTGTAGACCTAAAGAACAGCATGAACTAGAACAATAAATTCTGAGCTAAAATTTCTGTGGTGATAATGACTTGCAGGAAAGCAGCTGTGGGAGAACAGTAATAAATTAAAGACATAAGAGAGAGATAAATCAGCTGTTTGTAGGTAACTGGATATGTGTTTTCCAGATAAAGTCTAGTCTGAATGACCATGGGCTGTTTCAGAAGATAAGGGAACCTAGCAAAGTGAAAACCTTGGCTGAATTGCTGAAAAAGCCATCGCATGGCATACATGGGTTTATGAATGCAATGAGAGTAAAAAATAGGGTTATAGTGAGAGATGAGTACATAAAGGTAAAGGTAAATACATAGAATCACTGTCTCATATGTTAGAACATTGCTTATCATCAGACATGACGGCTTAGTAACCAGGTAGCTTGTTTGGGATGCCTAGCGTTAGCATGGAGGAAGCAAACCAGAACCAAAGGCTTGATTCATGGCTCAAGGCAACTGGGTGTGGGTTAGACTACAGACTTAGGTAACAGTTTTGTGGACTGCCATCGTGAAAAGGTACAACAAGGAGCAACTAACAGCTGCAAAACAAGTGGGTGTTATTTCTGTACAGCATTCAAAGTAGTGCCCTTGAACATTTCTTTCCAGAGTGACAGATGGAGATTGCACTGTATAGATTCAGCTAACCTGGAAAAAGAGATCGTTACTGAAAGCACCAGTGTAAAGCATCTGACAAAGCAGACTTTGTACTGATGGATTTGTGGAAGTCGCTGGATTTATATAATTTCATCACATACTTTTAAAATCTCAAAATATGTTAGTGTATTAATGCTGCCTTTTTAAAACAGCCAAAAGGTGTATGAAAATGGAAATCCTTATCAACCTTCATTGAATCCCTGTCATTGATGTATGACTGATTGAACTTCCAAGTTCAATCATTGAGCCTGGAGGTGAATCTGTGAGAACAGATCACTGGACCAGACATGTCAATGTGCGCTGTCATGAATTTGGGTCATAGGCCAGACTACATTTATTGGGCAAGTTTTGATTGGAGTATGCATGCTGGAGTAGGTGGAATGACACTGTCACTTGCAGAAGGACGACTAGATTTTTATATGCACATAGACTCTCTACCAGCACCTCTGCAGCATTGCTTGGCCTATTTGGGTCACCTGCTGTGCATTCTCAGCTGCCTGTACCTGCACAAGGAGGATCGCTTTTAAGGTACTGGTAGAGCTGTGGCAGTTGGACAAAGGCAAGAAAGCAAATTCTTATGCCCAACTATAAAGGTTGTGTAGATTTACTGCTACATAACTATTAATGTGGCATAGGATATTCTTATCCTGGCAGCAATGGGCTTGCATGTAGGATGAGCCCCTCTTACAGTTAACATTTTAAGCACCCATTGATGCTGGTTGGGTCCATTTAATAGCTTTCATTTCTATACACACATGCCATCCATGATGCTGCTGAGCGCTCAGTGTAATACCTCATACCTACACCCCTCCTTAATCCATAAAAGGCCACAGTCCATAAATGCCTTTGACTACCTTATTTCAGGAGATATGGAGGTAGAAAACTCTCTGGGGAGGAGAGAGCTGAGGAAGCAACAGAAGAAACTCTTGAAGATATTTGCTCTATGGTTTGCAGCACTTTGCAGGCAAGGCTGGGTTTGCTTCCAGGATCCATGCGTCTTCCTACTCTTGTGTCAAGAGGTTGACCAACATACAGCGCAGCAGCACTGCACTGCACTGTTTTCCCAAACTACAGAAATTAAGCCTTTGCTGCAATTCAAGCCTAAGAAAAACAAAACTGAACATAGAAGAGAACCAAGAGAAATCAGCTTTTTGATGTTAATTACTCAATTAAAAAACCTTTTGAAGTACTTGCTTGCAGTGTTACATACAAATTCTCAGGTATTAACTGTAGGTTACTTATGTAATTATTTCATTCTAACAGGCTTGTTAACAAAAGATACTGCATTCTGTAGACTTCCCACAGAACAGCTAACTCATGCAAGATTATTGGCCTGGAGACTTTTTCATGTATCCACTTCAAAATGGAAGGGTGTGTGTATATACATAAGTAAATACATATGCATATTTCTTTTTCTGTTTTCCAAACTGCTCTTACTTTTCTTACTTACTGACTTACGTACAAATTCTGCAGTTCCCTGATTGCCTGGTTGATGCTCTGCAGCTTACCCCCTGAGATTTACTCTGTTAAATATAGCCTGCAGGTGAATTGGAGTGTCATTATGGGTCCTTAAAAGGTGATTCTTTAGTGTCTTTAATTGACAAAGATTGCTTGTTAAGCAATACTGTTCTTATGACCTCAAAATAACTGTCAAGAAAGTGAAAAATATTGGAGAACAAGTTGTGCAGGCTACTATGCTGACAAAGGTCACCACTTATGACTTAAATTTATGAAATACTGAGGAGTAGCATTTATCTGGTGTCTGATGGGAAGGCACTGCTCTTAAAGAGTGTATTCATCCTGACTGGGGTACTAATGCAGGAGACTGAAACAATAAAAGCCTCTGGAATAAAAAAGCTTTTGGAATATGTTAGATAATTGCTGGACAACCGTTAGTATGGGAATTGAAATGTTAATTCAGTTTATTCCATTAACATAACCTATTGCAAATGCAAAGGGACAGTGAGGACTGAATTATACCAGGTTCTTTTGAAAGCACATCAGAAGATAAATGCTGCTAATGTGGTGTTTTATGAATATTATATTTTAATATCCTGAGGACAGTTTGAGATATATGGGTTTAATTTATGCTGGGATTAGTGCTCAGTGAGTTACTCCAGCTCAGCTGAAAGAAAAGGAAGTTCCCACTGACACACATTTTTATGACTCAGTCCCCAAACACATGCTTATTTCTACCCTCACTAAGTAGAGCACTTGTTTACGGTGATCAGTATTTAACTAGTGTGGACTGTAAATGGAACAGTCCCTCAATATTTACTGATTCATCTAGAGACTGGAATTTTTTTTTTTTTATTATACATTTAGTTTTTTTCTAAAATAAGATAATTCAAGTTATTCATGGACTCTTTGAATCTGCAGATGATTTAGTCTTTACATATCTCTAAAAATGCCTTTCCCAGAACACTTTCTCTCTCAGTAGTCTAATATTTAAACTTTAATTGAAACTAATCTTCTGTTTAATCACATTCTTTCTTTTTTTTTTTTTTTTTTGCATGCTTAGGCTCCTCTGCAATTACAGCTCTTATCATAATTCATTGCATTTTTCCATCCTTTTCCTAGCCTTCTGTAATTACTCTGTTAGAAGGTCAATGTTCTTTGGAGTAGTGCACAGAAGAAAGGACACATCCATGCCATCTTTGCCAGCAATGATGCTCATGCCATTTCTCAATCCTATATGTGTGCTGTGGATACACAGAGCACTAAGTGCATCAACACACTGCATATGGTGTGTTCTCCTTGGTGTCCCTTGGTGAACAGCTCCAGACTGCCTCTACTCAGAGCAACCTCTTGAGGCTCATCCCTGGAGCACTCCAAGGCATCCCGTAAGACTCTAAGTAGAGACATAGGCAAAATTCACACCAGAAACAATAGCCCCTCTCCTGCACTGACTTGGTAATGTAGATGGACCCAGCTAGGTATCTTGGACCAGAGCCACAGAAGAATTTAGGTGCTTAAACATAACTGGGACAAATTTTAGGAGTTATTTTCAGGATTAATAAAGGCATACAAACCATATTGTATCACTGTGAATAGTTGAAGACTGGGATAGTACACAGGGAAGCATTGTCTCTGCTGGCTCAGCTCTTTTACTCCTCCCTGGGCATCTGCATTTGGCTGATGCTGGGGCTTGGATATTGGCAATCAGATCCATCAACCTTTGGGATGATCCAGCACGGGTGCAGCTCTGTTTTGATTAATACTTTCACCTACATTTAGAAGTGTGGTTGGTAGAGGAAAAGATAAGTTACGAATGAAAGATTGGTGGTGGGTATTTTTCCACATATAATTAATTAAATATAGTCTGGCTGTTTATTTATTGTAAGTAAGACATAGACCTGAAAGCAGGATTCAAAAGCCAGGGCTTTCCATTCCCAGCTGCTTTTTTTTTTGCTTTTTTTTTTTTTTTCTTCATGAATTTTAACTTCTGTCTTGTGCTATGCCACAGATTCAACAAGAAGGGGTGGGGAACCCTGTGGGTTTTGACTATCCCAAACCCTGGAAATCAGAGTGTTGTAGAGAGGGGATGATGTAGATTTAAATCTCCTCAAACTATGGAGGCCAAGAACAATTTCTATCTCCTAAGCTGAGTGCTTTTACAATTAGTTTGTTGTGAAAGAGGCATGTACTACCACCAGCAGTTGTTTTTTTCAAAGGCCTAAGCTTCATGCCGTCTTTCAAAAGATTTCTTTTCTAATGTTTAAACGAAAAAATACACTCCCCCACATCCTTCACCCATTTTGTTAATCTTAAATAATTGACTTGAATTGGATGGAGATGTCTTTACAAACCTGATTCAGATGACTAAGCTCTGGAAAGGATTAGAAGTTCAGCTCTAAATGATAATTTAATTATTTCCTTGAAAACAAGCATACCAAGTCTTTGTGGGCCAGAGAGGGACTAATATGGTTGGGATTTCAGTCCTTTGTAATAACCATAGCTCTTTACAACTTGGGGCATAATGGGGGGACAACCTTGTATTTTCTTTGATATTTTGTATTCGCAGTTTTGCAAAAGCAATCTTAGAATACTGGTCATTCCTAGGGAAGTGGAAAATAGTCAAACAGATGACTATGCTAAATAGTGCTACTCTTTTGGAATAGCATGATTTTTTATTTAAAACATGCATTATTTTGGGAAAGGGGGGGTGGGTGGATGACTGAGGAGATGATAGAAGAACTGTGGCAGTCTTTAGAAGAGATATTGGATACAAGCAACTGTCTGGGGGGAATGGCGATTACTGACCGAAACTGCCACTGAGTTACTTGCAGTACGGGAGGAATGCATATGGTTTTAAAGTGCTGAATCTAAAACTGCTTCAGTCCCTTTTTAACAGTTTGCCATGCTACCCACTGAATTAGTAGGAGGACTTGCTAATAATCTACCACCTACAGCTCTAATAAATCACATCTAGGGATGTGAGTCTATTTTGCTTCACAAGCAGAAGAAGCTCAATTATCTTGGAAAGTGTGCTTTAGCAAACTTTCTGAGCCCTGCAGGCACCTCCTACCTTTTTTTTAGCCCATTTGACATTTTATGCATTCTGGGATTTAGATGTAAGCCTCTCAAAGACAGCAAGTACAATATAAAAAAGATGCAGTTTGATCAGAACACACAACCAAAAAAATTCTCAGTTCGGTTCCCTCTAAATTGTCCGGGAGGGGTCCTTGAAACATTTATGTCTATGGTTTTTGGAATCTGAATAAGTACCAGGTGGGAGATGCTTCCAATAGAGTTTGATTTACTGAAATATAAAGAGAGTGGAAGCTAGTCTTGCTATTGTTCAGCTCTAGAGGCCAAAGGCAATACTAAGTGTGAGCTTTGAATGTCTCAAAGGCCTCCTTTTAGTTTGTCATCTATTATTCCAGCAAGAGTTTCTATCTGTTTTTTAATTTGTTTACTCACAGGTTCATAAGCAACTACTTTCAGTACATTGATCTGATAAAACGTAAAAGAGAAAATTTGTGCAATTACAGGTGTTGTAAACAGTACAGTAGAGCAGCAGAGGAAAATTTTGTTTTGCTTTAGATTTCTTCTGTGGACTGAAATTAGTGAATGGCATGGAAGATATGGAAGATCATCAAGAAATGTTTCTTTTTACTCATCTTGAGGAATGTTTTGGAGAGATACAGGACAGTGTTTGATGAAATGTTTTTTTACTGCCATCTGATCAGGCAGTAGTTTTAATGCTGTTTTGTATTCTGGCAAACTTGTCTTTCAAATAAATGTCAAACATCGGATTGTGTTTATGTTTCTGCTGGTTTCTTTGCATTTTTATAGTTAAAAAATGTGACACCCATCTGCAAGAAGGGTGGGAAGGAGGATCTGGTGAACTACAGGCCTGACAGTCTGACCTCAGTGCCTGGGAAGGTTATGGAACAGGTTATCCTGAGTATCACTATGTGGCACATGCAGGACAGCCAGGTGATCAGGCCCAGTCAGCACGGGTTCATGAAAGGCAGGTTTGTCAAACCTAATCTCCTCCTATGACAAGGTGACCACCTTGGTGGATGAGGGAAAAGCTGTGGATGTTGTTTACCTGGACACGGTTTCCCACAGCATTCTCCTGGAGAAACTGGCTGCGCATGGCTTGGATGGGTAAAAGTCTGGCTGGGTAAAAGTCTGGCTGGAGGGCTGAGCCAATAGAGTGGTGATGAATGGAGCTAAATCCAGTTGGTGGTCCGTCACAAGTAGTGTTCCCCAGGGCTTGGTACTGGGGCCGGTTCTCCTTAATGACCTGGACAAAGGGATCGAGTGCACTCAGTAAGTTTGCAGACAACAGTAAGTTAGGCAGGAGTGTTGATCTGCTTCAGAGTAGGAAGGGTCTACAGAGAGATCTGGACAGGTTGGATCGATGGGCCGAGGCCAATGGTACAAAGTTCAAAAGGCCAAGTGAGGGGTCCTGCACTTAGGTTGTGACAACCCCATGCAGTATTACAGGCTAGGGGAAGAATGGCTGGAAAGCTGCCTGACAGAGAAGGACCTGGGGGTGTTGGTTGACAGCCAGCTGAATTTAACCCACAGTGTGCCCAGGTGTCCAAGAAGGCAAATAGCATCCTGGTCTCTATCAGGAATAGTGTGGCCAGCAGGACTAGGGAAGTGATTTTCCCCCAGTACTCAGCACTGGTGAGGCCCTACCTCAAGTACTGCGTTTGGGTTTGGGCCCGTCACTACAAGAAAGACATAGAGATGCTGGAGCATGTCCAGAGAAGGGCAATGAAGCTGGTGAGGGGTCTGGAGAACAAGTCTTATGAGGACCAGCTGAGGAAATTGGTGGTGTTTAGCCTGGAGAAAAAGAAGGCTGAGGGGACACCTGATTGCTCTCTACAACTACCTGAAAGGAGGTTGTAGAGAGGTGGGGGTCGACATCTTCTTGCTTGTAACAAGCGATAGGACAAGAGGAAACAGCTTCAAGTTATGCCCAAATAGGTTTAGGATGGATATTACGAAAAAGTTCTTCACCAAAAGGGTTGTTAAGCATTGGAACAGTCTGCCCAGGGAAGTGGTGGAGTCACCATCCCTAGATGCATTTAAAAGATGGGTAGATGTAGTGCTTAGGGACGTGGTCTACTGATGGTTTTGGCAGTGTTAGGCTGATGGTTGGACTGGATCTTAAAGGTCCCTTTCAACCCAGACAATTCTATGATTCTATGAAAAAGGCTACAGAAATTGTCCATAACTTTTTAATTAAAAAAGCCCTAAAACTGGAAATGTATTATAGTTTTAATTTGGCTTCCACCAAGAAAGAAACTTAAAAACCTGCTAGTTATGAATTATTAAAAGACATGGTTTATTAGCAATTTCAATTTTAAAACTGTCATTTTGAAAACGGTTTGCTTAAATGCGTATGAAAATAACAATAGTGCTTCTAAGACACATTAGTGACTTGTGTGGTATTTTTACTGGATTGTCATATGGAAATGAGCAATTTATGTGTAATACCTTCTTTCATTTTCTTAATTGCCCTATGTGACTGAAAAATAACTTAAGGAGATAATTAATATTTTCAAAAAATAATTCACCACACTGATTCAGCAAAATAATTAAACATAGTGAACCTGTTCAAGTGTATGTAGCTGAACTGAACTCTAAATAAATATACAGTACCTCCTTAATATCTTCCTAGGGCAGTTGATATTGAATATAGTGTGCCAATAAAGGTGACAGTGCCGTTGTGTTGGGCAAGTCATTATTCTCAGCTTGCAAAAGAGATGACCAAGGTCATCTTATAGGTTTACGCAAAATCTAATTTTGAACAGCATTTTACTACCTGAGAACTAATCTCTCCAGAAAACATGACTGATTTGTCTTCACTGGTTAGTTACTCTGTATGAAGGATTTCTCATTTGTGTTTACCATGCCCCTCTATATTGGGAGAGGGGGTGTAGGGTAGAGCTCTTGCATCAGCTGCTGTGATAACTCCTTTTAGGCAAATATCCAGTTTATTCAGCATTTCCTGTCTTTAGTCTGTCAGTAGAGCATCTGAAAAGCAATAACAAGTCATTGTAATTGGCTCCTTCCACAGCTAAGCCTTTGCCTCCATGGTGGCTTGACTGGTGTGGCTAAGATCAGCCTTCCCAAATTCAGGAACAATTCCACCGCAGCTCGTCAAGTGTCTGGCACCACGCATTCATCCTTCTTCTCCACGGTGATAAGCCTTTTAGTGAAATCTTGGATAGATTGCTGCTACAAACATACAGAAACCACGATTGAACAAGTAAACCTTCACATCTGACTGAGGATGACTACTCTGCGGTGAAAGATGAGACTACAGCTTCAAGCCAGCTATCTAAGATGCCAACAAGCACATAGCTGGGACCACCTCCCATGAATTTGATACCACTGCTGCTCAAAATTATCTAGTGCGTAACTGCACAAGGGACAGTCATCCTTTTGTCTCCTGTGGATGCCAAGCCTCCTTGTCTTCAGACAGCAGTATTCACTGTGGTGGTGTTAAGAGATTAAAAAAAAAAAGGACCGTATTCCTCTGCTAGTGCTGCTAACTCAAGCTGGACATAGAAAACAGAGAAAATACATTGGAATTTTTGTAGCAGCTGGAATGGAAGTGTAACTCATCTTTATTCCTATCTTCTTTGATGCCTCAAGCCATGAAGCCTTACAGTTTCATGAAGTAGCCCCAGATTGACAATTCCCAAGCAGCAGGAAGACAAAAGATGCACTTGAGTTGGCATTTCTGTTATGCTTATCGAGTAGGGATTCACTAGACACAGTTTACTCATGGGAATACATGGGATCATTTAGCACTACAATAAAAAAAGAGTGAAACCACCAGAACACTGCTCTTAGCATCTGATCTTTATAAAGTAGCTGTACTATCTCTTCTACATATGGCAGACCTTTACATCTTCTTTTTGCCCTGATTCCCATCTTGCTGAACAGCTGTGTAACATATTTCAGGGTTGTTTTCCACTAGACAAACTTTCAAATTAATAGCTCTTTGGACCGTGTCCTGTCTTTTAATCTTTTTTGTATAGCATAGCACTGATCCCTGCCTAAGGTGTTTTTTCTTTATAACAAGGAAAGACTAATATAATAACTTTGTGAAGTTAAGTAGGATCTAGTGAGTCACTGACTCAAATCTCAAAAACACTACTGCAAATTCCAGTATCTATCATTAGTTATGAATTTTCATGGTAGAGTACTGTGTCTTGCAGGTCACTTATCTTTAAAAAACATTTGCAGGGACAGCTAATAATTTGCATTAAGCCAATAATACCCTTGGACAAAGAAAGACAAACAGGTTCTGGGGCTTATAAACCTTTATCCTGTTATCCTGAACAAAAACATTGCTTCTATTTTGTTGATGGAACTGTGCAATATTCTGCTATATTTCTGAAGCTGCTTGGGTTCTTATATGTAATTTTTAATAATGTCAACTATTATAAATATTGTTATTATTAATAATAATAATAATTGATACTGATTCTAATTTATTAGGTGGTTTGAAATAAAGTAGATGACTGAAAATAAAACCACTGCTTTAAACTGTTAAAGAATACATTCTCCAGCACTGACATTCATTTCACATATTGTAAATCGAATATGATTTATTTTTACAGTCTCTGCTTCAAATTTTTACATTAGTGTATTCTCCTTTTCTAAGTGTCTTTTATATATTCATTACATCTCATAATGTGTCTTCCCTCAACAGATGGTGTTGTTGAATGCACAGCCATGTTTTTTTAGCACCTGTGAGAATGGGGAAAAACATAACTGTCCCAAGATACCCATAACCCACACACAAGTATTAGGAACCAGTATATGAAATTAAATGGATACAGACAGTTCTTTTTTTTTTTTTTAAAAAAAAAAAATCAAGAATTCATTCTAAGATATTTTGAACACAGATTATCACTTATAAAAAAACTGTGGATCTGACTGTGAAGCAGTCCTGCCAGACACTGGTGATGGATTAGGTTAATGAAAAAAATGACAGTGTGAGCAAACACACTTTATTTCTTACTTGCAGATAGGTAGGGACATAGACATGGTGAGCTATTTTAGCTCAGTTGACAGTGGCATGTCATTAAGCTGTGGTAACTTAGTTACTTTCAATTGTTTGCCCATAAAGTTAATGCAGAAGCAGCTTGCTTTAGGGGAAAACAGGACCTGAACAACCAAGTGTCCACAGACTTCACTTCTCCAGGCTGTCCTTATATAGATAGACGCACTATGCAGACATTGTTTTCATAGGCAAGTTTGGTGAAACTGTAACCTGAAAATAATCCCGACCCTTACAATGCATCTAGTTTTATGGCTAAGTCTGATAAATTTTCACTGCCTCAACCCTGAAAAGCAGCAAGAAAGCCAGCTCATAGTCTAGTTAGGTTGGGTGTTATGTAGGCTAGGTTCTGTATTATCAGGACTGTAAAGAATGGCCATATATCATACAAGCAGTTTTGTCTCAGTCATTTTGTGTGTTCACAGTTATTAAAACTTTCCAATACATATGTGCAAGACTGGAGGACTAGGTTTGTTGTTTTTTTTTAATACAAGCACTTAACTGAATGAGCAACCTTGCATTTTGAGTTTGATTTTTGAAAAGAGTGAAAACGGTATATAACATCTACAACATATTTACCCATGCTGAATTAAAATTGTGAACAAGTATTGTTCTTTTTACGTAGACTATTACAGACAGTCCACAATGTGGTTTTTTTAACACCCTGGAGATTTTAATAGAGCAACTGATTTTACTCTTACCAAGACAGTGAGTGAGTTTAAAGCAAAGATATGTACATAATCCTGTCAAGGATTGCTTTTAAAAATGCCAAATGACACTGTGTAAAATCCTCCAATAGTTTCAATAGTTTTCTTTTAAGGTCACCTTGGAACACCATTGACATATAAAGTGCCAGTTTTGCTTTTACTAATTGCTGTGATCAAAGAATTCATATAAATAATTTTTAATAAACACTGCCTCAATATTTGAAACTAACAATCTGACTTGGATAATCTCTCATTGTATTTTATAGAATTCATTGCTTTTTATTTCTATAAGATAAACGAAGATTAAGACTGATTTTTCAGTCAGTAATACTGTGAATATTCTGTTTTGAGCCTAAGTACCACGTTTACTGCTCAGACACACAGCCACCAGATTGATGAGGGTGGTACAAAAAGCTGGGTGAAAGAAGCAGACCTCTGTGTTACTGCCTCAAAAGCAGTGCTCTGTATTTCTAGGATTATGTAACACTGTTGTAAACACCATAAATCAGGAGAGCAGAGAATCTTTTTGTTAAATACATTCCTTCAACAATTTCCAAGAACGCGTGCCTGTCTGTGGTGCTACGACCTATCTTCTCCTTTGTGATAGCTTCTTTCAGTGCAGGCATCCAGTATACAAATATCTGAACATTGTCTCTGTATCTCTGAAGTTCCTGTTTTGATACTCAGAAATAAATTCAGGTGTTCCAAGTTAATCTAATTTAATTACATATAGAGTGGACCACAATGCAATTAATGTGTGATGGCACCTAGAGAAAAGAAGGGCCTTAAACATGCTGAAGTACTTTCTGATTCTAACAAGGAATCAGAGAGCAGATCCATAGCATAAACTGATACTGATTCTGTGTGACAGTGGGTTTTAAATTTGTTTGTGTTTTTTTTTCTTATGTTTGAGTTCTCAGAATGCACCTCACATGTCGTGATTTCCTTTTTTAATATGACTTTCAGGTTCTGGATTGATCTTAAGTCCAATTTTGCTCCTAACCAGACATCCTACCTAATCACAGGCACTCATCCATGCTAGTGGAGGAGTTGCTGAAGGAGAAGGACTCATGCAATTCCAGAAAAAAAAAACCCAGACATTAACAAGACATAACTTACTTATTAGAAGGGTTTTACAATCTATCAAAAATCTTCAAGACTAGGTTTTAATAGGACAGAGTTTGTCCAGAAGAGTGTAAGCTTTTCTCTGAGCTTTGTTGAACTTAGTGAAGACTTAATGGAAAACTTATGATGTGGGACAAAAACGTGTGACATTAGGGGTCCTTCCTGTTAGCAGAATTTGAATGGGCCTTGGGATTTTTACACAGATATGTCATTTTATAATGCATATGCGTTGTAGTCTACTGTCTTTTTCCTTATCCAGTTAGTGAGAAAACTTTGACATACAAGTTTGGTAAAGTACAATTTGGGGAGCTATCTCAGTGACTGTTTTTATACACCACTGATTATAGAATCCCTCCATCCACACACAATTTCACACTGCTTTCTGGATTTACTCACTTGTGAAGTTGTAATGGCCTGCACTTTAGGGAAATTTAGCTCCTCAAATGCAAATAGTTACATCTAGTTTCAAAGTATAATCTTACACTTTCACACCATTTATTTCTAGAACATGTGGGGGACTAATATAGAAGAGAAATGAACTCTACAGTTTCAAAGACATGTAGGCTGGCCCACAGTAGGATTTACCACGGCTATTAGTTGCAAAAACATCATCTAGTAAAATAAAATAGAATTGTCTACTTAAATAGCAACAATCTGAAACAGAACATTGCACCAGCCATTGCTTCTGTTTTGAAGAATTCTGAATGTGTAGCTTATAATAGAATCTACTGGTGTGTTTAAGGGAGATGTTAGCAATGATCAACTTTAGGTGTAGGTGATTTAGGTTTCTTGTGGAGGCAGTGGGAAGAGAGACTCTTCAGGAAGCAGTTTGTAGCCCTGGGCTTCCTAGACATAGCCTTTCTGAAGACTTCTCATCTCCCCAGCCCAGCAACAGCAAAATCAGAATTATTCCTCCACCTGGCATACTGTAAGTGTGTACCCATAAAACATCATCTTTTCTCCAATTTGAAGAGAAGAATGTAAAAAAAGCAACTAGGAGGCTGAAGACCACCTGTGGAGTCCTCACATGTGACCTGTCCCACCCTCAGTTTGCCACATTTGAAATATTGACCATGGAGACAACGGTGCCACCTGGCAAAAGCCCATCTGCTATGTTTTTCTCTCCATCGCCTATTGGTACAACAAAGTGAGGTCCTATTCTTAAAATTAATATTGGGATGGATGAGCTTAAGTGTCATGAAAACTGAAAGGATCTGAGAAATTTGTCTTGTTTAATCTTTGTAGAGTAAATCAGAGCATTCTGATTCACTGAATGTGAGAAGATGCAGTGAGCATTTCTGTAATAAAATTCCATGCTCCCAAATACAATATGCGAAGTATTCCTTCTGTGTGAAGATGGTTTCTCAAAAGAAATTATTTTGATTATGCTCCATTAAATAGATCATAAATCCAGAAATGAGAATCCAAGGTGACAAGATTAGTGGGGTGATAATACCAGAATCCTGTTATCATACATTATACAACATAATGAAGTGCAATCTAAATTTTCCAACATGAACTTAAAAAGCCTAATCTTTCTGTGTAGATAGTATTGTTGAAAACTTTTTATACCATACCACACTACAATACCTTTTTAACATATCAATCACCACATCTACATTCGTGTGCATTCCTTATAGTATTTCTGTGGTTTTATACCGCAATCCTCTCAAATATTTTCAAGCAATCTCACAGGAAAAGATAGAGCTAACTGCAACTTTTGTGCTGAATCAGCTTTAAAATATTAATTTCTGTTTGGCAGAAGTTTTGTTAGTAATAATTGCAATGCTATGCTTGCAGTTTTAAATGCTACTTTTTCATCCTAGCAAATGTATTTTAACAGCTTATTTAGCAAGAGATTTTTAGAAAAAAGCATTGAAAGAGAAAAGTTTTCTTATCCCTAAAAACATTTTACCAATTTCCCAGTTCCAAGTCATGATTATAAGTTAAAATTGAAAACATTTTCATAAAGCACAGGTAAGTACATATATAAACACTCCTCTTCAGGCTAAGTTTAGAGCTGTATCTGTGGGGATCACTGGGCTATGGTTTAGGTTTACGGTATGGACAGCAAACACTTTGCAATGTTTAAGCCTAAAAGAAGGAGGCCTGTGCTAAGTGCTTGTGTTTATCCTGATAAAGGATGCACTTATCATTGTGGAAAGGAAGCTCCATTGGCACATCCATTGAAGAATCCATGGCACAGCCATGCTGGAAGTGCCAGAAGATTTATCTGCCTTTCTGTGCCCAGGACTGGAAAGAGTTGGTAGCATAAGGACAAAACTGACACAGAACTGTAGCTACATTTGGCTTTGGACCAGGAACGGCCATACTTTTTTGTAGCTCAACTCTATGCAATGAGCAAGTGAGGCTTCAGGCTAAGGCAGCGTGGTTTTTAAGTCATAACTGGAGAAGTTAGCAGATCAGAAATAAGGTACTGAGGTGAGGGCGTGAATCAGGACAGTCCTGAGGAGCAAAGTTTAAGGCAAAATCCAGAAAGGTTATTATTACAACAATATAGAAAACCTAAAACTGACTGCCCAGCTTTTTCCTCAAAGTGCCAATGAATACGGTGGGGTGTTTTTCTGCTTCATAGTACCATCAGCCTGCGCCATGAACTGGGTATTAACTGGTTTTCTAACAGGAATACTCAAGATTGTGTGGCGACCTCTGCACAGAGTTACATACAGTGCTCAGGTCTGCTCTGTCACGCATGCAGGCGTATTCGTTGTACATATAGAGCATACAACTGATCATACATTTAGCCGGTTACAGAAGAGTTGATTTTCTAGTGTTGATAACAAAAATTGGGTCTAATAGGTATACAAGAACAGAGAATACAGCTATACTAAATACAGCTAATCAAGACTGCCTCCATTGAGAGTAAAATAGTCTTTGCAACACTACATTCCATCAGTTTTTCTAAGCTTCATGAAATTGCTTAACTGAATAGAAATGCAGCTTTCCTTCCTGTTTCTTACTCCATGCATTAGATTAATTTTATATTTTATGTGAAGACATAAATGCATCTAGATTTAAGTGTCAGTGAGATGGAAGCTGGTAATGAGTCATTGCTTTCCATCAGTGGATGGAAACCAATTTCAATGGACAACATGTTTTGGAAGTAGTCTCTGTGGTTTTAGGTTCTTCTTGTAGCTAAACAAGGAGAACAGTACTATGAGCAATAACTACAGAAGTCTAGAAGACAACAGAAGATTCGGCAGAACTTGGAATAAATCATCCTGGTGTAAGAAATAGTAGTTTAGATTGTCTGTAGGATTCAAGAAGTTAGATAAAGGAAGTGAGGGTGGAATGAGAGTTTCTTTCCCAAAATGTCAGTCCCGTAAATCTCACATAATGAAAAATTATTCCTGCTTAGTGCTTATCCCAATTACTTTTTTACATGGACAACATAATTTGAAGTGCCAGGACTCTAGTCTTCAGAGTTAACCTTACTTTCCTGGAGGTCCAGAGTTTTAAGATCTGAATTGAACCTTTAAAAGAGCTAGAGATCTTCATGCATGGAAGGAAATGGTGTAACACACTTTCTGGAGTTTAAGGTTAAGCTGCTTATGGATACATAGTGTGTTTCACTCCAGATTCTTAATTCCAGTTTCTCTCTGTAACTCTACAATAGCACTCATTCAATTCTATGTTTTGACTGTAGATCTTTACAAAGACGAAGTTTACCAGAAATCTTCTTTGGCATGATTCATTGTTGTTTCTGTAAATGACAACCACATAAAATTTTGTCCATATTTCTGATATATTAAGTTCAGCAAGTAAGTGCAGTACCCATCACTTTCTTCTTATTCGGACTTGGAGACCTTGTAGGATTTCTAGGGACAAACTGAATTACACAATAAGTTGAAGTTTCCTTTTCTTCAGAAAATAGTTATTATTTCTAATAACAGTCTGTGCACTTTCTCAGCTTTGAACATACAAGTAGTAACACAGTCGTGAACAAGCTAAGTACCTACAGTTATGTATATATTGACCATAATGATAAGGACATCTTTATTCCATTTTGACAGACATAAATAACAACAATAAAAAAAAATCTCAAAAATCAAATTAAACCAATCAAACTATTCAGGATTGGATTGTGCTACTCTTATTCATAGCAATTTTTTTTAGACTGCTTGGAGGGAACCACGTGGGTCAATGTGGATAAACATGACATGGCTAGAAATAAGAACTGACTTTGAGGGTATTTTAGTCAGCTGTTAGCACTACTTCTCATTTCTTCCCTAAGAAAACAAAAGTTTAAATAAAATAATCTCCCTGGAAATATAGTTTATTGTGTATATCCCAAGTAGAATGGAAATGAACCACAGAAATCAGGACACATAGACTTTTAGCCTCAGTACTTAAGGAGATTTAGCCTAACTTCTGCTATGACTGATGTAACTAGCATATGCCAGTATTCACATATGCATGTGCAGATATGCATACGTGATTTAGATGTGTATTGGGAGCCAGAAATATATTATTCACTGAAGAGGGCTATTAGATTTTTAAATCAAATTTTAAATGTTTTTCAGCCACCACAATTATGTATATCCCGCTTGGAATTATGAACCAAAAAAAGATGTTGCTGAAGAAGTTGCTATACTGGCTTCATATCTAAAAAATACATGTATTCCTCTAGTAATGACCATATTAATCCCTTGTGGGGGCATCAACCTCCTCATCCTGCTTAGAGGTCTGCAAAAAGCATTCACTGTTACAAAGCCAGGACCTGGTGAGAAGGGAGATTTTTACTGTGGCCCTTGAACCAATAAGGATTCATGTTTAAGGGTGTTAGGGAGAGAACATTGTTTTACAATAGCAGTTGAAAAGTCTCTGCTTAAATGACCTCATGCTCCGCCTGTGAGTTTTTGGGGAGGGATTTTTAAAGTTCACAGCTTCCAAATTAATCTGTTTAAAGGAAATATTTGTGGTAGGGATCCCATCCTTCAAATGGCAGCTGTAGCTAATGGATACTGGGACTGGGAATCAAACTTGCAGAAATTCACTGTTGTTTGCCTTTTTTTCCCCCAAGTCTTCACTGGTATTCCCACTGGAGATCAGAGCTTCCCCATGTGGGGCTGTAGGAGGTCTTAAACCATGTACAGCTGCACTGAGTTACTACAGTATGGATATCTCTATCTACTCAGGAATACAACAGAATTTAATCCAAAGAATGTATGTTTGCAAGCAATATATGGGAGACAGCATGGGTTGTAACTTACACTCCACTGTCTAGGTTACAGATGTAAACAAAACTTCCTCTCTTTGTATATTATTCTATATATTTCTTCATGTCCAAGCAAATTAAATTTTCTTTTTTCTTTAAAAAATTATCAAAATATGAAAGCAACAGTAATCTGCACATTCAATCTACCTATAATTTTTTGAAAGATCATGTGCATGCCATAATCACACAGCAAATATAAGAACATATGTTCAAATGATCCCCCACCCCCTTTTATTTCTTTGTAATTTTGAAATGTCTTCATAGTGACTTACAGTCGTTCCAACTTATTAATATTTCTACAGTGGAAAGATTGGAGATTCCAACATAATCAGAGAACAAATTCAAAGCAGGTAAGAGGTAATCAGTCCCCAGCCAAGACTGGAATGGATGTGGGTTTCTAGCCTCATTGGCAATACTCTGTCCTGGGAAGATGGTATCTCTTATTGTGGCCCATTAGGCATTTTATGCCTTTCAGTCAGTCAATGGGTAAAATATAGAATACTAGAACCATAGAGTACCTCAAGTTGGAACGGACCCATAAGGATCATCAAATCCAACTCCTTGCTCCTCCCAGGACTACCTAAAAATAAACCATATGACTAAGACCATTGTCCAGACACTCCTTGAACTCTGACAGGCTTGATGCCATGATCACTTCCCTGAGGACCTTGCTCCAGTGACTGACCACCCCTCTTAGTGGAGAACCTTTTCTTAACTTTCAATCTGATCTTCCCCTGAGGCAGCTTCATTCCATTTCCTCCTTTCCTATTCCTGTCCCATTCCTATCCTATCCTCCTATCCTATTCCTGCATTACCGCTGCTCACCAGAGAGATCAGCACCTCCCTCTCTACTGTCCCCCTTTTGCCATCTTGGAAGCCCTCCTCTGGACACATTCTAATAGTTTGAAATCCTTCTTGTATTGAGGGACCCAAAACTGCACACAGAACTCGAGGTGGGGCCACACCAGTGCACTGTAGTGTGGGAAAATCACCTTCCTCAACCGGCTAGCGCTGCTGTGCTTGATGCACCCCAGGACATAGTTGGCCCTTTTGGCTGCTATGGGACACTGTTGACTTGTATCCAACTCACCATCAAGCCAAACCCCCAGCTCTCTTTCCACAGGATTGCTCTCCCCCACTTTGCATGTATAAACAGGATTGCTTTATCCCAGGTGGAGAATCCAGCACTTGCTCTTGTTAAATTTCATTGATTGGTGACTGTTGAGGTCTCTAAGTCTATCCAGATATCTCTGTAAGGCCTCTCTACCCTCGAGGATGTCCACAGCTGCTCCTCATTTTGTATCACTGGCAATCTTACTCAATGTACATTTGACTTCTGCATCCAGATCATTTACAAAAAACTTTGAAGAGCACTGGTCTTAAAATTGAGCCCTGGGGAACCCCACTGGTGACTGGCTGCCAGTCAGATGTAACCCCATTTACTATAACCCTTTGAGCCTGACCCATCAGCCAGTTGCTCACCCAGTGTATTATGGACTTGTCTAGATGTACGCTGGACACTTTGTTCAGAAGGATACTGTGAGAGACTGTACCAAAAGCTTTGCTAAAATCCAAACCCCCCACATCTACTGGCTTTCCTTGGTCAACTAGATGAGTGACTGTAACTTTCTGTGGCTGTGGTGTCAAAGGGAATCCAATACCAATTCACCTATGCATGTGGGATCCTTACCATGTGACAAATAATCTGGAATTGCCACAGTGTCATTTTTACACAGTGTCTCTGACTTTTCTGAATAATACATGCAAAATGAGCCTTGGAGTCATGTCAAAAGATTGCTTTTGCACTGTTTAGAATGGCAGACTGATAGCCCCAAATTATGGCTTTTATGAGATTCATCTTTATGACAGAGCTGTAGAGTAACCAGATGAAACTAGAAGGGTACTGAGATGAGAACAGATGAAGATCAAGTCAAAATCAAAGGTCTTTCTCCTGTTTTCTTATGACTTGTCCTGCTCGGCAGCGTAGCTTACTGGACCTACCATAGTGGACTCGATACTCATTGCAAAAAGAAGTTTTGCAATAAAATGTGAACTGAAAGAACTCAATATCTAAACTACAGATTAGAGCTAAGGTGAGCAGTCCCCATCTATTTTTTTTTTCCTTTTAGTTGTTGCAAAAAGGACCAAACCCAAATCATATTACACCCAAGCTTTGTGAATCTGGGATAACCTAGCAAAACTCTTGTCTTCAGGCACAGACCACTATTGACAATGCAGTGCATTAAAAATCTTCTCTGTTCACTAACATTAAAATCTGTTTTTATATCCATGCTTTATCTAACATTGTGTGCCCAATAGGATGCTAATTAATTGTGACTAAATTTCTCAGTTAATTAGCTTGAAGTGCAATTACATTTGTTATGTCATCCAGGTTTCTGTTCTTCTCAGAAAACATATAATGATGCTCATTTGCAGTCTGCTCTTTAAACGAATATTATTCAGATAATTTTTTTAAAACTGAGTGAAATGCAAATTTTAAATTCCCTGCAGTTTTATGGATGAAACAGGCCTTTGTTTTTCCATAATTATTAATACATTAAAACCCAGAGTGTGATACTTGCAGAATGATCAGTTGGAATTCTGTTCTTTTTATAATATAGGTGGGGTAAATTATTCCCATTTTTTTCTTTCCTTTTTTTTTTTTTTTTTTCTTCCTGCAGAGGACTTTATCTGCATTGTCTATATCATTCAATCCAGAGACATGGCCTCATGTGCAGATTGGACTGAAAATGGTGAGTGAAAAAAATTTGCATCCTGACATCGATTTTCTGACATGCTGTAAAGCTTTAGATCAGGTCACTACATCTACATGTCCCTTTACTACTTTTCAGTGCTCTTCCTTGTAGAAATAAAAATTCTTTTAAGCAGGTCCTACTTTTGTGCACAGCATGATGGAGCCCTCATATCCACTGGGGACTTTAAAATAAAAATCTTAGACAAATACTTCGGTTAAACTGGAGCCAGAGTGACTGTTAGTATGATATGATCTGTGATTAATCTCTGAAGAGATTGAATTTTGCCTCATCATGCTGCAGGGTTGTTAATATGTGGATAGCAGTAGGACAGAAGACAAACTGAGAGGCTGGCTTCTGTGGTCAATTCTGACAACTATGGCAGACAGTGACTAGCAGAAATTTTTGGTTTGATGCTTAGCTGATAATTTTGTTAAAATATCAACTGTTTATTCTGTATTTTTTGCTCAGTGGAGGACACCTCCCTGTTGAGGCAAAAGAAGGATAGCAATGAGAACAGGATTTGGCAACCAGATTGGCAACTAGGGAAAGGAAGAGCTTAAGGCACATCAGCTGAAGCCAGTTTGGATTTAGTTAAGATATTTCAAGGCTGACTTTTTAAAAGTGGGTTGTTTTTTTTTTAAAAAAAACGTGAATGTAAACCCACCTTTTTTAATTTTTAATTTTCATAACATTTCTACATGGGCAGAGACTTGCAAAGAAGCTCAAAAGACGGACACCTTATTTGCCTGCCATTATTTTTCAATAATTTTGCCTGCAATTATTTTTTCAATAAATGTACAGGCTGGAGAGCAGGAGACATTCTGACACCTAGCAGGGGTGACAGAAATGGAGCTAATGTGGGGTTTTTGTTGCTTTTTTGACAAACAACTAAATCTGCTGTATGATATGTGCTGTATTAAAAGGTGAGGTTGCATTCAATGGGAAAAGAAAAGAGTTTAGCTGGAAGTAGTGTTATGGCAGGAAACACTGAAAAATTTCTGGCCAAATT
>NW_009650124.1:385238-389035 GCF_000708025.1 Charadrius vociferus | reverse complement strand
CAGCATCTTCTGTCCTGCCTCATATTCCCTAAGCTGTCTGTCCTTGTCATGGTTCTCTGCATCCCTTACAAGTCACACAGCACCAGGAGCAGTTTCTAGAGACAGACTGTCTTGCAGGAGTGGAAGAAACAACTGTTATGAGCATGAACAGATGCAGTGTCTAAGACATAAGGGATATCCTGCCCTCTAATGCCACCAATTCTGACCTTAACTGTCAATGTAGATTCAGCCACAAATTGTTCCATTTAAGAAGTGGTGCACTCTTCAAAAGAAAGTGCGTTAAAAGGTGGCTGTGAGAAATCTGCAGTCTGTAACCCATAATCAATCTTACTACCAGACTTCAAAGGCCTCAAATAATTAAAAAAATCTTGCTCGCAGCTACAGCAGCATGGCTGTTTTCCACTCCCAACCACTGATGTATGGTGGTGAAGCTCTACCAGAAAATAGCGTAAGAAATGCTAATATAGAATCAGAACCCTGCAACAATACCTGCTAACTCTGCTTAGAGCAAATTTAGATAGGCTAAAAGGAGCATTTACCTAGACTAGTGCCAAAGTCATCATTAACACTGGGACAGCTCTCACAGTGAGTAATTTAAAGAGAAATGCTAATGTCATCCAAGTCCTGCTTCCAGGGGACATCCAACTCTTCCTTGTTACTTGTTGCATAATATCAGGATATGGCTTTGTCATGAAGAATTCCCCTCTCCCTCAAGTTTACTAAGAATTTAATTGCTTCTATAATCATGCGGCATGTGCAACTCATCTATACGGTACTCTGCATTCTCCAAAGCACACCAGAAACATTCCAGTCAGTGTTGTTTCCCTTTGAAATCTGGTTCTAGGTTGTTTATGAATTGAAGGCTTATTTAATAAATCAGTCCACTGGTATTCCAGGCCAAAATCCTAAAATCAAACGGGCAAAAATTAATTTCAAAAGGATAATTTCTTTAGATTTTTATGTATAATTATAAACAATTTGATACGCAAGGAATATCAACCATCACTAGAAGATTGTTTGGAGTACAGTGATTAAATATTTGAGGCTAAGGCTTTGATATTCATTACTCCTAAGAAAAAAAATATTGCTCTTGAGTTTGAGAAGGCTTTTTTGAAATTATGCAAAGAACTTGCCAGTAACTTAAGGTTTATTATGTCACTTGGTCTTCCTTCTTCTTTTTGAAACAGAAATATAAAGATTTTCTAAGCTCAAACTGTGTTGCTAAATATTACAAAATGAGAAACACTCTTAGCACTTGTTTAGGTAGGTAGTAAGGTAGGAATACACAGCACTTCTTGTGGAATTCTTGTGGGAAGAAGGATGACCTGGGAAACTACAGGCTGGTCAGCCTCACCTCCACCCCTGGAAAGACGATGGAACATCTTGTTCTGGGTGTCATCTCAAAGCATCTGGAAGAAAAGAAAGTTATCAGAAGTACTCAACATGGATTCACCAAGGGGAAGTCATGTCTGACTGATAGTGTTCTACGATTGTGTGACTGGATGGGTGGTTGAGGGGAGGGCAGTGGATGTTGCCTACCTTGACTTCAGCAAGGCTTTTGACGCTGTCTCCCACATCATCCTCACAGGCAAGCTTAGGAAGTGTGGGTTAGATGAATGGACAGTGGGGTGGATAGAGAACTGGCTAACAGGTAGAGCTCAGAGAGTTGTGGTTAGTGGTGCAGAGTCTAGTTGGAGGTCAGTAACAAGTGGTGTCCCTCAGGGGTCAGTACTGGGTACAGTCTTGTTCAATATATTCATTAATGACCTGGATGAAGGGATAGAGTGTACCAGCAGCAAGTTTGCTTATGGCACAAGACAGGGAGGAGTGGCTGACATCCCAGGTGTCTGGTCTGGTGGTACTGTCAGGATAGCAGTTATGTGCCTGTGGGGTCAGGCACGGCCCTGTTCAGAGGACATAGAGAGCAAAGAGCATGATGTTTGTACACATCCTCTCTGCTGTCTATAACCAGCATCTACCTATTCTGCATAAAGTCCAAAAGTCAAGATTAAGCAAGTGTGTTACACCCAAGGGAAACAAAGGTGAACAGAAATTGGGCAAAATCAAGGGTGAGAACCCTTCATACAGCACCTTACCCACTTTGCTGTATACTACCATCCAGTGGGGTGGCTCCCTGGAAAAAATGTTTCAATTTTTCTTTAGCAAACAGTTTTTGCACATCAGATTTTTTTTTTCCTGCATTTGGTTCTATTTCTCATATCCCCAACAGTGAAAGAAGTTTCAGAGCACCACAGATATTTTTTTTCTTTTATTACTGCTCACACACAGTGTTGATTAAGCATGCAGTTCTTGACAAGAGTTCTTGACTCTTGAAGGAGCAAAGGCTGTGGAGCAACAAGGCAGTGCTGTATTTATGGTTCTTCTTTTCCTTCTTTCTTTCTTTCAGGAAAACAACTTTGTAATTTCAAAGACACGTTCCTTAGAGCAAATATTTCTGTCTAATGGTAGTATATGATATTGAGAGGACACTTTCCAACTGCAATATTTACAAAGCTTTTATTGTGTAAGCTTAATTACAGGTTAAGTGCATTTTTAGCTCCTAAGATGGGTAATAAATGTAATGCAATCAAAGTGCTCTTTGCAGTGGTTGTTTTCCATTAGTGAAAAATGCTACATTTCCATTAATTATAAATAGCAATAATAATACATAAGCCCAATAATGCATGCCATTTTGAAAGCTCTTTTATGTAACTGTAGTGCCTGTTTTCTATTGTTGCTTTAATGTAGAATGTCTCTGGTATGGCTTTTAAAAAATAATCCTGTTCGCTTTTGTAAATCAGAACGTAACATTTGTGAGTATTCTAGTGCTTGATGGAAGCAGAAGGTAATGACCCTTGTACTCACTGACATGCATCATGGTGCTGGTTGTTTCCAGCTGTTGGGAAGAATCTGTAGGAATGCAAGTATTTTGGCATAAATCAGAGCAGCTACATGATTACTTTGCTCTATGCTGAGAGAGAAACTCATGTACTCCTAGCAAATGTGATGCTCCCAGTGGTACCTACAGGATGTGTAGCCCTGATCCCCCTGTTTCAAACAACCCTGCATGTCTTTCCCTTGCTTGCATCAGCCCGTCACTGTCTTGGGCAGCCACAACTGCTCACTCAGAGGCTTTAAGGCAGCTTTGGACTCTGACCACCTTGCCATGGGGTGGCAACAGGACAAATGTCACCTCCCCACAGTGCCTGCACCCTGTGCACTGCACGCAGACTGCACTGCATGGCCCCCACGCGCCCTGTGTTCCTCTCCATGGCTGCACTCTGTCCTTCCTGGGCAGTCCTCGCAGCCCACCCCTCTGCCCGCTCCAAACACGCATCCCAGCGCATCTGCCCCAGCTCAGCAAGCTGTTGCAGGTGAAGAAGAGGAGCAGCTTGCAGTACTAACATTCTCTACCCCAGGCGGTGTCTGCCAGGAGCTCCTCTGTTCTCTGCCTCACCAGCCTGGCTGGCTCCACCACACCTGGTGCAGTGTAAAAGGGCACAGGAGATTTCCCCAGGTTAAAATCTATACATATAAAATGCGTATTTAGAGAGAAGGGGAAAAATCAGGTGTTGGTATCCGACAAGTTACTTTCAAAGCTAGCTCATGTAGACACAGCTGGGAACCCAGCTGCAGGAGGCTGTGCATGCACAGAGAAGTCCAAGCTGCTAGGTCTGGTGGTGAAGCAACACACCAGAAGTGGGGTACTGTGGAATGATTACTAAAAATGATCGATAATACAGCATTGGTGGCACATTAAGGAAAGGTATAAAATCAAAAGGCTTTTAGGGTAGAAC